>NC_089837.1:86797618-87124285 GCF_035609145.1 Eleutherodactylus coqui | reverse complement strand
AGATAGATAGATAGATAGATAGATAGATATGAGATAGATAGATAGATAGATATGAGATAGATGGATGGATGGATAGATAGATAGATAGATATGAGATAGATAGATAGATAGATAGATAGGTATGAGATAGATAGATAGATAGATAGATAGATAGATAGATAGGTATGAGATAGATAGATATGAGATAGATAGATAGATAGATAGATAGATATGAGATAGATAGATATGAGATAGATAGATGGATAGATAGATAAATAGATATGAGATAGATATGAGATAGATAGATAGATAGATAGATAGATAGATAGATAGATAGATATAAGATAGATAGATGGATAGATAGATAGATAGGAGATAGATAGATAGGAGATAGATAGATAGATAGATAGATAGATAGATAGATAGATATGAGATAGATAGATAGATGGATGGATAGATAGATAGATAGATAGATAGATAGATAGATAGATATGGGATAGATAGATAGATATGAGATAGATAGATATGAGATAGATAGATGGATAGATAGAAGGATGGATAGATAGATAGATAGATAGATAGATAGATAGATAGATAGATATGAGATAGATAGATAGATAGATATGAGATGGATGGATAGATAGATAGATAGATAGATATGAGATAGATAGATATGAGATAGATAGGAGATAGATAGATATGAGATTGATAGATGGATAGATAGATGGATGGATGGATAGATAGATATGAGATAGATAGATATGAGATAGATAGATAGATATGAGATAGATGGATGGATAGATAGATAGATATGAGATAGATAGATATGAGATAGATAGATAGATAGATAGATAGATAGATAGATAGATAGATAGATAGATAGATAGATAGGAGATAGATAGATAGGAGATAGATAGATAGATAGGAGATAGATAGATAGATAGATAGATAGATAGATATGAGATAGATAGATAGATAGATATGAGATAGATAGATAGATAGATAGATAGATAGATATGAGATAGATAGATAGATAGATATTAGATAGATGGATAGATGGATGGATAGATAGATAGATATGAGATAGATAGATAGATAGATAGATAGATAGATAGATAGATAGATAGATAGATAGATATGAGATAGATAGATATGAGATAGATAGATAGATGGATAGATAGATGGATGGATAGATAGATAGATGGATGGATAGATAGATAGATAGATAGATAGATAGATAGATAGATAGATAGATAGATAGATATGAGATAGATAGATAGATATGAGATAGATAGATATGAGATAGATAGATAGATATGAGATAGATAGATATGAGATAGATAGATAGATATGAGATAGATAGATAGATAGATATGAGATAGATAGATAGATAGATAGATAGATAGATAGATAGATAGATAGATAGGAGATAGATAGATAAAATAAAATATGATAACTTCAATAAAATGTTTAATTACTGTTGACACTATCTCCTAACTTTTGGAATACATTTTATATTTTCTTTTTGTTTGTTTGGAAATACTGTGTCTACAAAATGACACATAGTGGAAATTGAAGTTTTAGGTTTTGCCGGGTAGGTGTGAAACCACAGATGGCTAAAGATTCTGTAGACAGATAACAATACTGTATATCCTGGTGACTGATATACAGTATGTAATTATAAAATATGCTAATTCTGAGTATGATGCATTATTTATGTAGCTGTTACTGGTTTTACAAGCTTGTGTATAAATGCATGCATTCCTTCTAACTGAAGCAGAATTGCAAGCAGTGTTTCTCTTTGTGGAGGTCTTAGAGCAATAATGTATTACATGATGGGTCATTGAATTTAGTGGGCAGAGGATGCAGGGGATGCGGTTGCACCCAGGCCCAGGACCCTTGGGGGGCCCATAAGGCCTCTCTTCCCCATATAGGGAGTCCAGTGCTATGAATAAAGCATTATATTTGGGGGCCCTGTTCCAGGTTTTGCATTTGGGCCCAGGAGCTTCCAGTTACGCCTCTGGTGGGCACTATGCAAAACTACAGTTACTTTGCAACAAATACAGTTATCTTGCAGAAAAAATGTGAATGCAGACTCCACTATGGGGTTGTAGTAGCCAGATTTTGTCAGACAAACGCATGTAGATCCATCTTGCCACTCAGCGTTTTGGCCGTAGGCTAATTGAGATGACACCTCCAAATGGGGTACCGGCTTTTCTGCAGGGTCCCCAAGCCGCTACAAGCGCAGATAGTCCTAGTTGTGTAGCCGCTTATGCTGCACTGGGCCGAGGCATGGTACCTGAAGGTCTGAGCATACCATGCTACAGTCAGAGCTGTCACAACAGAGGCATAAACGAGGTCCAGGCGTTAGGTCAGTGCAAGCAACAGACAAAATACAGAACTGAGGTCAGGGAGCACAGAAGTCAAAATAGTCAGAGCTAGCATTGGTCAAAACCAGGAACACACAAACTGGGGCTTTATCACAATGGTAGGAGACTAATTGCTTAGTTATCTACATTAGGGTGTGGATGACTAATATAGGAGGTGCAGGGACAGGAATGGAGGGGGACAGATTAGGGAGAGCATACTGGCCCTCTAAGAAAGAGGGCACGAGTGCGCATGAGCCCTACAGGCAGAGAGGCAGCAGTGTACACAGCATGGTGAGCAGGACATTGAGAAGGACAGTGCCTAGTGATAGGTGAGCTGGAGGAACAGTGGCACGTCATGACAGATTCCCATCAATTAGCTCATATTTTGGAAAGCTGCTAAAAGACAACCCTGTTAAGCAAGGATGGAACCAGCTGTCATGATGCACAACTAATAGCTGTCAGAATGCCCTACTTCCACCATTGCATGATAGGTCTCGGAGTGCCAATATTCAGCCATCAGCTCTGATTTCACCAGTAGCATGCATGTTTAGCTCTGTTCTGTAACATCTGATCTAATGCAGGCAAGAGCATTGCCAGGGCCTTACAAGATCAGGACCAAATATTACCTCCATATAGTGATTAAATATTACCTCCCTACTGTTCCTGGTCAAAACATGCTATACAAAGACCAATATTACCAATGACACCCTTATATAAAGCCCAGATAATACTGGTACACCATGACCACTACTACTACATAGTGACTAAATAATATCACCTTACTGTTACTGACTAAAATCCATCATTTAGAGACCAATATTACCAACCACGGCCGCCTGTGTCTAACCGTTAGCTACAATAATCATGACTCCTTTGCAAATTGGACACAGGCATTTCCATACTGTGATATGTATACACCTGCTGTCTGATGAAGAGGTCGGCACACCTGCTGGTTTGGAATAAAGTACAATTTTAAATCTATACCATTGGCTTCACTCTCCTTCGTATCACCACCTGCTAACAGGTCGTACCGGAGCCTCAGTTTACTTTGACTTCCTTTCTAGTCTGCTCACACCGATAACATGACCTTTGGTCGTCCAGCAATAGTAATATTAGCACCAGTCTGTGTTGACTCTTTAAACACGGTATATCTGTGTACCACACCTGCTCTGCATTCCTTCCCTTAGGGGTTCTCCTCCTTTGCTTCATACAATCTACAGTAGCCCTGCTGCCACCATTATATGGGCAGCTTCTGCCCTCACCTACTCTTATCCCTCTTGTAGTCTGGAAGCCCTCGCAGCAGGGTCCTCTCTCCCGATGTATCAATGTGTCAGTCATTTAGATGTTAATTGTTTCTGTCATTTTCTATATATTAAGGTGGTTCACATCTGCATTGGAACCTACAGTCGGAGTTTCTGTCTTAAAATACCGGGAGAAAAAGCGCTGCGCTTCAACACTTTTTCTTCCATCTAAAAGCCGAGCAGCTGAGCAGAAACCGAATGGACCCCATTATAGTCAATTGGGTCCATTGTTCGGTACCATCTTGAGATGGAATCGTTCGGCCAGAGGGCTCCCCAAATGCTCCCCCTGGCGCAGGTGTGAAAGCACCCTAATGTACTTACCTAAGCCCCTATTCTCATATGTTCTGGAATCAACCTGATTTAAGGTAAATAATCAAAATCTACTAATGATATGTTTGTGTCTGTTTCTACATTTATAACCGGACATGTTTTTCACTATAAACTCTTCCATTTTAATAAAGTTTTGTAGTTGAATTTCTTTTTCTTTTCTTTTTAGCCATCTGAGAACAAAATATGTATACGTAAAACATATGGAAATGTACATCTATATGTTTCCATAGATCTTCTAATGATTATAAAGGTATGCCAGGCTATCTATCCCAAGAGAAACATATACAAACATAAGGGAGGTCAAACATAGTCAGAAGTATGCTCTTTCAATGACATCTGACCAATTATAGTCTATTGCTATGTAAAGCAGTAACCCTTTCCAATACAATTTGTATCCTGGTTTTCCTAGGGGGCTTACTCTTTTTCTGCCGTTGTACAACGGTGCTATATGCTGGCTAAAGCCAGTACTGCATGAGGTGACTGCGTAGGCTATGACAGCAGAGAGGCTGGCAATATACAGTAAGAGAACCCCGATGGATGTCTTCCAACATCGGAGCTGTACAGCCTTAAATCATGATGTCTTCAGAGGTCAGACAGTGGATTGCAAAGGGTTACGTTTTAATGTTTTTTTGTATTAAAATCTATACTCTTGATATATGGCTAAAACGTGATGTGAATGGACCCTAATATACAGTAGTTTTGCAATGGTCAATGCATTTCAATCCTCCTCCTCCTCAGAGTCCTTAAAGTGACCCTATGGGCCTGGAGATGGCCGCACCTGCCTCTCTGACTGCCTGATGCACACTGTGTATTAATATGTATCATTAGTCTAAGACTTTACACCTGCTTTGATTACCCAGTGCTGCTCATGTAAGCAATGCTGGCCAGTCAGAGCAGCATATAGTGTCTTAGGGCCCTTTTACATGGGATGACTTGTCGGGCACAGATGCCCAACAGGTCGTCCCAGCTATAATTGCTCCAGTGCTTTTACACAGGAATGATCATCGCTCAGTGAATAGAGGCCAAGCGGTCTGGGGATCTTTCCAGCCCCACTGCCTCCATTCACAGAAAGCAAGCAGTTGTTTATAAGGGAATGACTGTCTGTTTAGACGGGACGATCCGTTGTTCAGTTTTCTGCATGCAGAAACTGAACGACAAACGAGAAGCGTATGACTTGTAGTTCATCATTCAGTTGATGCATGTATTTACAATGAATGATAATCGTTCAGATTCTCGCTGGATCACGGCAATCTGAACGATTTATTGGCCCGTGTAAAAGTCTAAGTCTATACACAGTGTGTGTCAGGTAGTCACAGAAGCGGTTCAACAGTCTTTGTTTCTCCAGGAGAAGTTACATTAACTTCTTACTTCCCCCCAAAAAAGAGTCACACAGACAGCAGTCCTAAAAACTATATCCAATAGATAATGTGCCCAGAAAAAATAGTGCAACAGATAGTGTCCAGGAGGGTAGTAGTTCATCACACAGGCTGGATTCACACAGGGCAGATTTGCCGCGGAGATTCCGCCCGTAATTTCACCATAAATCCGCCTGCGGCTGCTAATCCCAGGAATAGTCAGCCATGTGGATGAGATTTCTCAAAAATCTCGTCCACACGGGACGGTGAATCCGTTGCGGCAAATCTGGCATAAGCCGGCATTGCGGCGGGGATTCCTGAGCTCTATGGGAGCCTCGGCTGCAACAGAAAAGTGTGCGGCCAAGCCGCTCCAAAACCCGTGGCTCAGTGCCGTGGGTTTTAAAGCAGTGTTTTCCTGGCGGATATCTCGCGGTTTTTCGCTGTGACCAACTGCAAGATTTCCGCCAGGGTGTGAGAACCCAACCTAAAAGTGCCATTCTTTGTGCCCCACAAAGGAATAACGTTACATCTTTTGCACCATACACACAAAAAAGTGCTCCTACACAATAATACTTATCTTATGAGTGCCTCCTGGCAGTAATAGTACCCTCTTTAGGTTGCTTAGGCAGTAATATTGCTCCATGCAATAAAAAAATATTCCCTCACACTACCCCCCTTTTTGCTTCTACGTATAATTCTCCCACACAGTAATATTGTTTCTTCAGTGTCCCTACTTAGTAGTTATACTTCCTTTGTGCCTCTAGGCAATAATTACAAATTCAGCAACCTTAACTTGACATTTAAAGCATTTAATAACTCGCTGTGCCACGGGTTGTTTACTGTTTAATTACTTTACAAAGGCTTTTGTTGTGTTAAGATAAGAGAACAATTTTAGAAGATTTCAGTGGCTTCAGTTAAGATAATGTTCTGCAACAAGTTATCTCAGACAAATTAAAATCTGCTACATTTGTATGCAATCTTGGCAATAGCAATGCCTCCTTTCTACCCCAACACAGTACTAATAACTATCTTTGTGCCTACCATTAGTGATAAGCAATTAGTGGAATAACCTGTTTGTGTCGGTATCGGGCCATTTTCACGTAAATCATCGTGAATCAGGACAGCCAATTTCCACTCCCATTAAAGTCAATGTGAGTAAAAATTGGGTTCACTAATTTGCCCTCCAGAAGGTGCCCAATGCAGCGAAAGCCCCCAAATTGCATGGGAATACCGTCACACATCTGTGGAACACTATGCTCCTCTCAACAATTGGTCATAAATAATAGTGTACAGTGATGTAGGGGTCAATCGTAGGACACGGGTGTGACTGAAAACAAAAGAAGGCCCAAATAGGCTCGCCTAGATCAAAAATTGCACCAAGGAAGACAGCAGGTGTGCTTCTTGTTTTAAAAGCAATGTCATAAATTTTACAAGGAGAAATTCTGCCAGATGAACACAACACTCAAGCACGGGCCTGCTCCAAGGAACAGCTGGAGAGCTACCAAAAACTTTGCTATGCAAGACATCAGGTGTGCTGCTTGTTTTAAAAGCAATGTCATAACGTTTGCAAAGAACAAATTCTAGCAGGTGAACAGAACAGCCAAGCTCGGACCTTGTCCAAGGAAAAGCTGTAGAGCTACAGCTGTTTCTCGTGATGTTGGCGCCAGCATACTGGCATTATGTGTGTGACCCTGGCATCTTGTAGGCTACAAGCCTAAATCAGTATGTGTCCTATGAAAGAAAGAATGGCAGGGTGTGAAGCCTATGGTCCCCTGCTGTACCATAGGTTTCAACCTTAGGACAAGGACATGGGTACAGTTGAAAGTTGCATTTGCCTATTGATGAGAGGCACCAAATCAAAATTGCAGGGCCTGTGCCCTAGATGCCTGCAATTAGTGGTGATGTTGAGACAGAGTGGTATTTTTCCCTTTAATCTAATAAATTGCCCACCCACCAGTAGTGTCCTATGCAACTGCCTTCTCCCCGTGGTCTGTATTTCTCATGCTCTATAACAGCATGTTCCCACATAGTGGAATTGGTTCAAATTCCAATTTAAAAACTATTCAAAATTTGGCGCTGTTTGCAAACTGATTGAAAACTGGCAGGCACTGTACGCTTACTGGGTGCTTCTGTGTCTCTGGACTTCACAGCCTTCACACCTTGGCATTTCTGCATATATTCCTCCTCTCTGAAATGCTTGTACAGGTTAGGAGGATCTGCATAGTACTGACACACCTTTAATTGAAAGGCTGAAATCAGCCATCGATCTGCGTAAAAAACGCATCAAAATCCATAGGAAATGGTGCACATTTTGGTGCAGATCTGCACTAAAATCTGCTATGTGTGAACGTGATATAAGTGTAGCATTAGTGAAGGCACCTATATGGAGTTATGATGATGTAGTAGATGAGCACACAATTTGATTAAAATTTGCATTAAGAACCTCACATGTATTGCAACATACTTATTATAGAATTACTGAATGTAAAGATTGTAATGTCATTCGCAGCCTCACATATTTCAGCGTATCTCGCGGCTTTTCTTTGTGTTTGTACTAATCACTGCATGATAACACTGCCAGCTATTGAGTCATCAGGGTGTGACATGCTAACGAGGCTTTCTAAGATTGTAGCTGGTGATGAAATGACTTTTATAGTAACTCTGGAATGCTGTCTTATATGTGCATAAGGTCTCCTTCACACGGGTGATGTGGAGTTGTCTATGGGAGCTCCCAGCATTTTTCATCAAAACATAACGGTCATCGATTTCACGTTTTGACGGTGTGATTTTTTTGCGTGCCTGAAAATCGCCCATGTGAATGAATGCACTGGAATCCAATGCTTCACGTGGCCTCGACTTTCAGCCAACATTTTATTGCAGCTAGACAGCCATGTAAAAATGCTCATGTGAATGAGGTCTAATGGTGAGAAGTAAGTGAATAGGTATGACGCTCTGAAGTGAGTGATAAAACATAAAGCATGTTCTGTTAAAGGGGTTTTCTGGGACTTAAAAAAAAGTTTAAAAGGCTTAAAATTCATAACAATTGAATACTCACCTATCCTGCCCACTCCTCATCCAGCGCTGTAGCCCTGATGCCCGCTGCATGTTACCCGGAAAAAGCGGTCACATGCCGTTCATTGTGCACTTAACAGCTCATTAAGGGCTTAGTCACACGGGCGCATCGGTGCCCGTGTTACTGCAGGAGGAAGACGGCCGTACCTCAAGATGGACGTCTCTCTGCAGCGCTGGGAGAAAGGACATGTGACCGGCTTCATTGACGGTCATGTGTTCTTTCTTCAGCGCTGCAGAGAGATGTCTGTCTTGAGGTACGACCATCTTCTTCCTGCAGGAAGGGCTCAGTCACACGGGCGCATGCGCCTGTGTACGGGTGCCGATGCGCCTGTGTGACTGAGCCCTCACTCACAGGCTTCAGTGGCCATGGAAGAATCATGGCTGAAGCCTGTGAATGACTGAGTGGTTACATAAATGGCACATGGCCACCCACCGCTTCTTCTGAGTTCCGTGAGATGGGCACCGAGGCTGCTGCGCTGGACAGGGAGCCGCCTGGATAGGTCAATATTCAATAGTAAGAGCCAGTAGAATTTTATTAGACTTCCTAGAATGGCCGATACTCAGATGTGTTGCTTTTCGGCTGAGGACAACAAATCCCATTCCTTCATTTTATGTAGGCTTAGTCCCAAGAGAGGAGCATTCTGAGAGGTAGGAACACAACATTCCCAGGGTGAGATTATAAAACCTGGTATTAGCGTTAGAACCCATCTGAAAGCTTGGTCACCTGGACGTTGGTAGATGGACCAATATGATTTGATCAAATTATATACCAAGAACCTTGCATTATTTAATGTGGTTAGAGCATTGATTATAGGCATGTATACCTCTCATAGTAAATATATTATGACTGCTGTTGCCGTTTTTGGTTTCTGCTTCTACTGTATGTTGCAGCCATGGTTTAATGTGCACCTATACATTTCTATTGGGATATATTTCCATTGGGTAGTGCTGCTGACCTATTTTATCTTTTTTTTTTAATAAATCCCATTCCCTTAGGCTGGGTTCACACAGGGCGGATTTGCCGCGGTCCTGCTGCAGCAGATCCGCCCGCGGCAAAACCGCCCGCGGCCGCTGATCTCGGGATTAGCCAGCCATGTGGACGAGGTTTCTCAGAAACCTCGTCCACACGGGACGGCTATTTCGCTGCGGTAAAAGAAGCAGCATGTCTGTTTACAGTCGGATTTTTGTTTGTTTATGTTACGGCCGCGCTCTCCTCTATGGGAGAGCCAGCCGCAACGGAAAAGCAAGCGGCCGGGCCGCTTCAAAGCCGCCGCGGCTTAAACCGCTGCGATTCTCCCGTCGGAAATCTCGCGGTTTTTGCTGCGGCCAAACCGCAAGATTTCCGACGGGAATACGGCAAGTGTGAACCCAGCATTATAGTGGAAGAAATCAGCATTAGATTCTGGTCCTGTTATGGAGTTTCCAACCCGCAGCATACTCTATCTGTCATGGAGAAGCAGCTGACTTTCACAGTGGATTTCAGTCAATGCAATGAGTAACATTTATGGTGAAATTCCACACCTACTGTAAATCTGCAATGAAGTCTTGTGCGGATATTATTGCGGATTTTGGTGTGGATTTACACGTAAAGATTTCCATGATGTGTGCACATACTGTAAGGCTAGTTTCACATGGGCGATCACGATTTTGCTGCGAGTAAATCACGGCAAAATCCAGTATTTGTTCACTGCGATTTTTGAGCGTCAGCAATGCTTTTCTTTTTAGAATAATCTTGCATCGCTACCGCCCGCGATAAAATCACACGATTTTTTTTATCGCAAAAGTCAATGGGACTTTCTCATTTAAAAAATTGCATCACAATCCATTTAAGTTGCATTGTGATGCAATATAACACAGGCTCCATAGGGAAACATGGGAGATAAAAAGAAAAATCGCACATCGCAGAAAGATAGAGCATGCCGCAAATTTTTTTTATCTCACAACATCGCTGGAGTGAAAACATCGCAGATGGGAAGGAAACCGTTGTAAATCATTGATTTCATAATCTGACGAAAATCACACGAAAATTGTGCGATTTTCTTGACCGTGTTAAACCAAAAAGCTTAATTACCCAAGTATCTCAATTGCTCTAAGTCCTGGATCAGTAACAGTCCGCTTTCACACAGACCTATTGTCATTGTGCATGATGCATGCAATTTTCCCACATTTGACACCCGATGCCAATGGCCCATTAATTTGTATTGCACCACTTAAACCAATGTTTATTTCGTCTACATGTTAGGGTGCGGGCAGACGAGCGTAGGCGTATTTACGTTCGCACGAGTGCAACGTATAATCGCCCGAGCGATCGTTTTTCACTGATCACGACCAGAGCTAGAAAGCGTATTTTCGTTTGTTCCTACTTTGCAAATGGTCTTTTCGGCCATCGAATATGCGTTGGCGCGTATTTCGGTTGCATATGTTCCGTTTTTTTTCGAATTGCCGTTTTTACGCGCCGTAAAATCGCCCATGTGAACGAATACATTTGAAATTATTGCCTCAGATGGTCACGTATATACGTTTGGTCGCAAAAACGCGCCGTTTATGCGCTCGTCTGCCCGCACCCTTACTCACATAAAAAAAATCATAGCATGCGCTATCTTGACACGATAGTGCATGGCGATTGGCGGCACACAGCAAGTACACGTCGTTGCGTGCTTGCTGTGTGCCCATGCAAAAGATTAATGTGCGGCATGCCGACACACGCGGTCATATGAGCCCGGCCATGTTATCACAAAAAATACTAATGTGTGCCAACTGCGACACATTATGCGGTGAATAGAACCATTGATTTCAATGGGTTTGTTCTTGCGCGTGCATTTCGTTTGCACAAAAAATATGCAGCGTGCTTTCTTTTCCTGCTATTAGCACAGGGCAAGAACACGTATTGAACTAATCACACTAATTGCCCATTTCATTGAGGGGAAGCATGGTTGCATTTTTTTTAATGCACACAAATGCGCATGATTTGCTTGCACAAAAGTACAGTATAAGACATACAAATGCACGCTTGAATACTCAATGCCCATTGCACAAATACGCAGAGTTAATGCGCGCTTCAATGCGCTTACGCCAGTGTGTCATTGGCCTAAGCCTATAGTTTGGCATAGCCTAACTAAAACTGAACAGCTACATGGGTTGTCTCATGAAGGCAACTGTTAAAATAGAAGCCAGTGTAGTCACCATCTAATGACTGCTGTCCGGCTTCCCCAACCGCCACGGATCAGTGGTATTACTGGAAGCAGCATCAGCTGGGGCACTTCCCATGCAGCAGGAATTAATGGCTGACAATATACAGTATGTGCAGGACAGGTTCGCCAGATTGGTCTTCTCTTACAAAGGGGCCCTTTAATTGGACTCTAGCAGGAGTCCCCTCTCTATGAAATATATTTGCAGCAATAGGGTATATGGACAGGGGGTTTTCTTCATGAGACAACCTACTTAAAGTAAGGTGACCAGACGTCCTCTTTTAGGCAGGACAGTCCTGCTTTGCGACTCTGTGTTCCACTTTCTCCAGGGTCCCAGGTGGGACAGCCATTTGTCCTGCTTTTGGGACGTCTGTCACACTTTTGGGATGCGGGGTCGTCATGAAAATGATTACCAGCTGGGGTGCTGTGGCCCGGCTGGTAATCTCTCTTAATCCAATCTTCCTCCCCTCCTCCCCTGACCTCTTCTCTTTGGTTCCACAGGAGAAGGGAGGAGAGGAGAAGGGAGGAGGTGCTGCTGCAGGCACACACACTTCCACCCGCAGCAGTGCTGAGTAGATGAAGAGGAGGAGGAGGAGGTAAGTATATCGGTCTTAGGGTGGCTACTGTGGGGGTCACTATTATTACTGGGGCAGATATAGGGGACACTATTAGTAATAGTAACGCCTATATGAGCCTCAGTAGTAATGGTATTATTACTGGGGACACTGTGGGAGTCACTATTACTACTGGGGCCACTGTGGGGGTCACTATTACTAATGGAATCACTGTGGTGGTCACTATTACTTCTGGGACCACTGTGGGAGTCGCTATTACTACTGAGGCCATTGTAGGGGTCACTATTACTACTGGGACCACTATAGGGGTCACTATTACTTCTGGGACCATTGTGGGGGTCATTATTACTACTGGGGCCACTCTGCACGTGGCAGCATACCTCAAGCTGACTTAGGGTATGTTTACATGTGGCAGAAATGCTGCAGTGGAAATTTCTGTGGCAAATTCCTCAACATTTCCGCACCCAAAAACCGTTTTGACTGGAAATCTGCCGTGTATCCGCAGCTGATGTCATACTATGCGCGCCACGGCTTCCGGTTCCCAGCTGTCTGATCAGGTGCGATACCACTGGTCAGGTAATGCTGGTCAGGTGAGACCACTGGGAACCAGAAGCCAGGGAGCGCCGACAGCGGGAAGCCTATGGAAGAGCTGAGAGGGAGCGACGCATAGTATGAAATCGGCTGTGGATATGCGGCTGATTTCCAGTTAAAATCCGCTGCAATTATACAGATTTTGACTGTTTTTTGGACGTAGAAATGCTGTGGAATTTGCTGATTGTGTTTTTTTAAATGGCCCGGTACTTTTTATAATAACACAGGTAAAATCATACGTTGTGGTAATCCCCGCCCCTGACCACACCCCTCTGCCCCGCTTTGACCCTTGAAAAATCTGGTCAGGGAACCTGTCACCAGGTATGAACTCCATAAACTGAGTTCTTGTTCTCATACAGCATGTTCCCTGGAGGTATTTCTTGGACTTACCCAGCTACAATAATTGCAGTCACCAGATCTTAATCCTACTCAGTGGTATGTAGAAGAACAGGAGTTGCAACATGAATCGACTATAGATGATGCTTTGTCCTTAGAATTTCTAAGGGACCTTCCACACGGGATGGAATTATGCCGCAGGGAGCAGCCAAATCCGCAGCTGTGGAATTCCACACCAAAATCCACAAGTCTAACTGACGGGGAATGGCAGGCAGGTTTTAGGCTATTTTCAAATCCACATCAAAATCTGCAGGTAGCCTGTGGATTTTGGTGTGGAACTTACCGCGGCTTGTTCCTCAACTGTCCAGTATTTGTCCTGGGTGGACTGCAACAGGACTTATAAATATCCCATGTATGGAGTTACAAACGTTGGGTGGTATGATAAGCAATATACAGCAAATGCATTAATTAAAAGCATGCAATGTACTGTATACTGTGATTTATTTACTGTGCCAGAAAGTGAAACATACTTTTATTAAGATGCTTTTGCAACTCATACTATAGTTTAAAAATATTTGTAACCCTTTAAGAGGTTAAAGGGCTGTATTTTTTTAATTGGAAAAGTTTTAGTGTATTTATAAAATATTGTTAGAATATAGATTGCGCAAAAAGTGTATTTTATTTTCGTGTGGCTCATTAAGATGACAGGATCTATTAAATGAGAATATACTAAGAGAGCAGAAGGAGTTTGAATTTCTCTGTACATTAGATTGTCACAGATTGTTCTGTTCATACAGGAAATGTGCAGATGTTCTCGTGCCATCACATTGCTATGACGTATCTAGTGGAGGAACAGCCGCAGGATGACTTCTTAGGTTACGAGGCAGGAAGATGCCTGGTGAAACGCTGCAAAGTTTCCGCTCTTCATATCTTGCAAACTCACGAAATCAACTTTTATCTGACACAAGTGGCAACATTCATAGTTTGTGTGTAAATATATATATATAAGTTTTCATTGGAGGTCAAAATTATGAAACAGAGACCCTCATACTCCGGCCCCATAATGTTAGCTAGTTCATTAGAAACATCGATAACGCTTGGAGTGTTCAGCGGCAAAAGAAGACCCGGCCACCGAAGAACACGTTGGATTAATACTGACATGCAACATGACAGTAACATGCAAATGATCAAACTGCAAGAAGCAGAACAAAACCTTATATTATATTCACCACCAGTCCACCATCAGGGCTGCTCGTGTTTTAGTTATTTTGCTGGTTCAACTATCTGTTATCAGCCAGTCAGTGCTATCTACTGGCATGTATATCTATACTAGCTTGACCCATATTAGCTCCCGATGAACTTCTTTATGAAGGGAAATGCATTAGGAAGATATTTTTCGGGTTAACAGTGCAGATTTATCGGCATAGGCGCTAGCAGTGGCTCCCCTCAGCCAGAGAGTAGCCATCAGTATGCACCATTAGTAATAGGGGAGAATTACTGAGAGTGCGCTGTGCTGTTAGCAAATGCTACTGAGAGTGTACTCTAATGTAAAGCAAATATCATTATATTGGATACTATCAATAGTGACCTATATATATCCAGTGTTGATACATCAGGCACCTTTTAAAAATCTAAGAGAATCAGTAGTGATTTACAATTTTAACAGGAGTGCCCCCAGCAGGAATGGTGGTATATCTAGGCACTAACTAAGATATAGTGGGACGTCCGGACTATAGTTGTTATTATGGATGCTATTCATCACAGCCAGCATATATCTTATGGCACAGATACCAAGTGGGCATTAATCGTCACCTTTGTCCCTTCCATTATATCTGGAATCAAGAATCCCTGGGGTTTAATACAATTTTGTCAAGAATAATTCCATTACTCCTTTACTGAGTGCACGATCGTGCGGAGAGGGAGAAGAAAGTGTTCGCATAATGGAATTTAAGGGATAAGAATTTATCGTAACAAAGATCTCCTCCGTTTGATCACTCACTAATATCACAGCTTGAGCAATACAGCGGGAAGTACCTAGAGAACCTGACTGACGGACTACTTCATTAAAGTACTTTAGTGAGGAAAGAGCATTTTTGAGAGTCACAGTCACCTGTTGTACATCACTATCCAGTAGGAGATTGAGCTCAATACTTATATGGGATCTCCCAATTTTTTTTGGAGCAGATGCCCACATGCTATGGAGTCTTATTATTAAGCATAGTTATGTGGGATGTCCTTACATGTGTGTCTCATCGTATATTTCACTGTATACCCATTAAAAGTTATATTTTAACAGGGACCTTATTCCTGTGGATCCACAGGAATAAGGTCCCTGTTAAAATACAACTTTTAAAATATAAAATAGGTATATATATATATATATATATATATATATATATATATATATATATATATATGGAACCACACTATATATAGGGACCACGCTACCGATCCGCACCAGTTACAACAAGAGATTCCAACCCAAAACCATATCGTTACAGCAACATCCTCTCTTAGCAGTGCAATTTGTTCCTGCTGTGCCTGAAGTTGCAGCTGAAACGCTTGTTGCTGCTGAGTGTTCGCCTGGTGCAAGTAAGCGTTTGCCTGCATTAGCTGCCGATAGTTGCAGGGTGCACTGCAAGACAGGAGGAAAGTGCCTCTGCCATTCTAAGTGCAACAGTCCATACAAAAGATAACTGCTGAGGATGACGTATAAGCATATCTGTCTTTTAGAGGACTGCAGAAAGGGAGAAAGGGGAATGGGTTGAGTTTCTCGCACCATATCTCACTGCTAAACCCCAAAAAGCCTATAATGACCTCAGCAAGCATGCATGATGTTAAAAACTATGCAAAGCTAAAAGCCAAGATACTGGCTCGTCTGGGGGTCACGACTGCAATCTGTACCCGAAGGGTACATAACTATAGCTACAGGATTGACCAAGCTGCCAGGTCCCAGATGTTTGATCTTCTTCACCTGGTCAAGACATGGCTGGAACCAGAGGTTTACACCAACCCAGATTGTGAAAAGGATAGTTATTGATTGCTACATCTGTGCCCTTCCTGTGGACTTACAATGCTGGGTCGGACATGTAGACCCCAAAAATGCCAAGTAGTTGGTAAACCTTGTGGACCGATATGTTACAACAGACGACTATCTCCATAACCTTCCTGCTGCCCAAAACTGGACAAGAGACTTCCATTTTCTGGGGAAGGGTTGAGGCCTGGGGAGAAGGAACCAAGGGCCCTTGGAGTGACACAACGTGGGGTAAGAAAGGATGAGCCTTGAGGCCCAGTCAGCCTTAGAAAGGACTCTTGGCCAAACAAACCAGGTATGTTGCAGTGTTGGAGGTGCCAGGAGTCGGGACATGTTGTAGTAAATTTCTTCTTAACTACCGAGCCAATGGAGTGTGACAGGGTTAGGCGCTGCTCCTTGTTTGCAGAGCCTGCATGTGTTCCATCACCGGGAATAAAAAAGGAACTGTGTGTGAGTTGAGTATGAACCATTGCATTGTGAAGGCTCTTCTGGACTTTGGTAGTCTGGTTACACTGGTTCATGCTAACCTGGTATCTGGGGGCTATCTGCCTGGAAAACACCTGAGTGTAATATGTATACATGGGGATACAAGAGTGAACCCTGTAGCTCTGGCTACCATAGAGACAATGGTGAGAACTGTGTTCTACTAAGTACATGTGGTAAAAAATGTAATGCACAATGTGATATTGGGGCTTGATTTCCCTCTGTTTGGGAATTGTGGGGAAAAGTATTGCCTAAATCTAAAGAGTATGATGCAATTGCAGCGTCCGAGTGGCAGGCCCCAGCATAGGAGACAGCAGGGTTTAGATGTAGGCCTTGTCATGGTGGCTCTACCATCTCCCACCCGGAGGGTAACCAGGGACACGTCCAAGGGGCCGTGAGCAGGCTATTAAAGGGGGGTTAACCTTGTGTGGTTTACCTTGGTTGTTTGTCACAGGTGACGCCACAGTCTGTCCTCCGCAGTGACTTCTTGATGTCCGAATAAAAAGTCCACATGCAGGGTTGAAGTTTAAAGGCAGAACCGAGAACGGTCGGTAAAGCCGTTTACTTGAAATACAGTCCAACTCAGTCCACAATTGACATCCACTGGCAGGGTACTCCATACAGGAGAACACGTGGTGTGACAGGGAGGAAATATTGGAGGACAGAGTGAATTGCACAGGCCAGGTTATCTGTGTTTCTCTGTTCCCAGACACTATCTCACAAACACTCGCCGACTCTCTACCGGTACACTCTCATGGAATTGAAGAACTCACCCACCACTGCATAGTGGGAACCCGCACTTGTTGCGCATTCTTGCTCTCGCTTAATCTTCCAGGAGGGGAAGAATAAGGGGTCCAAACCACACATTCGCTATCCTCTCAGCCTCTTCCATATTCACTACGCACAGACTGAAGGTGGTCATGAATGGTATGCCACAAGAACCAGGTGCCAACCAGCGGTTCCACACTTTTCCATGAACAACAATCTTATATATAGTAACTAAAATTAATGAGCAAGTGGTTGAACATTTTCTTGCTCAACGTGTCAGATGACCGCCCCTGTCTCACAGCCCATTAGATCCTCTCCTCATTATTGAGGTGCCATTTGAAAGAGTCAGTGTGTCCCATAGTCAAATCAACAAGAGCCCATCAGTATATCCTGGTAGTGCTAGATTATGCTACACAACATCCTGAAACTGTTCCTTTGTCCCTTATGTTTTCCAGGACAGGGATTCCTAAAGAATTCCTTACTAACTAGGGGAGACTGTTTATGTCTTAGACAATGAAAAAACGGTGCCACCTCTTTAAAATCAAGCACACATGCACCACTATGTACCACCTTCAGACAGATGGATTAGAGTAGAGATTTACCAAGACTTTAATGCAAATGTTAAAGAAGATAGTAGACAAAGATGGTCATGACTGGGACTGTCTGTTATCGTCCCTGATGTTCTCCATTAGGCAAGTACCACAAGAGTATACTGGGTTCTCTCCCTTTGAGTTGGTCTAATGCCGTCTCTCAATGGGACTGCTGGACATAGCTAAAGATACATGGGAAACAGAGTCGACTCCCTAGAAGAGTTATTGAGCATTTGGCATAGATGCAGGACCGCATTGCTACTATAATGCCTTTTGTCAGGGAACACCTGCAGAAGGTGCAAGAGACCCGGAGCACAGTGTATAATCGGTCTGACAAGGTTAGGGATTTTAACCTTGGGGACTGAGTCCTGGTCTTGGTGCCTTCGGTGGAAAGTAAATTTCTCGCCAACTAGCAAGGTTTCTATGAAATAGTAGAGGAGGTTGGAGAGGTAAATTATAAATTACATCAACAGGGGAGAAGGAAGCCTTACCAGATCAACTATGTTAATTTAATTAAGCCCTGAAAGAATAGGGAATAGTTGGGTGCCTTGGGTGTTAGGGAGGGAAAGGTGCAAATTTTCTTCCTGCAGTCAGAATGGTAGACTCCCTCTCAGTGCACCAACAACAATAGGACAAAGAGTGCCACTGGCATTATCTATTGTGAAGTATCTCCCACCTCTAAAGCTCCTTAAGAAATGGAGTGTGACCTATTTTAGCTATTGTTCCCAATATTTGTTGCAATGCTTTCTGCCCAGGAAGTAACACCCATGATCCTAATCACATCATGTTATGCTCTGCCCTGTTACCTGCATAATAAATGTATTCCACTGCTGAAGTTATTGTGTTGTTAGGGAATGTGGAAGAGAGCGAGATGATGATTTCTTTTAGACTCTCCTGCAATCCAGTGGTGTCCCGCTCTAAGGTCAGCACCAAGATTTGACTGTTTTCAGAGTGAACTATTTCCTGCCTTAACCCTTCACTCACAGCGCAAAGGTACTTAAAGAACCAACCATCCTCCCTGAGAAATCACATTGTTACCATGCAGGGCGGCGCATGGTCCCGCGTTCAGCGCGCGCCGCTGCGGCGTCGGCTTCGGCGTCCTGGAGCTCTGACGTTGGGGCTCTGCCGGCGACGTGGGGACGGCGGTGTGTGGCGGCGTGTCCGCCCGTAGGGTGCCGCCCGCACTCCTCCACCTCTCTTGTGCAGTAGTGGGGGAGTTGGCTCCTCCCACTCTCTGCCCCTGGGCGGAGTCTTGTAGTTATAAAGCTGGCAGTGACCTGAGCTCACTGCCAGTTATTGGTTCTGTCAGCTTCTAGTCGGTTCTGTCTGCATTTAGTCTCATTCAGTCCCTAGTTTGCTCGTCAGCTTCCTTTCCAGCTTGCCTGTTGCGCATTATTTTCTGTTTGGTCACTCCATCTGCCTTTTCTGTCGGCACTCTGTCCCCCGTTAGTTAGATTCATCTGTGCAGTCGCCAGGTCCGTAGCCAGGGTAGGGACCGCCGTCCAGTTGTCTGCCTGGGGTTAGCCAGGGTCGAGGCAAGTAGGCAGGGACAGTGGTGTGCGGTAAGTTCAGGGCACCCCACCTGGCGCTCAGGGGGTCAGAGTGCCGTAACATAATAACTGGCCCTTAAAACTGTTTTCTATGGAGGCGATTAGCTCCCTCGCGAACCAGCTGCAAGCCTTGGTGCCGGTGGTCCAGGATTTATCCGCTCGTATGGCAGCTCAAGAGCAGCGAGGGATGTCACAGGGTCCGGATGCCTCGACCAGTCCAGACCCCAAGTGCCCTCTTCCCGAGGTGTTTTCTGGGGAGAGGAACCAATTTTTTGTTTTCCAACAAGCTTGTCGCTTGTTTTTTCGGATGCGCCCCCGTTCTTGCGGGCCGGAGGTCCAGAGGGTCGGGCTTATAATGTCCCTGCTGCGGGGCTCTGCCCAGACCTGGGCTTTTTCCATTCCCGAGGGTTCCCCCTGCCTGCAGTCGGTGGACTCCTTTTTTCAGGAACTCGGGGGTATCTTCGATGAACCGGACCGAGTGGGGTTGGCGGTTTCTTGGCTGTTGGCGTTGCATCAGGGGTTGCTTTGTGTGGAGGATTATTGCTCCAACTTCAGACGCTATGCGGGTCATACGGCATGGAACGATAGCGCTCTGAAAGACGTTTTCCTGCAGGGCCTCTCGGACGCGGTAAAAGACCTGTTGATTTCCCATCCCGTTCCCGGGTCCTTAAAGGAGGCTATGGAGCTAGCGGTGAAAGCAGATAGGAGGCTCAGGTCTAGGAAGCAAGATAGACAGGCCCTTAGAGTCAGGGAGGTCGTTTGTCCTGTTCCCTCTTCTTCCTTACCGGTCTCTGTTTCCGAGCCAATGGAGGTGGACCCGCTGGACCCCAAAGAGTGACGCCGGATTTGATTGTTGCATCATCTCTGTCTCTACTGCGGGAAAGCTGGACATCGGGTGATAACCTGCCCCCTGAGGCTTCAGCGCTCGCAGTCTGAACCGGCGGAAAACTCAGAGTCCTAGGCAATTGTAGGGAGGGTCGCCTAGGACTTCGGGTGCTTCCTAAGCTTCTGGTACCTTGTCAGGTCAGATTCCGGAATTTTTCCCGACCAGGGCAGGCGTTTATTGATTCCGGAGCAGCCGCTAACCTGATAAGCATGGGTTTCGTTAGACCCCTGATGGCTGAATTGGTGGAGCTGAAGACGCCAATTCGTTTTACTAGCATTGATGCTACCCCTCTCTCTACGGGCCTGGTACGATGGAGGACCCCGATGTTACAGTTCACGGTGGGGATTCTCCACTCGGAAGAACTATCATTCCTGGTGATGTCGGTAGACATGGTACTAGGGATGCCGTGGTTGGCGTTGCACAACCCCCAGTTCAATTGGACCACCCGGGAACTGACTCATTGGGGACCATCCTGCCATAGCCATCTTGCTCCGCTTCCTCTCTGCTCAGTAGAATCCTCACTCATTCCAGAATACTTGTCTGACTTCCGGGATGTGTTTTCTAAAAGCCTGTCAGAGACCCTGCCTCCCCACAGGGAGTGGGATTGTGGGATAGACCTTATTCCAAATAAGCCCATCCCTAAGGGAGCCATTTTTAACTTATCCAGGCGGTCTATATTACGGAGTCCCTGGCCAAACATCATATTAGGCCATCCCGTTCCCCTGCTGGGGCGGGTCTCTTCTTTGTCGAGAAGAAGGATGGGACATTGAGGCCTTGTGTAGATTATCGGGCCTTGAATCAGATCACAGTTAAGAACCAGTGCTCTCTGCCTCTGATTCCTGACCTCCTGAATCAGGTGGTGGGAGCCCACTGGTTTTCAAAACTAGATTTAAGAGGGGCTTATAATTTGATTCGTATCCGCGAGGGGGATGAGTGGAAGGCGGCTTTCAATACCCCGTTGGGACACTTTGAATGTCTTGTGATGCCATTTGGCCTTTGTAATGCCCCTGCTGTCTTCCAGGGGTTTATGAATGCGGTCTTTCACGACGTCTTGGGGGTGTTTTTAGTCATCTACCTCGACGACATCCTGGTATATTCTCCTGACTGGGACTCTCATGTGCAGCACCTTAGGTTGGTACTAACCCGGTTACGTGAGTACCAGTTGTTTGTCAAATTGGAGAAATGTCTGTTTGGCACTCAACAAGTGTCCTTTCTGGGGTACGTAATTTCTCCGACTTCCGTGTAAATGGAGTCGGATAAGGTGGCAGCTATCTCCCAGTGGGTCCCACCAGGTAATCTGAAAGCACTCCAACGGTTCTTAGGTTTTGCGAATTTCTATCGCAAGTTCATTAGAAACTACTCAGTCATCGCTCAACCGTTGACCGATCTTACCAGGAAGGGGGCTGACTTGGTAAGATAGTCACCTGAGGCCCTGGAGGCGTTCGATCGTCTCTAAAGGGCGTTCTCGGCCGCCCCGGTGGTCGTCCAACCTGACCCGCAACGCCCCTTATTCGTGGAGGTTGATGCATCTGAGGTGGGGGCTGGCTCTGTGTTGTCTCAGGTGGTTAGCGGGAGGGCTGGCTACAGTCCATGTGCATTCTTCTCACGAAAGTTCAGTTCGGCAGAGCGTAATTACGATGTAGGCAATCGAGAGCTATTGGCAATCAAGTGGTCCTTAGAAGAGTGGCGTCACCATCTTGAGGGCGCTGGACATCCCGTCACGGTGTACACTGATCATAAGGACCTAGTATATCTCGCCAACGCTAAGTGACTCACTGCACGTCAGGCCAGGTGGGCTTTGTTTTTTTCTATATTTAACCTCGTAGTGACGTATCTCCCGGGGGCTAAGAATGTCAAGGCTGATGCTCTCTCGCGGAGTTTTGGGGTGCCAGAATGTGAGTCACTGCCTCCCGAAAATATCCTGGAACCTGGGGTTGTGGTTGCGGCTGTGAACTCTGGTCTCATTCCCCGCCTTCAGAGTGCTCAGCAGGACGCTTCACCAGGGGTTCCAGAGGGCAGATGGTTTGTGCCAGAATCATTATGTCTCACGGTTATTGAAGAGTCCCACTCGTCAGTTTTCACGGGTCATAGTGCAAGGGACTCTGGATCTCTGCTCCAGGCTCTACTGGTGGCCTGGCATGTCTCGTCAGATACGTGACTTTGTAAGGGGGTGCTCTATTTGCGCTCACGGCAAGAATCACTGGCGGCGTCCGGAGGGTCCTCTGAGACCGTTGCCTGTGCCGTCGCGCCCCTGCTCGCACCTTTCGGTAGATTTTGTTACTGACTTGCCAGAGTCACAAGGGTTCACCACCGTGCTGGTGGTGGTGGACCGTTTCTCTAAGATGGCCCATTTTGTGGCATTAGAGAAACTTCCTTCAGCGATTGAATTTGCCCAGGTCTTCGTTAAAGAAATTGTTCGCCTCCATGGAGTTCCTGAGAACATTGTTTCCGATCGCGGGGTTCAATTCGTGGCGCAGTTTTGGCGGGCTTTCTGCAGAAACCTTGGGACTTCGCTTTCATTCTCTTCAGCATTCCACCCGCAGACTAATGGTCAGACTGAGCGGAAGAACCAGGATTTGGTGCAATATTTAAGGCTGTTTGCTAGCGAGAATGCGCATCGGTGGGTTGAATTTCTGCCGTTGGCTGAGTTTGCGCTGAACAACCGTACCAGTTTTTCCACTGGGGTTTCTCCGTTTTTGTGCGTTTATGGCCAGCATCCCCGTTTCCTGACTTCTCTTCCTACCCCGTCTGCCTGTCCTGCAGCTGATGTCGCCACTGATGTGCTGCAGGGGGTATGGAAGGAAGTACAAAAGAATCTAGAGGTAGTGCGGTCTCGCATGCAGCTGCGCAGTGGGAGAAGCCTCTCAGTTTCTGAACCTTACAGGGTGGGTCAGAAGGTGTATCTGTCATCCAGGAACCTAAGATTGAAGGTCCCGTCCTTAAAGCTTGCGCCGCGCTTTGTAGGCCCTTCTTACTATGCAGGGCGGCGCAGGGTCCCGCGGTCAGCGTGCGCCGCTCCGGTGTCCTGGAGCTCTGACGTCGGGGCTCTCCCAGCGATGTGGAGCGGCTGGTGTGCGGCGGCGTGGGCGTGTCCGCCCGTAGGGTGCCGCCCGCACTCCTCCACCTCTCTTGTGCAGTAGTGGGGGAGCTGGCTCCTCCCACTCACCGCCCCTGGGGCAGAGTCTTGTAGTTTTAAGGCTGGCAGTGTCCTGAGCTCACTGCCAGTTATTGGTTCTGTCTGTGTCTAGTTAGTCTGTCTGCAGCTAGTCTCAGCCAGCTCCTAGTGTGCTAGTCAGCTTCCTCCAGTTTGCCTGTAGCTCAGTCTTTGTCTGTTGGTTATTTCCATCTGCCATTTCTGTCGGCACTCTGTCCCCTGTCAGTTAGGTTCATCTAGGTAGTCGCCAGGTCCCTAGCCAGTGTAAGGACCGACGCCCAGTTGTCCGCCTGGGGTTAGCCAGGTCGAGGCAAGTAGGCAGGGACAGTGGGGTGCAGTGAGATCAGGGCACGCCATCTGGCGCTCGGGGTTCAGAGTGTCGTAACATAATAACTGGCCCTTTAAACTGTTTTTCCATGGAGGCGATCAGTTCCCTCGCGAACCAGCTGCAAGTCCTGGTGCCGGTGATCCAGGATTTATCCACCCGCATGGTAGCCAAGGAGCAGGGGGGTTATCGCAGATGCCGGATGCCTCAACCAGTCCAGAACCCAAGTGCCCCCTTCCCTAGGTGTTCTCTGGGAAGAGAAACCAGCTTTTTGTTTTCCAAAAGGCGTGTCGCCTGTTTTTTCGGATGCGTCCCCGTTCTTCCGGGTCGGAGGCTCAGAGGGTCGGGCTGATAATGTCCCTGCTGCAGGGCTCTGCCCAGACCTGGGCCTTTTCTATCCCCAAGGGTCCCCCCTTGTCTGCAGTCCTTGGACGCATTTTTTCAGGAACTCGGGGGTATCTTCGACGAACCGGACCGAGCGGGGTTGGCGGTTTCCCGGTTGTTGGCGTTGCACCAGGGGTCACTTTGTGTGGAGGATTATTGCTCCAACTTCAGACGCTATGCGGGTGATACGGCATGGAACGATAGCGCTCTGAAGGACGTTTTTCTGCAGGGCCTCTCGGATGCGGTAAAAGACCTGTTGATTTCCCATCCCGTTCCCGGGTCCTTAAAGGAGGCTATGGAGCTAGCGGTGAAGGCAGATAGGAGGCTCAGGTCTAGGAAGCAAGATAGACAGGCCCGAAGGGGCAGGGAGGTCGTTTGTCCTGTTCCCTCTTCTTCCGTACCTGTCTCTGTCCCTGAGCCAATGGAGGTGGACCCGCTGGACCCCAAAGATCGACGCCGGATTCGATTGATGCATCGTCTCTGCCTCTACTGCGGGAAAGCTGGACATCGGGTGAAGACCTGCCCCTTGAGGCCTCAGCGCCCGCAGCCTGGACCGGCGGAAAACTCAGAGTCCTAGGCGATTGTAGGGAGGATCGCCTAAGGCTTCAGATACTTCCTAAACTTCTGGTACCTTGTCAGGTTAGTTTCTGGAATTTTTCCCGACCAGGGCAGGCGTTTATTGACTCCAGAGCGGCCGCTAACCTGATAAGCCTGTGTTTTGTCAGACCCCTGATGGCTGAATTTGTGGCGCTGAAAACGCCAATTTATTTTACTAGTATTGATGCTACCCCTTTCTCGACAGGCCTGGTACGATGGAGGACCCCAGGATTACAGTTCACGGTGGGGATCCTCCACTCGGAAGAACTGTCTTTCCTGGTTATGAAAAAGATGTCGGTTGATGTGGTGCTTGGTATGCCCTGGTTGGCACTGCACAATCCCCAATTTGATTGGTCCACCCGGGAATTGACTCATTGGGGATCATCCTGTCATAATCACCTATCTACTATAGCCATGTGCTCCGCAGATCCTGTGCTTATTCCGGAGTATTTGTCAGACTTTCAGGATGTATTCTCCAAAAAACTGTCTGAGGCTCTGCCTCCCCATAGGGAGTGGGACTGTGGTATTGATCTAATTCCCAACAGTCCCATCCCTAAGGGAGCCATTTTCAATTTGTCGGGCCGTGAGCATGAGTCCCTCAAGTCCTATATCTCAGAGGCCCTGGCCAAACGACATATCCGGCCGTCCAGGTCCCCTGCCGGGGCAGGTCTCTTCTTTGTAGAGAAGAAGGACGGAACATTGAGGCCTTGTGTGGATTATCAGGCCTTGAATAAAATCACAGTGAAGAACCAGTGCTCCTTGCCCCTAATTCTTGACTGGTTGAATCAGGTGGTAGGGGCCCACTAGTTCTCCAAACTGGACTTAAGGAGGTCTACAATTTAATTCGCATTAGAGAGGGAGATGAATGGAAGACGGCGTTCAACACCCCGTTAGGACATTTTGAATGTCTGGTCATGCCTTTCGGACTCTGTAACGCCCCCGCTGTGTTTCAGGGTTTTATGAACGCGGTCTTTCACGACTTCCTGGGGGTATTTCTGGTCATCTAGCTTGATGACATTCTGGTGTATTCTCCTGACTGGGATACACATGTGCGGCACCTGAGGTTGGTTTTGACCCATTTGCGCGAGTACCAACTTTTTGTCAAGTTAGAGAAATGTACATTTGGTTCAAAAAAAGGATCTTTCCTTGGTTATGTGATTTCACCCACGGAGATTCAGATGGAGTCTGATAAAGTAGCTGCAATCTCCCAATGGGTCAGACCAGACAACCTTAAGGATCTCCAGCGGTTCTTAGGTTTTGCAAATTTTTACCGCAAATTCATTAGGAACTACTTGGTTATTGCTCAACCCCTGACCGATCTGACTAAGAAGGGGGCCGACTTGGTAAAATGGTCGCCTGCAGCCCTTGAGGCCTTTAGTCATCTAAAAAGGGCATTTACGACTGCCCCGATGCTAATACAGCCGGACGCACGACTACCCTTTTTCATTGAGGTAGATGCGTCTGAGGTGGGGACAGGAGCAGTATTGTCGCAGGAAGTCAGTGGGAGATCTGGGTATAGCCCATGCGCGTTCTTCTCGCGGAAGTTTAATTCAGCAGAACGCAACTATGATGTTGGTAACCGTGAATTACTGGCTATCAAATGGGCTTTGGAAGAGTGGCGACACCATCTTGAGGGTGCTAGACACCCAATTACCGTGTATACTGATCACAAGAATCTGGTATATCTCGCCAATGCTAAAAGACTCACAGCTCGTCAAGCCCGGTGGGCGTTGTTCTTCGCCAGGTTTAATTTCGTCGTGACATATATCCCAGGTGAGAAGAACGTGAAGGCGGACGCCCTGTCATGGAGTTTCGGGGTGCCGGAAAGTGAGACTATGACTCCCGAGAATATCTTGGCACCTGGCGTGGTGGTGGCAGCTGTAGAGTCTAACTTCATCCCCCAACTACAGAATGCTCAGCAGGACGCTCCTTCGGGGGTGCCGGAGGGCAGATGGTTTGTGCCAGAGACCTTACGTCTTCGAGTCATGGATGAAGCTCACTCGTCGGTTCTCGCAGGGCATCCAGGGTTTCAGGGAACCCTGGATCTTTGTTCCAGACACTTCTGGTGGCCAGGCACGTCTCAGGAGATCCGCAACTTTGTTAGGGGATGCTCGGTCTGTGTTTGCAACAAGAGTCGGCGGCGTCCTCCGGAGGGTCCCCTGAGACCGCTACCGGTTCCTTCCAGTCCATGGTCGCAGTTATCGGTAGATTTTATCACTGATCTACCAGAATCCCAGATGTGCACCACTATCTTAGTGGTGGTCGACCGGTTCTCAAAGATGGCACATTTTGTGGCATTAAAGAAGCTACCTTCAACAAAAGAATTTGCCAAGATTTTTGTAAAAGAAATAATTTGCCTACATGGGGTTCCCCAAAATATTGTATCTGATCGCGGGGTTCAGTTTGTGTCGCAGTTTTGGCGTGCCTTCTGTAGAAACCTGGGAACGTCGCTTTCCTTCTCTTCAGCATTCCACCCGCAAACTAATGGTCAGACTGAGCGGAAGAACCAAGATTTAGTGCAATATTTACGGTTGTTTGCTAGCGAAAAGGCTCATCAGTGGGCAGAGTTCCTGCCGTTGGCAGAGTTTGCACTAAACAACCTCCCTTGTTCTTCCACTGGGGTATCTCCATTCTTTTGTGTATACGGTCAGCATCCTCGCTTCCTTACAGCAATCCCTACTCCTTCGGTCTGTCCTGCAGCGGATGTCGCCACAGATACGCTTTGGGGAGTATGGAAAGAGGTACAGAAAAACTTGGGGACTCGTATGCAGTTGCGTAGTGGGAAGAGTCTGTCTGTATCTGAACCTTACAGGGTGGGACAGAAGGTATACCTGTCTTCTAGAAATCTCAAATTGAGGGTCCCATCCTTGAAGCTAGCGCCACGTTACGTGGGTCCGTTTGTCATCACACGTGTGGTGAACCCGCTCGCCTACGAACTGGGTTTGCCTACTACATGGGGGGTTCACAGGGTGTTCCATAAGTCTTTATTGAAACCTTTTGTCCCTTCGGTGATGACCACCTCCGGTCCCCCACCGCCCACCCTGGTGCGGGATGAAGTTGAATATGAGGTCCAGGAGATCCTGGATTCTTGTTTGTGTCGAGGAACCCTACAATATTTGGTGGCCTGGAAGGGTTTTGGACCAGAAGATCATTCCTGGGTGGCCGCACGTGATGTTCACGCTCCTGTGTTGGTACGGCGTTTTCACCGCCGTTTTTTGGATAAGCCTGGTCGAGTTTCCGGGGGCCCGGAGGTCCCCCGTCAGGGGGGGGGGTAATGTTACCATGCAGGGCGGCGCAAGGTCCCACGGTCAGCGCGCACCGCTCCGGCGTCCTGGAGCTCTGACGTCGGGGCTCTCCCGGCGGCGTGGAGCTGCTGGTGTGTGGCGGCGTGGGCGTGTCCACCCATAGGGCGCCGCCTGCACTCCTCCACCTCTCTTGTGCAGTAGTGGGAGAGCTGGCTCCTCCCACTCTCCCCCTGGGGCGGAGTCTTGTAGTTTTAAGGCTGGCAGTGTCCTCAGCTCCCTGCCAGTTATTGGTTCTGTCAGCTTCTAGTCAGTTCTGTCTGCAGTTAGTCTCAGTCAGTCCCTAGTTTGCTCGTCAGCTTCCTTTCCAGCTTGCCTGTTGCACAGTATTTTCTGTTTGGTCACTCCATCTGCCTTTTCTGTCGGCACTCTGTCCCCCGTTAGTTAGATTCATCTGTGCAGTCGCCAGGTCCGTAGCCAGGGTAGGGACCGCCGTCCAGTTGTCCGCCTGGGGTTAGCCAGGGTCGAGGCAAGTAGGCAGGGACAGTGGGGTGCGGTAAGTTCAGGGCACCCCACCTGGCGCTCGGGGGGTCAGAGTGCCGTAACACACATCTCTGTTGATGTCACCCCCTCATGGATGAGAACTAAAGAATAGTGTACGGACGTGTTGTCAAGTGGAAGATGAGAAAACACTGAAGTAGAGCACCATGTGGCCACCAGTAGTACCTGGAGATTCTGACAAGTAAAAAAAAAACCAAACTTAAACTTAAAAGTTTATGGACATGAGAGGTGATAATAAGTCAAAATGGCCCCAGAAAACCCCTTTAATTTCCTTGAACATCCAACAGTATATACTGGGGATATGAGGGGTGAACGCAGGGATATGGGTACAGACCTTGGCTGCTGGAAGTGGGAAGAACATTGGCATTGGCAGTAAAAGTTACCAACAAAGCTTTAATAAAAATGGGAGAAATACATACTATATGGCTAAGAGATTCACTTTGCATGATGGAGGAGGGCACCAATCTCACATCTGCATTGTTTGTAATTTTTATATTTTGAGCTCAATTGGAGAGACTCTAAAATCCCAGAAATCCTTATTAGTAGGACATGACCACTTACATGTGCCACCAGTTCTCTGCCAGGATGGGCAACATCTGGTCTTGGAACCGGTAGGAGTCTAAGAGCTGAGATACTTGCCGAAATGTCCTAAAAGTTTTTCTTGGGAAAGCCCCTTTAAGTTCTCTCTTCTTCACACATAGATATCAATCAACGTTATTTTTTTAACCTAGAATTGTCAACCAAACTCTGTAATTGTGGCATTAAATCTCTGCAGGGCAGAAATTTCCAGTATGATACGGTAGTACAGTCATTTCCACCAGAGCCGCCCATGTTCTTTTTGATGATAACTGTATTTGGTGTAATCATTAACTAGAAACAGATAACTCTTTGTACTCATGTCAGTACTACATAGACAACAATATCACCGCAGAAATGCGTCTCACATAAAACTTATTGCATGCATTATAAGCAGGAGGTGTGGGTGCATGATTAGTGAAATCTGGGTTGGGATGGGTAAAGTTTCTCCTTCAGGAGAGCACCTAGTAGGTATGACAGTGGATGGTACTGTGATGCAACTGGATGGAGGCAGAGGCAGCACACACCTAACGTTTACTAAACTAAATGTCATTAGAAGCTTTTACTCCATAGAAGGGTGCGTTTTACTTGAATGTTCCATTATAACTAGAAATAGTGTTTATGTACAACTCTGTTACATGTTTTCTCGGACCAGAATGCAAGAAGATACCTACATACTTCTTTCTGGTCGTTGGCAATTACACACCCTACTACCTGTAACCCAGACCTTTCCACCCCATTTGGGCCTGTTCTTTCCACACTAGATGCAACAATGTCACTAGTCCAAAACATTCATAACAATGTTGATAAATTTGAATTACGAATTTCCTCCCAGCCCCAGCACTTACTCGAGCCTTCCAGCTCATTCCAGAGGAGGATTGGGGAAACTTCCCTCCCTCTTACTTCAGCCCTACCAATAGGCTTTCTTTTAAATGGTGGCCTGCTGGCCACATTTAGAGGGGCAGTAGCCCTTCTAGCAGCTCCACATTGGACTCCACAGACATGACACCAAAAGTGCCTCTGTAAACCCCTTCCATGCAGCTGGCAATGGCAAGCTCTACACCAGGGGTCCCCAACTCCAGTCCTCAGGGACCACCAACAGGTCATGTTTTCAGGATATCCAATGGTAAGAACACCTGTGGCAATGTCTGAGGCACTGACAATAATTACATCACCTGTGTAACACTGAGGAAATCCTGAAAATATGACCGGTTGACGGTCCCTGAGGACTGGAGTTGGGGAACACTGCTCTACACTAACCCAGCACATGGCCAATCTCTGCTTTTCCTGCTCTCACTTCAGGTCAGGTCCCAGACCGAAGGTGCTGGGTCTTAATGCTGTGGGTATCTTGTTCTTGTAACCCACTGTATTTGTAGATAGGTGTGAAGTGACTTGTAAAATCATGCATGCTCTTCTGTGAGATTTATGCAAATGAGAAGATGGAAAAATACCTCTTCAGCGCCACCTATTAGAATGCAGCATTCCTGCAAAGGCAGGTCTCTAAAGAGTTAATATATTAGGTTCACTGACTCACAGGTGTAAAGCAGCTGTAGTGTGACTGTACGGCATGGACAAATGATTGTATTTGCTGCCACCGTGTGCCTAGTTTTCTTATTACCGTTTTTCAATCGCCATCACTGGTCAAGTTATCAGGGTCTTGTTGTGCATTTATTTTTTGTGGGAGATGAGAGGAAACATCAGATGGCCCCTCTTTGATATCTGTGTATTGTATTATAGTGTATTATGTTGGTATAATAGTCTCTGGATTGGATAGTATGATATTATGTATATGACTTTATTCCTAACAGATCTGTTTTCATGAGAACTCTTTCCATTTACCTTATTTGCATAAGGTTGCATGCAGACGGCCGGATCAGATTCTGGATCCCGCACCAGAATCCGACTCTGTGCCAGGCTGCGAGCCCTGCGTATCTTTCTTTTGTGCTGTGGATGTGCCAAATGTCGCACATGCACAGTACGGAGTTGCCTGTGCCGTCTCTGATGCAGATCCCGTGATCCTTCTGCAGTGCTCACTGAGGAAGGGCCGTGGGACAGACGGCTTCCATTGACTTCAATAGAAGCCGTCAATGCGAGGCCCGCACTAAAATAGAGCATGCTGCGATTCTCCCACCCCCCACCCCTCTTACCTTCCCGTTGCGAGCAGAAAATTGCAATTAATTTCCACTCCATAGTGTGCTATGGCCGGTATTTGCTGCGGAATCTGGGGGCAGACGCTGGCCTCAGATTGCGCACTGTGAATACGGACGTGTGCATTGGGCTTTATATTCAGACTCTGAATGCTGTCGCCGCTCATCACATATCTAGTGCCTGAGCCTCAAACTATACAAAAATGTACACTTTTTAAAATAGTTTTTCACTCGGCAATTTTTATCGCCGTCACTGAAATGAATTGAGCAGTGGATCACATGCATGACGGCGCTTCATTCATGCAGGAACCGTTGGGATCCTCATTAGCTGGGTTCCCAGCGGTTATACCCCCAGAGTATTTGCGCATGAGCAAGGTTTGGAGATGGCAATAATCTGACTGATATGCACACGCATGGAATTGTAATTTTTGCATTCAGAGTAGCAGTTCACAAACGCACGTGTTACTCCCTTTCCTTGGAATAGAATGGCTATTTACAGCCAGCTGTCTTTTTTTTCTCTGGGTCGCACCATTCCTCTTGTTTTGTTTTTTTTAACCTGCCATAGACTTGTATGGCAGCTTTCTGCAAACAAAGTCCTAACTTATCTTGCGCATATGAATTGTATGTGAGAAACACACTCGCGAGAACTAACGCGTTGAAATCAATGGCTTCACTTCGTTGCATTTTACGGGTGTGAGTTTCACGGCTGCAAAAACCTGTACGAACACATTTGTCTGTTTAACCCTTATGTACGCACCCTGACTTATTAACGTTGTTTCGCACCCGGGTACCCACGCATGTTACAGCTGCCCTAGAACTTGTAAACAGATAGAATTCGGGGGTCACGCATACACTGTTGCTCAGAGACGACTGTAACGTGCATAAACACGTTCTCTAACAGAAATACGGGTATTTATTGTAATAGTTTACTGAAACAAGCTTTTAAAATCTTTCTTTTTTTCATTATGATACTACAACTAAGGTAGGTTACATTTAGGGATCTTATTTTGGGGATATATGGTTTATTCTTCCTCGATGTTCCAATGTTATCAAGTTATCAATGTTAGGCAAATATACCATGCATCGGCGTACAAATAGATGGCTATTAACTAGAGATGAGCGAGTATACTCGCTAAGGCACATTACTCGAGCGAGTAGTGCCTTAGCCGAGTATCTCCCCGCTCGTCTCTAAAGATTCGGGGGCCGGCGCGGGTGACAGGTGAGTTGCAGCGGGGAGCGGGGGGGAGAGAGGGAGAGAGAGATCTCCCCTCCGTTCTTCCCCGCTCTCCCCCGCCTCTACCCACCCCTCACTGGCCCCCGAATCTTTAGAGACAAGCGGGGAGATACTCGGCTAAGGCACTACTCGCTCGAGTAATGTGCCTTAGCGAGTATACTCGCTCATTTCTACTATTAACCTTTTTTTTACAACATTGCCGACATTGCGAGTTTTGCCGTGTCCTTTATTTATTACGAAAACAATAAAATGATTCCAAAGAAACCTAACCAAAGACGTCTTTTCTTGAGTCAGTTGAGTGAAGAGCCAGCAGTACCAATAATTGAAGATCGTTCTGAAAATCAGGAAGTTATCAGAAATTATGAAACCAAATTGGCAGTTGAGAGCATTCTTGGTCGATCGAGTTCCACGGTTTACACTAGTAGAGTCATAGTGATTGTTCGAAAAATAAAAACTAGAAATTATGTTTTCACCATTTCTCTGTATTTCATTCCTCGGCCTTTTATTCTTGTATTGCGTCTACAGCTCTTATGTAAACCTATATGCCTACAGAAAATCTCTATGCAGTCTAAGGGTATAAACAGATGGGCGTGATTTAGTCCCGTTACACAGCATAACACGATGAAACGAAACCATTGTTTTCAATAGTGTGGAGTTTGAAAGCTAAAAAAAAAAGTTTTTTTTTACCTTGTTCATGCGCAACTATGTTCCATAGCAGCAAGCATAGTTACTAGAGATGAGCGAGCTTGATGCTCGTTCGAGTATTAGGGTGCTCGAGATGCTCGTTACTCGATACGAGCACCACGCGGTACTCGTCTCGATTAAACGAGCACTGACCATTGAATTCAATGGAGTCGGCAATACAGCCGGCTGCATTGAAAGCAATGGGCTGCCGGCGAGCGCGGGATGAATTTTCGGGAAGGGCTTAAAAATATAAGCCCTTCCCTGAAATTCATCCTGAAATGTGTAAAAAGTAAAAAAAAAATATATACTCACCTTGTCCCGGCAGACGGAGTTCAGCCGCGGCCGGCCGGCAGTTCTGAACTGCTGTGAGTAGTATTCAGCAGCCGGGGATTTAAAATGTCAGCTGAGAGCTGCCCCTGATTGGTCCCTGCACTGAGCCAATCAGAGGCAGCACTCACTCACCCATTCATGAATTCATGAATGGGTGAGTGAGAGCTGCCTCTGATTGGTGAGGCTGTGACCAATCAGAGGCAGCTCATTCAGCAGGCGGGGATTTTAAATCCCAACCTGCTGAATACTACAGAAAGCAGTTCAGGAGAACTGCCGGACAGACGCGGCTGAACTCCGGCTTCAGCGGAAAGGTGAGCATACATTTTTATTTTATTTTTTTACACATTTTAGGATGATTTTCAGGTAAGGGATTATATTTTTAATAGCACTCTTGCCACTATTGTGGCTTAATAGTGAGACCTCGGAGCCCGAAATGCAGCCCTGCATGTTGCTCCTCGCCTGCCCTATCCATTTCTGTGTTTTTTACATGACTTTGGTGATTTGCTAAGATTTTCACAAATGAAAACCTTAGCGGAGCACCAGTCATATACAAAAATGCTCGAGTCGCCCATTGACTTCAATGGGGTTCGTTACTCGAAACGAACTCTCGAGCATCACTGAAAGTTCGACTTGAGTAACGAGCACTCGAGCATTTTGGTGCTCGCTCATCTCTAATAGTTACGCATATGCCTGTGTGAAGAAGCCCTGGTACTGTATACATGGTCCCTTCCATTTATCCTCTAGTTTTTACAAATCTACAGGGTCGCCAACCTGAATTTTTTTTTCTTTTTTCTGGACAAGGTATCCAGAAAAATCAGACAGCCAACATTTTTTTACTGACAATCTGGAAAACCATAATGTATGCTAAAGATTATATGTGATCCATGTCTATAGGATACGGATATGAATTCATTACCAGCATTTACTGTGAGCTGTAATATGATGATTACCATCGAAATAACCTGCCCAAGTACCAGCAGTCTCAGAAAAATTATGGATGCATCTTTTTTCTTTTTCATGGGCACTGAAAAAAAGTGGCTAATTGTCCAGAAATGTATGTATGCTTAGCGCATAGTGAGCCTGGAGAGCCGGAAAATATAGCAGCATCACTGAGAAAAACCCGAACTATAAATCTGTTAGCTATACAGAGATCTGTTGTATGAGTCCCTTACAGTTGATTTGTACTAGGGCCCTTACATATTATTACTCCCTAATGAAGCAGACTGTTACCACTGGGGCCACACTGTTACCACTTTGGGATTCACTATTACTACTGGGGCCACACTGTTACCACTTTGGGATTCACTATTACTAATGGGGCCACTAACTGGGTCACTGTTACTACTGGGGCCATTAAGGGGGGGTCACTATTACTATTGGGGCCACTGTTGGGGGCACTATTATTTAGTCACTTCAGACAAGCCTCAATGGTTCAAATATGTGCTGGGCATCTTGTGTATTGGCTCTTTCAATGCCTGTAAAATCAGTGGGTTGTTTTGTGGGTGTGGTGCCATGTTATACTTTGAGTCAGGCTGCATAAGGGCTTTGGGCACCTGTGATTGCTGGTTAGTAAAACCACTTTAAATCTCAGTAATAGACCCTGCAGTCTTGACAATCTGGGAGACTGTCACCTCTGCAACCCCTATAGATACACTCCTGTTATTACGTTTTTTTCCAGAATTTAACTATAAGATAGATTGTCCACTGCTCAGGATCCCCAACAATCAGCTATTCCCCTGGGTCTCTAATTCAACAGGAGCTATCCCTGCATTACCAATCCAGCCTGCTGCAATATGAACAGCGCTGTCTACTTCTGGCTCTGTCCACAATAATAGCGATCCAGGGAAACTACTGATCAGTGGGGACCCCAATCGTCAGACCCCAGTTGATCAGATCCCTATTGATGACCTATCCTGAGGATAGTTCATGGATAGTTAACCTTGGGAAACCCCTTAAAGGGAATATGTTTGGGGCATATTTATGTATTAGAGACTGAGTCAATATTTTGATGTGGGAAACCCCTTTAAGTTTATGACACTTTTCTCAACATTTTGAACATTAAAGGGGTTGTCCCGCGAAAGCAAGTGGGTCTATACACTTCTGTATGGCCATATTAATGCACTTTGTAATGTACATTGTGCATTAATTATGAGCCATACAGAAGTTATTCATTTACCTGCTCCGTTGCTGGCGTCCTCGTCTCCATGGTGCCGTCTAATCTTCAGCGTCTAATCGCCCGATTAGACGCGCTTGCGCAGTCCGGTCTTCTCTCTTGTGAATGGGGCCGCTCGTGCCAGAGAGCGGCTCCTCGTAGCTCCGCCCCGTCACGTGTGCCGATTCCAGCCAATCTGGAGGCTGGAATCGGCAATGGACCGCACAGAAGACCTGCGGTCCACCGAGGGTGAAGATCCCGGCGGCCATCTTCACAAGGTAAGTAAGAAGTCACCGGAGCGCGGGGATTCGGGTAAGTACTACCCGGTTTGTTTTTTTTATCCCTGCATCGGGTTTGTCTCGCGCCGAACGGGGGGGCTATTGAAAAAAAAAAAAACCCCGTTTCGGCGCGGGATAACCCCTTTAATAGCAGTGTAAAATACAATTAGTAGAGGAAGCGATAATAAATATAGAATGATATTTCCAAAAGTTACATTCTATCTAATATTAGTCATGGACTATTAATATAGGAAGCTGTTTGTAGGCTAGAATTCTATAAAAATGTCTACATGACGCCTCTTCGCACCTCATGTCATACATTATGGAGAACTTTAGTAAACAGTTGTTTCCATAACCTCAAAGCAAGTGACCAGCGCCCAGGCTGTAATGACATGTGACCACAGAGCAGGATATCCTGCAATGACTAGATAAGGTCTTCACACTTCCACAGGACTTGACTATTTCTTCACACTTTACGTGGTTATAGTTGCAATTTCCTTGTATGGTATTTTTTTACCATTTTAATTACCATTGTCTTTGAAAAGCATTACACTATTATATTAGTCAGATATTAAAAAAAGCACCTAAATGTACATATTATTACTGTCCATCATAAGTGAACTTTCAAAGAGGGGCTTATATCATAGGAAGTGTTGGCGTATTGATAGAATATTCCATCAGTTCTTGATGTATAGAGGCTTGAGCACTGAGACCCCTGCCAGTCACCTGTTTAAAGGTACAAGAGCTCCAATGTTTTTTCTCTTGCGCGGTTATGTTACCCAACCATCATGTGAATAGGGTGTGTTGCAGTCTCCTGAGCAATGATTGGAAGGGAGTCCTGCTGTATAAGGAAAACCATGAATGAGAGAATGGTCCTTCATTCAGAGTACCAGTCGAGCAGTTAGAGCTCCACTGATTAGGCAGTAATGGGGTATCCTATGCTATCACTTCTAATGATGGTACAAACCCATTTAAAGGGCCACTCCGGTTAAATTTTTAAAATTCATTCATTATTTAGCTATCCCCCCAGTATATATAGATGAGCTAGTGTTACCTTAATTAGTTATTCTTTCTGTCTGAAGCTCCTGGTCATTTTTATTTTTTTTCCCCTCAGATGGTCATGTGATCTCAGTTCTGACCAGCTCAGATCTCCTTGGGGTTATGTATTCATTTTCTAGTCTGATTCTCTATCTGTGTGATGCTTTTAAATTGATCTACCATAGAAACTGCTTAAAGAGGAATACAGACGCTCCTGCACAGTTACTGATGATGATCACACAGCTCCTGCCACACCGTTATAATAGAGGAGATCACAGCTCATCCTCCTGACTTTATATTTATTGGCTGTAGCTCATGTATGTGAACATAGAAGGTAATGATAATTAAAATGTCCCCCCAACAGACGAAAATGGAGTAACGTCAGCTAATGTCATGCTCATGCATCATGGGATAGATGTGAAACTGAAAGCAACAAAATCTCAGCATCAAAGATGGTGCCTGATAAGGATCAGACAGGGTAATTCAGTGCAAGGAAGTGACTAGAACACACAGAGGAGACTTCCAGAGTGTGACAGGCAATCATGTGAAGGGGGCATGGATGGAAAAATGTGTTATTGCCGAAGTGACCCTTTAACCTTTTTTTCTTGCATCCCTGATGTAGACTGTTTTTCAAGAGTAGTCACAGAGAGGTGGGCAGGTACCAGATACTCTGGCAATACCTCCATGTACTACATTAGTTTTGTATAACCTTCAGAAAAAAAACGCTACAGGAAGCCATGACAAAGAAACCTATGTGACTGAACAAGCAGACAGGGGGAGAGGATTCTAGAAAAAGCGAGAAATTAATACATAATCATTTGGGCCCAGAAGGAAACCAATTTGTTTACCACCAGACCTAATGCACAAAATAACTAGTTCACTTTTTGACATTTGAAACAATTATCAGATGAAAGGGTCTAAAATAGAAATAAGTCCTGCTGGGGTACAGAAAATCCTACATAGGAATTCTTGTTGAATAAGGCTTTTCCTGACACTTACTAATAGAAAGTAAGGAGTTGGCTTCCACTTCCCAGCCATCATTCCACAATATTCCGCTTTACAGAAGAGCATATAATGTTGTGAGTCCCTTTTATACTGGTGACTTGTAGGGGTCAAAGAGTTTAGACCTCTACCCATTATGAAGTCGTAACATAGTCTCCCAATATGCTATCACTTATTATGATGAAAGTATCTCTTTTAGAGTTCACTTATGGAAAACTATACTAAAATCTGCATTTATTTGACATTTTTGATAGCGGACTAATATACACTAACAGCACACAAAAGATTCAAGTGTTTTTGAAAGACAATTTTCTGTCTCAGTGACATATTTGTCAAACTTGGGGAAAAAAAGAGTTTGGAATACTGTGTGGGTCCTGATTTAGATATAGCTTGGGTGAATCTTTTATTTCCCATATGGTGGTTGATACCGACCTTTGTTTTTTGAGAGCTCTGCATTTTTTCATCAGTGTGAAACATAGATTAATGAATCATTTACATATCGTGTCATAGAATCATAGAATGGTAGAGTTGGAAGGGACCTCCAGGGTCATCGGGTCCAACCCCCTGCTCAGTGCAGGATCACTAAATCATTCCAGACAGATATTTGTCCAGCCTTTGTTTGAACACTTCCATTGAAGGAGAACTCACCACCTCCTGTGGTAACCTGTTCCACTCATTGATCCCCCCTCACTGTCAGAAAGTATTTTCTAATATCTAATTTGTGTCTGCTCCCTTTCAGTTTCATCCCATTGCCTCTAGTCTTTCCTTGTACAAATGAAAATAGGACTGATCCCTCTGCACTGTGACAGCCCTTCAGATATTTGTAGACCGCTATTAAGTCTCCTCTGTGTCTTTTTGCAAGCTAAAAATTCCAAGATCCTTTAATTGTTGCTCATAGGACATGATTTGCAGACCGCTCACCATCTTGGTAACTTTTCTCTGAACTTGCTCCAGTTTGTCTCTCATAATCACTATGTCATGCTTCTTTGAGAGCTTGGCCATCTGATGTAGATAGAGTTCATTAATATCTTCTGCTTGTCCAGGTGGCGTATAGTAAATGCCTACAATGGTGTCCTTTCTGTTGTTCTCTCCTTGTATTCTTACCCAAACAGTTTCTGCAGAACTACCATGCTCTGAAGCTTTAATAATGGTGGAGATTAATGTTTTCCTAACATACAATACAACACCTCCTTCCCTTTTTTAGGTCTGTTTTTTTATAAATAAGTTGTATCCTCCAAGCCTTGTATTCCAATCCTGTGTATCATTCCACCAAGGTTCTGTGATGCCTATGACATCATATTTCTCTTCCTGTGTTAGGAGCTCCAATTCTCCTTGTTTGTTTCCCCTGCTCTGGGCATTTGTACAAAAACCTTTTAGTTTGTGATTGGTGTCTCTTGCTCCTCTACTTGCCTTCAGAATTTTTTGTCCTTGTTCTTTCCACTTCTAATAACAAGGTTCTCAAATATATTAATTAGCTGTATATTTTTACCTGGCCTTTCACTTCCCTTCCTATATTGTTCTAGTTTAAAGCTCTCCTAGTGTGCCGTATCCATGGCTTGTTAATGGCATGTATTATTCATGTAAAGATTAACTGCATTTTCTATAAACATTTGACATGTCATAGGGATATGTCAAAAGTTTTGATTGCTGAGGATTCAGCTGTTGAGACCTTCACTAGTCGCCTGAAGGAGCCAGTTGAAGCACTAGACCAAGACTTTCTATTGAGTCCTTCTTCAGCCAGTGAGCAGTGAGAGCACTCAGACGAGTGTTTCAGCTACTTCTCTCTAGGGATCAGTGGGGATTCTCAACAGCCGGACTTCCAGCAAGCAAACCTTTTGACACAGTGGGAGTCTGACCCCGGACCACCGTTTATCATCAGAACAAATGGGACTGTGGTTCAGTTCTTGGCACAGCTTTATGTATAAAGCAGTACCTGTGAGTATTGTATTCCTTCTCTTATGATAATCAGTACCAGTCCTAAGGGTCAAACCCCTACGAGGGTCAAACATAGATGGCTTATTGTACAGACAGACCCTCAATGTTTTACTTGCTGAAAACTTTTATAAACTAACACTAATGTATAACATATAGCTCCAGGGAATAGTCATCCTTATGAGCAACCTTGTATAAAATAATATTCTCCCCCTTGAATGATGGTAATATAAAACTTGTAGGCAGTCAGAGAAGCTGCACCATCTAATGAGACAGGAATCATTAAGAAGTTCATGTATCTGAAGAATATTGCGCTGCTAAATTCAAGCAGGAACTTCATTCTAACTTATCTCATTGACCACAAAGCCACTTCCGGAACATGATTTTCTCTCCCCTACCATTACTCATACAATTTCTGAAAAAAAAATGTAGAAAGTAACTTTCTTCATAAGTGTTTCGTAGAGAAAATGTTAGTGGACATTACCCCTCACAATCTAATAACTACTGTATATCCTTGTGCAAAAGCTAACAATAGTTTTTATATCACACTTAAATGACCAGCTATTTTTAAAAATTTCCATTTTATTTCATTTTTTTGTGCTTATATTTTGTGGGTAGAGTTGTATTTATTAATAGCATTATTTAATGCACCATATAATGTATTGAAAACTTCAAATAATTTTTAAGCCGGGTGAAAAGAAAAAATAAAATACAATCGCCCAATTTTTTTTTTTTTGGTATTGTTTTTATGGCATTTATGGAGCGCCAAAAATGCTATCTTAGGCCTCAGTCAGACAGGCGTTTTTATGTGCGTATGTTACCTGCATTTGCGATCCGCATGTATTAAGAACCAATGCTTTTCAATGGCAGCGGTCAGATGCCCGATATTTACCTGTGTACAAAAATGTGCAGCTGTAAATATAGGGCAGTGGATTTTACATGTACCGGATGTATACATTCTCTTGTAGATTTACGTTTTTTGTCATATATATTTTATCACTATTCATATCTATGCTCTTATTATATATTTATTGATATAGTTGTAAGATTCCATTACACATATGAATTTTGTTAGTTTTTTTCCCCTCCCCTCTCCCCCCCTTTTTTTTCTTATTGCCTTTTTTGTTAATTACTCCTCCACTATTTATTTGTGCATATGTCTCAGTGTTTAATCCAGCTGAACTGACGAAGGGGCTCGTCCTCGAAACGCGTTTTCACTTGCTGGATTTTTATTTGGTTAAATAATAAAAAAGAAGTGCTTTCACTATGGCATATTGGACCTTAATTTTCTACTAGCTTAGAGTGTTGCGCCTTCACACCAGTATTTTTCCACACTCTCTTTTCGCTATACTCTATATATATCTATAGCTATACGCTATATATGTAGTTGGCAGCACCTCCATCATTTGAAACACTTTTTACTCCAGAACTATTTCACCACTCTCACTGGGTCTTGCTTCACCCTCCTTTTTCATCTTTGTTACTCACATAGACAAAATGGACAGGAGCTGACAAAGTAACTGTTACGATCGCGTGGGAAAATTAAGCACAGGGCCCACATGATCGTTACCAAAGGATGCACGCACATGGGTGCACATGGGTTTCAGAACGACTGGCCCTGTGCTACCGGGAGGATGACATGGTCTTACCTAAGCGGGGACATCGCCCCAATAAAGGACGGCCCAGCGGTCTTCGGAACTGGGCCCTAGCTGATCCTAGGAACCACGCCACAGAACAAGAGACATACACATGACACATAACAGGGACAGAACAACAGGACACACAGAGCAAAGAACACAGCATACAGCAGCCAGAATGCAAACACTAATAGCAGATAATAAGCTATATATAAATACCAGGTATTAGTTGAAATTTTGTACAAAACATGGAAGCTAGCGGGTCACTTCATGGCTCCTGGCTATACTGCTAGTCCCTACACTAACCAGGAGTCCAGCAGCACCAACACAGTTCACACAGCAAGCTGAACAGGACAGGACACATATCACAGGTCACCCAGCAAGCTGACACAAAACTGTCAGAAAATAAATGTACAAACGGACATGAACCAGCAAGACACAGATCACACAGCAAGCTGCAACTGGACAGAACAGAGCACAGGTCACAGATCACACAGCAAGCTGCAACAGGACAGACCAGAGCACAGGTCAGAGATCACACAGCAAGCTGCAACAGGACAGACAACCAGGGCACGGATTCTACCGGCACAGACTCTACCATATAGTGCCAACCACACAGCCTCCACCCAGAGCTCACATGAACACAGATGAAACTCACAGCAAGTCTATGTGTCCTCATACAGGGGGGATAGACAGTCAGTCACAGAGCTCACATAGGGAGCTGTGTCAGGGATCCACCAACTGACACACAGAGCAAGACATAAGACGTTTGGAGGTCGAACCTGTACAAGGGAAGGGAAAAGGGTGCTGCATGCGCTGCAGACTAGGACTACAGGTCTTTAGGGAAGCAGAGAGGTACAACAGACCTACTTGGAAACACAGATCTGAGTGGGAACATAACAGATACATTCAAACAGTCCAAGACCAGATTCAGGCTGACAGGTGCTGGTTTTATAGGTGCTTAAGGCTAAAGGGGCTTGGCTGCTGGAGAATACCACACCCAGCAGCTCAATTAACCCTCAACCGCCTGTGGAGCTGTGCTGCTAGGAACCTTAGCACTACAGATTCCAGCAGCACACGTAACATTAACTACTATTGGAGATTGTTATGAGTATGCTCTGTGACCTGTGCAGGTGTCATGATGCAGGGATGGGGAGGAGGTGAGCTGTGAAAATCCCTGATTGTGAATGATAGATCCTATGTCATCTGTATATTAGTGTTGCCTTTCACTGTATTTTTGCCTGTGAGACAACTGCTGAAAAGTATTCTACAGTGTGAAAACTGCAGGATTTTAATTGTTCTTTCAAAATATAGATCGTAATATCAAAAATAAAAAAGCACCAAAAATGTGTTTGACATTTACTTATGCAATTGGTTATTTTCTGATGGCACATTCTCTTTAATACAGAACAGAAAGAGACTGCTACATTGGGTGGAAAATATTTTATTTAGCACTTCTTGTTCAGACATGTAATATATATATATATATATATATCACTTTGTATAATGCAATAAATAGTTAATAAATATTTTTGAGATCTTTGTATTTCATAAATATGCGTCAAAGTAGAAATTAATTGTCCAAATAACAGTTTTACATTATAACTTAAAGGGGTGTTCTTGGACTATAACATAGATGGCGGATCTTCAGGATAGGCTATCAATCTTTGATACTTCAGGGCCAACCTCCAGGACCTCTGCTATTCTATACAATGAAGAACTCTTGCACTACTGTGAGGTTAGGATATCAGTGTTAACCCTTTCCAATCCACTGTCTGACGTCTGAAGACATTCAGATTGAAGGCTGTACAGCTCCGATGTCGGAAGACGTCCAGCAGGGTATTCTTACTGGCCGTTCTGTTGTCAGAGTTTTAAAAATCATAATAATATACATTACAAAGCTTTAATTAGGCCATACACATCTGAAAGAAAGGTACCAGATCAGAAACTTCTATAAATCAGACTCAAGAATCTTGTCCAGCATAACTCTCAGCCCGGTAGGAAATGTTCGGAAATACGTTAATCAATTATTATATAATACCCATATGTTAAATATTAAGAAAGGACATCATTGTTATTTCTCTACATGAGAGGTATGAGGTAAGGAGGTTATCCGATGAGTATGATAAATCCAGTTTCCATTATTAGTGTTTTTTAGTGTTTCATCCCATTTTACTCGGTCTTCTTGTTTTCTGCTTCCTTTTTCCTAAAATGAAAACAAAAGTATATTGAATAATAAAATAACATAAAGACCAATTTTATAATCCAACACACTTATATAGCGTGAAGAAGAAGTACACATTTAGTCATAATGCTGTTGTAGATGCTCCATTAGACTGGAATGAAGCAGTTACTCCCATTGTATACTGTCTATTCTGGAGAAATTTGCAAGGGAAAGAAAATCTCTAATAAGGCCGTGTGCAGCATTTGGATGGCCCCATAAGAAAGCTAAAAATGATTCTGGCACATTTTCCATTTCTCTATTTCCTAATATTGCAGCAGCTGTGGACATCAGCGTCCCTTATAGGCTCTCACTGACCATTAAAATGGAGATGAGACAAACTGAAATGAGACCCTTATCCCCAGGGGTCCCATGACAGATGCATGGTCCGCCTCTATGGTAGGTATAATTGTTAGAAAAGGAATATATATATATATATATATATATATATATATATAATTACCTTTTCTATATTCACACTGTTTCACATGATGAGTGCTATTAGCTGCTGTCAGGCTCTTTATGTTTTATGTTTTGGGACCTTTGATGACATGTGATCAGAGGCGGAGCATGTAATGCACTCACACACAGACTTACAGATAAGTGTTCCTTAGTACTTTGATTAGTATAGAACTCTTTTTATATGAAGGTTCAAATGTTGGAATGCAATATTTCTAGGGAGCAACTGAAGACACTAAGACAATTCAAAATTGATCATCCCGGTGGGGGAAACCCTGCCTCTCCTTGCATTACATGGACAGCCTAGTAATGTCAGTGGGCAGCATTATCTGAACTTGCATATTATAACACAATATGGATAATCTTTTATGATGTCTTGAATGCAGTAAGGTAAAGGCACTGTATGCTAACACTCTATGGCTGCAGAGAAGCTGTCATTGAGAAGGAAGAAAGCTGGCTTTCAAGTGCCACTTACTGTAAAGCAACCCAATAAGTAAATGCCTGACTCTTTAACAAGCATTGAACATTAACTTATAGGGTTGTAATCCAATAGTGACATAGTAGCATAGTGTGTAAAATTGAAAAAAAGACTCATGTATATCCAGTTCCGCCTATTCTCCTGCAATGTTGTTCCAGAGGAAGGCAACTCCCTCCCCCCACCCCTGCTGAGGTAGAAGTCAATTTTCTTCATTTTAGGGAAAAATTCCTTCCCAACTCATAATATAGCAATCAGAATAACTCCCTGGATCAGTAACCCTTAGTTAGTGAATGTATTATAATTACACTCAAGAAAGGTGTCCAGGCCACACCTCTTGAGTTCTTAAATTGAATTAGCCATCACCACATCTTCAGGCAGAGAGCTACATAGTCTCACTGCTCTTACAGTAAAGAACCCCCTTCTACATTAGTGTTGAAACCTTATTTCCTCTAGACAGTCATAGTCTTGGGTATAACTAGATTTCTGTATTCTCCCCTTATATAGTTGGTACTAGACTGTCAGCTTTCTACCTTCTGGGTAAGAGCTTCTTTGCATATCCTTTTTCCAAGAGAGCATTGCCTGCTCTGTAATATTCTATGCCAACTTGGTGGTCTCCATGAGGGAAACATTATCGCCTACAAGCTCTCTATGAACTAACATCATATTCCTCGCATTATAAAGTGATGCACCAGATTGCGAAACCATCTTGAGTAGACAAGTCCTGCTTTACAATGTAGTTCATCTTACCTGAGCTCCTCTACCTTCTTCTTGACCCAAGGTGTTTTAGGATTGGCACAAATAATTATCTTTGTATTGGTCACAAACCTGAGGAGTGGAGGAGATATTATTAGAAAACACTGACCAATTCTGGTTAACTACAGTAACTAATTAAATGACAAATGTTTTTTAACATGTTTATCACAAAAGCATACACCCAAGAAGAATAACATTTTACCTATAACGTATTAAACTACACCCTAGCCACCCTCTCACACTTGATAAATATGCTACACATATGGTAGACAGTGGTCAACCCCACACCATTTACACTTTTGGTCTCATGTACGGCCCTTTCCCCATTGCAATCCATAAGGATCCTTGGTTGTGCTGGTTTCTCAAATGATAGACATGCTAGGCAATATACAGTACTAACTGATAAAATTGGGGCCTCTGACACACAATCAAAAACATAATAGCACCTCTCTAGATGTTACCTTCCATTCTCACCACAGTTTTAGTCAAGCTTTCCTTCAACAGGGCAAAGATTCATTTCACTGCTCTAGCCCTGCCAAGGCAAAATAGCTTGGTGGACTCCCTCCCTGGCATCAACACGCGGGTATTTTTTTTCTAGAGCCTTACCCTAGCTATGTTTCTGCCATCACCCTATGCGCCAGACCACAGAGACAACTGTGAGCAATACAGCTCTTATCTATCCAAAAAACGCATCCTCAGGATGGTCACCCCCAAATATTCCATTTTAGAACTTGTCCCTCTAATTCTAATTCCAGCTATTTTCTGCTTTTTACAATTGTGTGCCCATCATTCATCTGTCTTTCTGGTTGTTGTCAGTTACTCATTGAAAATATAGAAACAATAAATGTAGTCAATCAAGATTCTAAGCACTCATCATTTTTGAATATGTTAGGTCAAAGGGATATTAATGGGGTATGGCCAGTCTGGCCACTAGCAGTCGTTGGTTCCACCATGAATTACATTTCTACATTACTTGAAACAGTTCTATAATTACGCTCAGTTTATTTCCAACCATACTCACAGGACTGCATCAACACATGGAAGACTTGCGTTTTGGATGTGGAAACCTTTAATCTCAAATGCAGGATTGGGTTTTCTACTGGAGACCTTGGTACAGCAGTTGTTACCTCCGCCCATATCTGGAGATATGACAGGTAAAAAAAATATGTAATTATTTTGGAGACATTTTTCTCATGTTACACGATAGTTGTTTTATGCTACTTATCCATACAGTAAGTTGGCAACCACTAATTACCGCCATTGCAATGCTCAGCTTTTCAGAGACACTGAATGGCATATAAATCAGTTCAGCCTTCTCCTCCTATCTGCTCCATCTCTGCCTGTGTAGGTGTCATTCTTCTCTACAGTTCTGATACTACAGTGTATTCAGTACATACATTTAACGGAGTGTTATGAAAAGTTAGAACATTTTCCAATATACTTTATCAATGCCCTCATGTTTTTTTAGTTGATGATTTCATTAGTGCTCATCTTGTTACAGTTATCAGAGCTATGCGGGGAATTTTTTCCAGAGCTTTGCACCAGTTTTCAGCCAAAATGAAGTTGCAAATTTGAAGTGCACTCTTTTTGTACGAAGATATGGGACTTTTTTTTTCTGATTTTAATGCTGTTCTTGCCACTTTTCAAAAAGGTGGGTAGAGGTTCGCGAAGGGTTGGGGGCTCTGCACTCGACAAATTTACCAGGAATTTACCTAAATTATTTATACATGTGTGTGTGTATATATATATATATATATATATATATATATATAAAATAAGTTTTTTTTCCTGATATATAGACAGCGGAAGATATGCTGAATTTATTTAGAGACTTGCACATCCTAGTAAATTTGGTGCATCTTACTCCAGCACACTTTAGTTTAGGACTGGTGTGTCATATGCCAATCTTAATAAATTACCCCCTATGTCTTGTAAAGAGTCCTTCACTTGTGTGTTAAGAGCAGGACTTGAAGCGATCAGCTGATCGCCCTGAGCCTCGCACGCTCAAAGAGGTTGTGCGTGTTGGCCTTGCTATTAATATCTGATTGTGGGAGTCCACTGCTTGGGATCTCGGCTGATTTAAGGGGCTGCAGTGCTTACGTCGGACCACGACTGTTTTTGCATTCAGAATGCCGCATTATTTACAGCCGCCGTTCTTGGTACTACAGGTTTGTCTCATTAAAGTAAATGTCGCAAGCCTTTAAAACTCTGAATGGCTTCTAGAAATAATACGGCATTTTGAGTGCAGATAGGATTGTGCTCAGATATAAACATTGACGAAGCTGTGGCTATGGCCCCTTAAGTCAACTGATCGATGGAGATCCCAATTAGTAACCCCCCCCCTCCCCACACTAATTAGCTATTAAGTTGTATCCTTAGGATAGGCCATCAGTTTTTTAAAGGATGGATTATTGTTTTAAGCAAGTTTTAGCGCTTTCCCTTAAGTACCACAGAAAGATTGTATACTTCTCATTACAAGCCATATATAATACTGTAACATTAACCATCAAAACTCTACTTACCGGCAGAGATGATGAAGATTGCAGATGCAACCAGCAGAGCTAAACTCAGCATTACTTTCATGGTGCTTATATTCCTTTGTTCTCTCTCTTCATATAGGACTGTGTCCTTCTTTCAGATGAAACAACTTTTTGTAGACTTCAGAGGGAGGAACCAAAGAAAAGGGGAATTTTGTTAAACAGAGGAAATGATGAAGATGTTGCTACATGGAGAATATCATCATCACTGGCACATGGAAATGAATCTGTCGCTGCCTAATGACAAAGCATTTTTCTGAGAATATCTAAATAAATAACTGTATAATAATGAAAGATGAATATAGGGGAGGCATTGAAGGTACAGTATGACTTAAGTTTGTGCAATGCTTACTACATTTGGGGAGGCAGCTGGAAGTTGGAAGATCTATATGAAAGCAGCTGTGTCACATTTCCTATCTGAGGTCAGCACATGAAGCGGAATCTGTGGATATATCATTTTCTGTGATCTTATGCAATATTCTCATGTTAAAAACTGTGTAATTGGTGCCGGGAGAAAGCTAGAAAGTCAAACCGGGCAACAATCCAAAAACACAGTGGGTGCAGCTGAAGACCAAACATACACTGGCAATCACAGGGAAAAACTGAGCAGTTTAAATGCTGTCAGAACTCCCGCCCCAGCAGCTAATTGGGGCAGAGAGCCTGATAGCAGCAGGACCGTATCAAAGACGCTGAAAGGAACAGCCCCCAGCGCCTGCAGAGGCAGAGCACGCTAGTCAGGGTGTCATGGTAATGGGGATACAGCACGGGACGGCACCCGCCACGTCCCTAGCAACCCGGTCACCCAGGCGCCACCCCCTGTGCACGAGAACGTGTGCCCGGAGCCGGCGTCAGGGACCCCGGTTGCCAGGGGAGGTCACAAGGACCAGAACTCCCCTGCGCCACACCCAAACAGCCCGGGTGACAGGGCCAGCAGTGCAGGCATGGAGCCACAGAGAGCCGCCGGTCCTGACAGTACCCCCCCTTCTACAGGGAGACACCGGACCCCCACGCCCAGGAGTGGGCTTGATAGGGAAGGCGCTCTGGAATAGTCGGACCAGAGGTGGCACGTGAATGTCCCTGGCAGGGAACCACATCCTGTCCTCAGGGCCAAACCCTCTCCAATGGACCAGGTATTGCACCGAGCCCCGAACCTGCCTGGCCTCTACAATCTTCTCCACCTTGTATTCTAGTTCGCCTTGTACCAGAGTAGGAGAGGGCAATTCACAAGTGGGCAATACAGGAGTAAAAAGTTTCTTTAGCAGACTCTTGTGGAGCATGTAATGCACCTTCCAAGTACCAGGAAGGGAAAGTTTATATGCCACCAGGTTAATAACCCGTGCAATAGTAAACGGGCAAATAAAATAGGGAGCAAGTTTTAAGGATGGAACCTTAAGTCTCAGATTACTAAAGGACTATAAAACCTACTCCCCAACCACAAACGGAGCAGAGATAGTGCGTCTATTATTTGCCTGCCTAAGCAGTTTTGCTTGGGAAACCTGAAGGTTCTTATAAACCTGGGCCCAAACTGTGCACAGTTCATGAGTAGAAGTGTCAGCATACGGTGTGTCAGAAACAAAAGGAGCAGAGAATGTAAACCGGGGATGGAAACCATAATTACAGAAAAAAGGTGACTCCGTGCAGTGTTGTCTGAACTGGGAGCAATAGTCCTCCGCCAACATCCGGCACTGGCGCAAAGATAACAGTCTAGAGACAGCATAAGCCGCACAATCGGGTTCGTCATAGATTTGACCAAGAGCAGAGAAAAAGCGTCTAAAAACTGTCGAGTGGGGGAGTCAGAGGGTAGCGAAAAAGCCCAATTTTGAGGGTCTCCTCTTAGGCGTAAAATCACGATTCCCACTCTCTGGTACTCAGTGCTAGAAGAGTGGGGTCGCAGGTCGAAGTACAACTTGAAACCTTCTAAAAAAGCAAGAACTGTCTCCTCTCACCAGAAAAGAAATCCAACAGAGTAGCCCGGGGCTCGGAAACTGTCACCGGAACAGCGGGATGCTGGACCCTGGTTTGTAGACAACGCCTGTTCCTGATACTGCAGACAGGTGGTCAGGTCCTGCACCAGGCTCATCAGGGCCTGGACCTGGTTTGCCAAGGCTGACAGGCCTCCATAGAAGGGGTAAATGTGGCAGGTTGGATATCAAATTCTGACCTTATTTGGGCCAGTGTATCTGTCAGGGAACTGGGGTCCAGGTGACTGGAGGTCCCTGAAACTACCCGCAACCCCTGTCCCTACCTACTTGCCCCCCTAGGCTAAGCCTTGGGCGAGAACTGGGCAACAGTCCCTAGACTCACTAGGGATGCGGGGCAGGAATCAGACTTATAAACAAATACCAAGGGACAAATAAACACAAAAGGCAGGTCAGGCAATCCGGGTCGGCAACAGGAGGGAACACAGTATCAGGGGGTCAGGCAAAGTCGAGGTCAAAGTCCAAGGCAGAAAGTCAAACCGGGCAATAATCCAAAAACAATGTAGGTGCAGCTGGAGACCAAACATACACTGGCAAGCACAGGGAAAAACTGAGCAGTTTAAATGCTGTCAGAACTCCCTCCCCAGGAGCTGATTGGACCCAATCAAGGACGCTGGAAAGAACAGGCCCCAGCGTCTGGAGAGGCAGAGCATGCTACTCATGGTGTCATGGCAATGGGAAGACGGCACGGGATGGCAACCACCGTGTTCCAGCAACCTGGGTCACCCAGGCGCCGCCCCCTGCGCACGGGAACACGTGGGCCTGACGGCCAGGAAAAGACTAGAACTACCCTGCGCTGCACCCCAGCAGCCCCAATGACAGGGCCAGCGGTGCGGGCATAGAACCACAGAGAGCCGCCGGTGCTGACAGTCCCTGCTTATACTCACTCTCATGCTGGCTCTCTGCATAAAAAATGAATGATGAGCTGAACGATTAGCGTTCAATGTAAACAGCAGCCGTTCGGTACTGAACAGTCGATATTTTAAGTCAATGGAGAGGGCGGGGGAGAGTGAGGAGAGAAATCTCCTCCAGCCGCGATGCTGTGAGCCATTGATACTAGGTCCTGTGCAGCAGCACAAGAGCGAGTATGTGCGGGGACGAGTTTTGGGCATCGTTTGCCCGAAATTGCTCCCGTGTAAATGGGGCTTGAGATAGGAATATCCCTTTAAATACATTGACTGAATTAAATAATGAAAAACTGTATATGTTCAAATCAGTTTTGCCTAATTCTCCCCTTTAGCCCTTTTAGCACAAAAAATTGCTTTTTAACCTTTTTAAGTTAATTTTTTTCAAGCAGAGAACAGTTAAGAACCGATGACTGTCTGGATGAGAATAGTTTGGGGAAGTATTTTCACAAGTGAATTATAAAATAGTTTGGTGAATGACTTCTCTTTTCGCTGTGCACCTTGTAGTTGAGCATGGCAATAGCTGATGCAGGAATAAGATGTAATAGATAGTAGTTTGCATATATTCTGTTTTAAGCGACATGACTTCCACTCAACAGAAAAAGAACATGTCCAAACCGGATTCCATTTATAATGACTGTATTTAAAGGACTCAAATTCTGAGTTGCATGAAGCCATAATAAGGCACACACTTACTTCGTGGGGCCCTATGGTAGCTCCGTATATCTCCAATTTTTATACTGAGGCTTATGAAAGTTTGCTTGTGGTATGTTCCATCACAGGCCATAAAGCAGAGTTATTCTTCATAGATGGAATGAGAATTTCCTCTTAAAGGGGTTGTATCAAGGATAGGGGATAACTCGCTGATGATGGGGGTCTCGCTGCAAATTCGTAGTAGCTGAATTGGTGTCTGGGCAATGTATGAGGCGCTGACATGCACTGTGTGTATTTTCTGTTTATCTGTTTGCATTTCATTTTGTTTAAGGTTAAGAAAGAAACGCTGCCAACTAAATAAGCCACAATCCCTGAGCAGCATGATATGTGAGAACAGAAGACCACAAAGCATAGCTTGTATATTTGTTAACTGTCCCTATGTGGCGCAGTGTAAATAAATTACCCTTACCCTACTGCTAGCTGCATAAGGCCTGCAAATAACTTGTAGCTGGACTGACAACTTTGAGCAATGTCTGAGGGTGCTGACACGCACTATGTGTATTTGCTGTTTCCTTTTTTGTTTTATATTAACACAAAACACTACCTCCAAATAAATAAGCTGCAATACTTGGTTAACACGAAATGTGAAAACAGAAGGCCACACAGGTTTGAATATTTCTGCACTGTTTCTGTTTGGTGCAGCATAATTGAATTCACCAAACCCCCTGCTAGCTGCATAAGGGTGGATTCAGATGAGCGTGTGCTGGTGTGTACATAGGTGCGCAAAAAACTGGTGCACCCGCATACATGCACAAACACGCATGAATACAGGTCAATGTAGCATTGCTTCCAATGGGGCCACAGCTGCCGGAAACCCCTGCAGTGATTTTCAGGGAAGGGCTTTAAATGTAAGCCCTTCCCTAAAAAATCATTCCTATCTGGTGTAAAAAAACCCCAAAAACATACTTACCTCTCCACCGCTGCCGGGGCTCAGGTGCGTCTAGCCGCTTGGGTCCCGTCACTGTGATGAAGTTCTTTCAGCAGGCAGGGATTTTAAATTCCCACTGCTGAAAGGGCTACCTCTGATTGGCTGAGCAATGTATGAGGCGCTGACATGCACTGTGTGTATTTTCTGTTTATCTGTTTGCATTTCATTTTGTTTAAGGTTAAGAAAGAAACTCTGCCAACTAAATAAGCCACAATCCCTGAGCAGCATGATATGTGAGAACAGAAGACCACAAAGCATAGCTTGTATATTTGTTAACTGTCCCTATGTGGCGCAGTGTAAATAAATTACCCTTACCCTACTGCTAGCTGCATAAGGCCTGCAAATAACTTGTAGCTGGACTGACAACTTTGAGCAATGTCTGAGGGTGCTGACACGCACTATGTGTATTTGCTGTTTCCTTTTTTGTTTTATATTAACACAAAACACTACCTCCAAATAAATAAGCTGCAATACTTGGTTAACACGAAATGTGAAAACAGAAGGCCACACAGGTTTGAATATTTCTGCACTGTTTCTGTTTGGCGCAGCATAATTGAATTCACCAAACCCCCTGCTAGCTGCATAAGGGTGGATTCAGATGAGCGTGTGCTGGTGTGTACATAGGTGCGCAAAAAACTGGTGCACCCGCATACATGCACAAACACGCATGAATACAGGTCAATGTAGCATTGCTTCCAATGGGGCCGCAGCTGCCGGAAACCCCTGCAGTGATTTTCAGGGAAGGGCTTTAAATGTAAGCCCTTCCCTAAAAAATCATTCCTATCTGGTGTAAAAAAACCCCCAAAACATACTTACCTCTCCACCGCTGCCGGGGCTCAGGTGCGTCTAGCCGCTTGGGTCCCGTCACTGTGATGAAGTTCTTTCAGCAGGCAGGGATTTTAAATTCCCACTGCTGAAAGGGCTACCTCTGATTGGCTGAGCACACAGCCAATCACAGGCAGCGCTCAGCCATTCATTGAATGACAGCTGAGTGCTGCCTGTGATTGGTCACAGCGCTGAGCCAATCACAGGCAGCGCTTGGACATTCATTGAATTCAGTGGTGACTTTGAATGACATCTGAGGCCAGAAACAGAGGACTGCAATATTCCCCACATTAAAGCATAGTTTGCCTGTTTTACTGCTATAGACGTTGACAGCAGCAGAAATATGCCCTTTCCCAATGTACAGAGCACATTTCATATAGGCAAATAAATGTGATACAGCTTCTTTCTCTGCTCCCTCCAATAGAACCCTGTTTAAGTTCTTTGCTGGTATACAAGCGTTTACACCCAGCAGCAATATACCCAACAGCAGAATATCTGCCCCTAACAACAGATCACTTTTTACATAGGCATATAAACGTGATGCAGCTTCTTTCTCTGGTCCCTGCAATATGACCTCGATATAGAAATTCTCACACCAGCAGCAATATATCCTCTGTAGAATATTTGCCCCTGACAACAGGCCATGTTTTATATAGGAATATAAATGTAATGCAGCTTCTCTGTCCCGTGCTCAACTGTACAATGGCTACTGGTTACAATGTGCCTATGTTACATATGCCAAGATCATGTGATGCAAGTATCTAGTGTAACTGCTGCCCATATACTAGATGGAGGACACATTTGGTGAGATCATCAAGGTGCCATAGCTGCTGAGTGCTGACCTCTGTAGCAGACATTATGTAAAATTCGATTTTCTGTTCATTTTCACCAAAAATGAACGTACCCGATCTGATTTAGTAAAAATCAGGATGGTCTTTTTGCCTGGCCAATCTAGACGAACAACACTAGTAGAGAGTCCTTAACATTAACAAAAATAATAGTTTTGCAGTTATTGGCCCAAGTTCTATAAGAGCATAAGGATGCAAACCAATTAACATTTAATGTTTTCCAAATTTTTAAGGCCATTATTACATTCAGCCAGGAAGAATCATTAGTTATTATGACATTAATGCAAATCAACTTTGTGACTTGAAGCTCCATTCACACTACACTTCATTACTTAGTCCATGTCCATCCAGCATACCATACTTTACATTCACTTTTAGATCATTTGTTGTTGTTAGCAGTTCGGTCCTTCACAACCCTCGGCGACCCTAAAGGCGAGCTCCCTCCACGTTTTTCGGTTTTGCACTGCTTCTTTCAGTTGTGTGATATCTATGCCAGTATTAGCTCTGACAGTATCAGCCATCGTGTCCTTTGGCACCCGGGTCTTCTTTTTCCTCTGATCTGTCCGAGCATTATAGATTTTTCTAGTGACTTTGCCCGCATTACATGGCCAAAATCCGTGAGTCTCAGTCTGGCCATCTTGCCTTCTAGTCATATATTGGGTGTTATACAAGACAAGGACTGTTTGTTACTCTCGCCATCTATGGTATACGCAGCAGGTTTTGTCAGCACTACAGCTCTATACTACTGGTCAAATGTTTTAGAACACCTCAATTTTTCAGTTATTTTTTTAGGTTAGCACAGTTCAAGCCTAGCAAATAACATGAAATAGTGCAAAAGTAAGTAAAACACAGAAATATTATGAAGTTTTAACCCGAAATGCAACAATACTCTAAATGTATGATTTTAACCAAAAGGCCTTTTTCAGGGAACACATCACGGACAGCTGCTCAGCAGCACAGAAAGCAAATTATGGTTTGAAATTGTATGCAAACTATTCCTTCAGGTGTCTCAACTTCTGTAGATTACTTTCAAACCCTCTGATTCTATATAACCAGGGTTGGAACAGACTGCATTACAACACCCCCTAGGGCAGGATTTGGACATTTTTGCTTCTTAGGACATGAGTTTGCTCTCTTAATAGCAAGAAAAAGGCAATCAACCAAAGACAGACAGAGAATTATAACCCTTAGACATGTAGTTTTGTCCTACAGAGAAATTGCCAAGAAAGCCAGAGTGGGAGTCAGTACAGTTTCCTGTACCATCAAAACCCACTTGGAAACTGGAGAAAACTCAGGAAGAGATTTAGCAGACCACAGACCACAACAAAATCAGATAAGCTTCTGAGAGTCAACAGTGATCAGCGCCTCACAGCATAAAAGCTTCAAGCACAGCTTGAAGAGAAGCCTTCTAATTTCAGGTTTGGCACATAGGGTATCTGTAGGGGTTTTTTTTACATCTGTGCTGGCACCTAAGGTCAGTGGTTCTGTCAGTGATCCAGCATAAAATATTGAAAGAGAAAGTGCTGTGTGCAGCGCTTTTTCTTCTTGCAAGAAACCGGGCAGCTGAGTGGAAAGTGAACAGACCCCATTATAGTCAATGGGGTCTGTTCGGTGCGGTTTTGTTCCATCATAAGACAGAGCTGTTCAGCCAGGGTATTCCCCTTTTCTGCTCCCTGAACAAAGCAGAAAACCGCAACCCCCGAACACAGACGTGAAACCACCCTAAGAAAGCCACTGCTAAGATTGCAAAAAAAAAGATTTGCCAGGACCAAACATCACCTCCAGAAGACTACAGAAGAGGGAAGGAAAGTCTTATGGAATGATGAATTAAAATTTGGTATGTTTGTTACATCATGCAGAGTTTTTATACACTGTTGAGTAGGTGAAAAGATGATTCCTGAGAGTGTGACATGGAAGAGGAAGTGTGATGTTCTGGGGCTTTTTTGCTGGACCCAGAATTGGCAGCTTGCAAACTGGACAAAAAGGGCTACCACGCCTAGTTGGTCAGGGGTTCATGTTACAGCAAGACAATGATCTAAAACATACTTCTAGGCTATGTCACAATCATGTAAGAAAACTAGAAAAGGTTGGTAGGCTTCAAAGAATGGAATGGTATGTACAGTGTTGAGATTTAAATCCCATTGAGCTTGTTGGGGATGAACAGGACAGAAGGGTGAAAGCAAAACAACAAGTGCAGCAGATTTGTGGGAACTTCTGCCACAATGTTGGGAAGAAATGTAAAATAAATGCCTCGATTGTGTGAAGCTGTTATATCAGATACAGGTGGCTACTTTGCAAATTCAAAAATGAAGATTGGTGAAACAAAAGGAATCCATTATTATTATTCATCTTAACTTATTTATTTGCTCTATGTTTTCATTTCGAAGTACATTTGAGACATTAAACTGTAAATATCAAGAAAAACTGGAAAAAGTGAGGTGTTCTAAAACTTTGGACTAGTAGTGTACATATATGCACTAACACCTCTTTTATTTATCCTGTCTACATCTCTACTAAATAGGTTTCTCAGGATTTTAATAATGATGTGCAACTACCAATACCCTGGAGTGCCATAATACCCTGGAGTGCCACATTGCCTTCATTGTTTATGAGACACGGTGCCATACATTTAGCTATGGCTTTGCCTGGTAGTGCAGCTAGCAGCAGCTCAGTTCAATATAAGTGACCTGTAGTGCCAAGCATGGCCTCAGGCAAATGTATGGTGCTGTGTCTGATAAACACTATAAACTCTCTGGTACTCTGCGATCCTTTCACTCTTTATTTAGCTAATCAGCAGAGGTGCCTGACCCCCCTAACCTTAATCTCATATTGATAGCTATTAATGTTATAGTCCCTGAAGGGCCCTTTAAATACCAGTAATATAACTCTTTCCTTGTTTCAACCAAATCTATGAAGTCAAATTGTCCGTCAAATATCAGCTTTTCAATTTTATTTGTCTGATTTCTTGCATTTGAGAACATTGGGTTTTAATAACTAATGTTGTCTAATAGTCAGACCAGACAGTCTTAAATTGTGCCAGATTATTCACAAAAACTTTGCTAAATGATAAATCTTTGTTGGACGCAGAAAAAAGTGTCTAAAACACATAGCAAATGTGCAGCAAAGCACATAATATAATTTTTTGGTGCACTTTGCTCCAGAAAACGGTCAAATTTTAATAGTATATATTTGTTATATACTAATTTTATGTTACAAATTAATCTTTAGCTTTTTGTTCCACATTGGCAATCTGATTTGGCGTTGGTAAGGTGAACAAAGTGTCAAGGTTCCGACTGCGGATCCTTTTGACACTTTGATGTGCTGAGATTACAGACTAAGATATGTGGCTTTTGGAAAGTAGATTTCCTTATGCTGTCTTGTGGTTCCATCATGGGGACATAAGCGAATTAGTCATACAACATTTTCTCCTATTGAGACCACAGTATAGAGCATTGAATCTGACTTCTCATATTTTTTTGGACTATTGTGTTTTAATGGCGTTGTCTCACAGAAGCAAGTCAGAGACTGTCGGACGTAGCTACTGTCTTAGTGCTTGAACTCAGCTATCTCTGGTGGTCACTTTCAAATGAAAGGAGAGGCAGCATTCATCCACGACCACCACTGTGTTTATTACTGGAGGTTCTGCACCTCCATTTCCAGCATCTGCAGTGTCCCACTGGTCAGACCCCCAAACAATCGGCAGGGTTCTCCCTACCCTGCAAATAGCTATAGCTTACTTTGGTTGGACAACCCCTTTAAAGTCTTCCATTAAGGGTGGCTTCATATGAGCCTGTTTTTGTGCATGCATATGAACACACAAAACACGTGTCTATTACAAGCAATGCATTCCCTATAGTGTGTTCACATGTCTGTGTTTTACAAGCGCGTGCCTGTAAAGATAGGACATGCGTGCACCATAGGGAATGCATGCGTTGTCTCCAATGGAGCTGCGGCTGTTGCGGGCCGCTCCAGTGAAGACGAAGGTCTGCCGACACCCCTGAATTGTTTTTCAGGGAAGGGCTTAAAATATAAGCCTTTCCCTGAAAAACAACAATTTTGGTGTTAAAAAAAAAAAAACTTACCTGTCTGCTGCTGCCATGTCCCCGTGGGGATGAAGAACACATCTGCCACATGCGGCAGATGTTTTCTTCATCCTCGCATGGAAAAAGAATTTCCCTGCTGCACCTGCCACATCTGTGACAGATGCAGCAAAGGAATTCTAAATCCCAGTGGGGTTGAAGAACACATCTGCCACTTGCGGCAGATGTTTTCTTCATCCCGTGGGGAATAAAGATTTCCCTGCGGCACCTACCACATCTGTGACAGATGCAGCAAAGGAATTCTTCATCCCTGCAGGATGACAGCTGCTGTAGCGGATCAAGCTGCTAGCACCCAGTAATTTTTTTATAGGAAAGGGCTTTAAGTATAAGCCCTTCCCTGAAAACAAGGCAGAATAGTGTAAAAAATAATAAACACCACATACTCACCTTCCTTCAGCTGCTGGGGCTCAGCCATGTCCTCTCAGTGCTGTCCTCGGCTCCGCTGAGAGGACATGGCTGGGTAGGGAATTCTTTATTCCCTGCAGGGATGAAGAATTCCTTTGCTGAAACTGTCACAGATGTGGCAGGTGCAGCAGGGAATTATTTTTTCCCCACAGGCATGAAGAAAATGTCTGCCGCATGCGGCAGATGTGTTCTTCATCCCTGTGGGGATTTAGAATTCCCTTCCTGCATCTGTCACAGATGTGGCAGGTGCAGCAGGGAATTCTTTTTCCATGTGGGGATGAAGAATACATTTCCTGCATGCGGCAGATGTGTTCTTCATCCCCACGGGGACACAGCAGTGGTGAACAGGTAATTTTATTTAATTTTTTTTTACTCTAAAATTCTTGTTTTTCAGGGAAGGGCTTATATGTAAAGCCCTTTCCTGAAAAACAATTCAGGAATGCCGGCAGACCATTGCGTTCAATGGAGCTGCCAGCAGTAGCCTTGGCTCCATTGAAGGCAATGCACGGACCTTCGTACACGCGTGTTTTTGCACTTACATGGGTGCGCACCTATGTACGCACAAAAACACGCTCGTGTGAAGCCACCCTACGACTCTAACCCTAAAGTCTGTAGCGCTGCGGTCACTGCAGTAGAAGTGTGTTTCCATTGGCTTGCCCATATTTCCATGAACTTTACTGAATCTATGTCCATTCAAGTTTGGCTTTCTTGGCCTTCAGTTTCCACAGTATACACCCTTCCCTGCACCCTCCCATATATACAGTTCTGAAGATTAATCAGCCATAATACCATTTATAAACAATAAACCAAAAAAGATGAAGACAACAAAATATTTAATTGGTCCATGTTGTACATACATTAAAATTGAGGATAAAGTCTATAACTGAGCAATGGAACAGTCACATTTTTGACAACCCGTAATTCCATTAAATAATTTAATAAATAAAGCTAGGTTATGTCTTTCATCTTGGAAGAAGGTTGTGTTTTATAAATATGCATCAGAACTATAAATTCATTTTCTAGAGAAGAAATGTACATTTTGAATCGTAACATGTCTATACATTACTGCGCCCTTATATGTCACCGCTCACTTGTCAGAGTCACTGTGTTTTTAGCTCACCTAAAAACCAAGCAACTGTCAACAGAAAGAAACTGGCAGCTGTTCATCTAGGAATGACTACCTGTTTACTCTGAATGGAGGTGGGTGGCCAAAAAGGATGTCTGGAGAGCCCCGTCTCCATTAATTCAGTGACAATGGTTGGGATGGCTGTCATCTTGTGTTAGGCCTCATGTCCACGGGGACAGATCTGCAGCGGGTCACCCGCATGCGTGATCCGCGCCCCATAGGGATGCATTGGACACTCGCATGTAGTTAAATACCTGCAGATGTCATTTTCCCCTGAGGCGCGGATCGTGTGTGCGGGAAAACACCTGCAGCATGCTCCATTTTAGTTCGGGTCTCCCGCAGGCTTCTATTGAAGCCTATGGAAGCCATCCGCATCCGCGCACACCTGCAGCTGAATTCCTGCTCTCCGGCACAGGAGAGCAGGAGTTCAAAAAAAAAAGAGTGCATGGCGCATGCGCGCAGCACGCTGCCGGCGTGCCGATCACATCAGCCGGGCTGAAGAAAGAAGATCCGGCCGCGACGGAGGGCAGATCCGCAGCGTCTGGACACGTAAGTAATTCTTCTTTTTAGGCCTTATGTCCACGGGAAAGGAGGGACCCGCTGTGGGATTCTGCATGAAGAATCTGTGGTGGGCCTGATCTTCCCCGTGGACATGAGGCCTTAATGTCGCCTTCTTGCTACTGAAACACAAACTGAAAATACAGAATTGGAAACCCAATAATACATATTACTGAAGGCTCTATACAATTTTAGGTCTCTCCTTGGCCATATTAGGGAAGTCGTTAAGGATTCTACGTACGGTCAATGCACATCTATAAACCACAAACACAACAACCGTTGAGAATTCAAATAAATATTAAAATGTTTTTCAATCCTAAAACTCAAAAATATTACAGAAATAAGTTAACTAAAAGGCATTCTGCCCTGAAATTAAATATCTCTATCTATAAATTACTAATAATTATTCTTGCTCTGCAGTGTGTATGCATGTAACTTTCCACCGATGATCACATTTTCAGTCTTCGCTCCCATTTAACTCATTATTTTCTTGTTCATTCTTTTTCCTGGAAATAAAGAAAATAGTTTCCCTCAGTATGATGCATAACACGAAAAAACAAGACGCTGAGAATGAAATCTAAACTAAGATACCATCCTTGTGTAGAGATGTGTCTCATTGGCCAATATTAAAATGCTATAACGGTGTTTCGCATATAGGTTTTTATTGCAATTTTAGATGCAGTTTTTTTGCGCCAAAGCCAGAAGTGCTGTTAGAAGGAATGGGAAATCTAAGCAAAGGACTTATACTTCCACTTCCTGATGGAACCACTTCTGACTTTGGCTTAAAAAGCTGTATCAAAATCAGCTCTCTCAAAAAATACTGTGTTTGAAACCTCTCTAATTGGGTGAAGAGGAGGAGGGAGAAAGGTGAAAATTTATTTGCGTATTTATTTGTGCAAGTTATTTGTGTTACTTCTGGGCTGGTGTGTTACTGGATGTCCCAAGACAACTCTGCATAGATGTCAAAATGGCCGACTATAGTTGCCGATAACTATTGCACATCAAGACATTTTATAATCTGGACAGAGATGCATTTAAAATACTGTGCTGTATAGGGTGCTTATGCTGAAATGTATTCTCCCCTAAAATACATGAAGGCTGTCAATGATTGACTTACCCCTCACGCATGACCCTTTGAGCGGTTTGGCCAAGATGAAAAGCTATCCTCCATCCACAGGCAAGGGTTGGTTAGTGGGGGTCTGATGACTAGGACCCCTATTCTGATCAATGTGGTGGTTGACCACTAGGGTCACTCAAACCCCCATCAATTCCAAGAATCAGGGTTTCAAAGGTTCCCAAATGAATGGAGTGGCGGCTGTGCATACTTGCTGTTACTCCATTCATTTCAATAGGACTGCCTGAGATAGCCAAATGTTTGAACTCCGCGATCTTCGATAGTTGCACTGAAATGAATTGGAGCTTCAGCGCAAATGCTGGGCAGCAGCTCCATTCATTCATGGGATTCTTGTTCCCTGCATCCGTTACGATTGGTTGGGATGGACCAAAACCAATCAGTAAGTGATCCCATATGCTGTGGATACATTTCCATCGTGGCAAAACCCCTATAGATCCACACTGAGCATGGGTAAACCAATAAATTACAAGTTTGACTGTATCATTTCCTTCAAAACTATTTGTTTAGCAATCTGCTCAGCTTCTCCTGCTCTATAACACGATGCTTTCTATCAGACTGTGTTATTAACATGACAGGTTTCTTCTTTGAGAGAAAGTTTTTTCTGATAAGGGTAAATTTACCAACACGCTGTATTACTTACTCCATATTGTAATTTGTGGACCTTCGTTATGAGCTATACTCTACTTTTGGGGGTAAAAGTGATGGCTTCAAAAATATATAAAACAATTGTTTATTTAAAGTATAATGTGTATGTACAGCTAATAAGCAGAACGAGGCAAACATTATATTAGAATCATAGCACTTGCAGTTTAACTTACGTGATTTCCGCAATCTTGGCCTTTACCCAGCGTACACTTGGAGTGGAGCAAATAATATCCCCTTTATTTGTGATGAACCTGAATAGAGAACATAGTGTTACAAAATTATCTGTCTGTCTGTCTATCATTTGGATATATGTAGGTGTATGCAGCTAAGCTCCCATGCTACCTTTACTGGCAGCTCCAATAACCAACATGTTATCTTCTAAAGGGAACCCATCAGTAAAATCATGCTCTAACCCAGGGGCATAACTAAAGGCTCAGGGGCCCTGATGCAAAAGGTGAGCTGGGCCCCCCCTCTATCTGTATCTGTACCCGTACCCATACCTAAACCATGCTGCACAGAGGCATAACTTGAAGCTTCTGGGCCCCAATGCAAAACCTGTAACAGGGCCCCCAACTATAATGCTTTATTCATAGTACTGGGCTCCCTATATAGAGAAGAGAGAACTTATGGGCCCCCTAAGGCTCCTGGGCCTGGGTGCAACCGCATCTCCTGCACCCTCTATAGTTACGCCCCTGCTCTAACCTTGGACAGCATGATTTATTGACACGTGCCCCAATCTTATTGAACTATTTTGCACTCTAAAATACTGGATATAAGAAATATATTTTGCACCTGTCTTGAATTTTGGCCACCACCACCCCAGCCACCCTGAATATGGTTATGAGAATGGAAACAGCTCAGTGCCCCGTGTTATGCTGTTTCTGTAACTCATATAGAAGTCAATGGAAGTTATGGAAATAATGGAGCACAGCAAGCTATTCTGTATATGTAACCTGTGAGCTGTAGAAACAGCGTGGCTCACTGTGCTACGGTGATTGTGTAATTCTATTGTCTTATATAGGAGATATGAAAATAGCATAACTCAGCTGACATTGGCTGTTTATGTTAGCCCGGCCACCATGTAATCAGCAGTGGACAGGTTTGGCCTTTAAATCCACAGCTTGTTGTGTATTTTTACTACAGATTTCACCAATTGTAATGAATTCTGTGCAGGTATTCTGCTGCAGAGGATTCACCCCATGTGGCCGTACCCTTAGAATAACAATGATTAGTTACTGTCCATTGTCTAGCAGATTAATACATAGCTTATAGAAATTCTCCATGCAACTGCACTTCATATGTGACCTATTTCCATGTTGCATGGAGATATTCTATAAGCTATAATGAAGAATATTATCAACACCACTATTTACACTTATTAACCGCTATGTGTAGTGTTCTACATGTCCATTTCCTTTTCTCAAACAGTCTTTTCTGGATACTCACATTACTGCATGAACACATGGAAGATCTTCTTTTTGGATGATGAAGCTTTCTATTTCAGTGCCAGCTTTGGGTTTGCCTGGCGACGTCCTGGTACAGCAGGTGCTGAACTTTCCTGTGTTTTACAATATAAGCACAAAGAGAAAGATTTCATGAGTTACTGGAACTCCATCTCATGTCCGACAATAAAATTAAAAAATGCATAAAAAGTTTTCGATTTCTTCAAACAGTTTTCTATTTTTCATCTCGCCAACAAATATTGTGGACAACCAGCTCTTCTGCAGTCTGCAATCTGCAGTGCAAGCTGCTTCTAATTGCTATTTATTGGCTTATAGTTATACAACCACACTAATTGGTAAAGAAGAATATCTGATAGCACCATTGGTGAGCACAGATTGTAATATAATGTCTTCATCCATAACTATTACAATTAATCGATTATCTCGTAATGATCAAATCATAAAGTCTTGTAAAACCTCTACAGTGTCCATTATCACCCTACTTACCGGTGGCAGCTACACATGTGGCCATCAGTGCTAGGCACAGCAGTATCCTCATGGCGCACATCTTTCTGGGTTCTATTTCTGTTCCTTGAAGGAGTATCGGTTGTCTTACAGGCAGAGCAGCTGTGTAGTGTGAGATCTTCACTTGGCGGCACCGTCTTTTAAAGCCATAAAAAGAGGAACTTCACCAGGCAAAAAGGAAATGATGATGTCTTATTTTCCATGTAACAGCATCATCACCATCAGCAGCAGCAGCAAACTTGGGTGACCCTGCCCAATGACAAATCATTTTTTCTAATATTCAAGCTTAAAAGAAAGCAAGGCGCTTTCGATTTTTTTGCTTTTCACTGCATACAACCATATGGTAATCTCTAGTTTAATCACTGACAACCTCCTATCTGAGCCAAGAACTAGTTTCCTTGGCTTCCCTTGCTGCCATTGTGTAGCACTCAGATCCTTGTATCTCATTGCAATGGCTTACTTCCAATTATACATAACTGGTGTATGTATTGGAGGGTATGGGCCAGCCAGGTGGGGTGTTAATGTGGACAGCAAGCCATAGGGCAAGGGACAAGGGTCACCTGTTCAGTGCATCGGGTCGGTCGGTCTGTCCCCAGGAGCCACCCAAATAGGAGACATGCAGGGAGGTGGTCAGTGGATGTACTGGTGGGTCCACATAATGAGCAATAAAGATCACAGAACTCAGTTCCTTGCTCAATAACAGTTTACTGAGAGCAACAACAAAACAGTCTGTCCAGAAAGTTGCTCCTCACTTGCAGCTTTGACAAGATAATAGTCACAGGTTAATATCACTTGAGTTATAATATCGTGTTCCTGGGTAGCGGAGACGGAGTCAGCAGCATTCCGGACATGATCTATACTCAGGGTTTCAGCTAGCGTTCCTTCCTCTTCAGCATCAATCTCTTTATAACTGTTCCCCTCTGAGATGAAGCCATGTTCCCTTTTGTTCAATGAAGATCCAGTAAGCCAGACAGTGCAGGTGGAGTGGATTACAAAAGATCTTCTTAGGCCTTGGAGCAGAGTGTCAGCAACAGCATTCTGGTCTCTCCAGATCGCTTTCTCAACTGGCCCATTTTTTTTTAAAGGCACAATTATAAGTGAACACAATAAAAATAATCAAAGCTCAAATCAAAGCACAAAAAAAAGAAAGACATGCGGGCACCCCTCTTAAACATGTGCACTGAGCAATTTAGCATGTAACTTGTAATCTATGCTATACTTATTAATGAAAAACATTGCAGCAAGCCTCTTCCTAATCAGTACTTTGCATAGCAATGATAAATGCTAAAGTCTGGACTGCAATACTTGCGACATGGAGAACTGAAAAATATTGTGTCACGTTTGGTACAATTTGTTTGCACAACCAGAGGTGACATGTTACAAAGTCACAGACAGGGTTGAACCAGTAAGAATGATGAAGAATGCTAGAATTGAATATGATGAGATCAATACCGACAAGTTTGCCAAACCACTTGAACTGGACCGATCCCTCAAGAGGAGCACCTGTCCAGAAAAGGGTAACCCCGCTGCGAGAGAAACCGGAAACTAATCTGAGAACAACTGACAGCAACTACACTGACAGTAAATCTGTGAACCTAAGTAAACTTAAAGTACAAAGCTAACTGAAACTATATTGCTTAAAACTAGAATGGCAGAGAACTTTAATACAACAGACTCTGGCCAACACCATGGCCAGCGCACAAACAGTATAATCAGTACTCTTAGGACTAAGGGACTAGTTTATATATCATATACAGTGGTGCCTTGACATATGAGTTTAATTCGTTCCGAGATGGAGCTCGTAAGGCAAAAAACTTGTATGTCAAAGCACTTTTCCCCACTGAAATGCCATTAATGCGTTTCAATGCATTTCAATGGGGAAACTAACTACAAGTAAAAAAAAAAAAATAATCAATACTCACCTCCCGCTGGCGTTCCCCGATGATCTGCAGCGCTGCTTCAGGCTGTCGCTCCCTCCTCCACGCCAACAGAGCATTGCTTTCTGGATGAAGGTCTTGAATGCTTCTGATTGGTTAACTCAGCACATCGTCAGCCAATGAAAGCTGGTGCTGTGTTAACCAATCACAGCCATTCAATGATGTCTACTGCTAAGTTTATTTCTTAAAGTAAACAAAAAATATGCTTTTGTAAAGCCCGGTGTCCACATCGTACCTTGATTCCTGTGTCACCTGCCCCTGCCTCAACAACATCACCACTCAGAAACCACTTCTGCAATATTGGTAACAGTTTTGTCTTAACAATGGCCTTATATTTTTCACTGTTTGTCATGCTTTCAATAGGATGGAGTGTCTCTGGTCCAGCATCTGTAAAGCCTTCCAAAACATTATTTTGGATGTTTTTTGGGGGGTTTATTGGATGTGCTCAGATCAAACAACTTGTCTGGGTGAGCATTGAACAAACTTTAATCCATGCCTTTGCACCTCAAAGTGAGTTTCTTCAGAGATGTTTCTTTCACCACAACCAGCACATTTTAATCATTGTAGCAGTTAAAGCTTGCTTCTTCACAAGTAGGCGAGCTGTGTGGCACATTCCAGAAGTCAGTGCTGCACCCCATGTGATGCCATTTCTCTCTTCATATCCCTGCTTGTCTCTGGAGGTTTGATGATGCTTATTTTCTGAATTAGAGAATTATCTTATGTTTTTTTTTTCCCTTTTTTGTCTACAGTGCCCTTTCTGGAAAGTTTCTGATGTTTTATGTAGTTTCACAGTTCTTGAAACACTCAATTTTCCCGCACCAACTACCTTTAAGATTCTCTGAATCATCATTTCAGTATTTTTTTCAGAAAGTAATAACTTCGGTATGCTTTCGAGGAGTGATACTCATCTTTACATCAGACAGCAAAAAGCGTGGAAAACACAATCTAAGTGGGAATAAAACTTTAGTCAGACTCAAAGTAAATATAAAATAACAGTGTAACCTTATTTTAGTTAAATCTGGACATGTAAAAGACAGCCATTGACAAGTCCTGACATGCACCAGCCAATAACAGGAAGGATGCAATAACATTCACTTGTATTTCCCAGTTAAATTGCACAATAATGTATATGAAATAACTCAGCACTATGGAAATTTATTGCCTAATGTAGAAAGAAAAGCAATGAAACTAAAAGAAGGGAGGAAGGCTTTTGATAAAGTAACTCATTCTCCTAGAATGCCCAGATCTTTGATTTTTAGATATCTGTTGACCAAATGTTGTATGACAGCTATTTCGCCTGGTTCCACACAACCCCATGCACGTTTGGTTCTACAAAGATAGCTACTGCAAGACACCTCTGAAAACAGGCTTATCTTCTGAGGACAAAAAAATTAGTAAGTTCAAATCACAGCCTGATCCTTATCTCCCCCAAGAGTTGTTATTCAGGGAGAGTTGGGAGGTCCCTATACATATTAGATGATCAGCCAGACCTGCCAAGGTTGATGAGTTCCGCCACTCTACATCTAATGTGCCTGGCCAGTCTTAGAGATGGATGGCTTGGGCTTCTTTTAGAATAAATCAATGGTTTCGTTTCGTTCTGTTATGCACCCGAGATTTAAACAGCCGCATAAAGAGACAAAGTTATACCCATATATTTAAGCCCTCGAATGAATGACGAGCGAAAGGCGAACAATTCTTGTTCAGTTGTTGGCTTGAGTTTAGAACATATGATTATCGTTCACTTTCGGTCGCTTGAACGATATTTTGAATTATAACGTTCCGTCTAAAAGCATCTTTAAATAGGGAGCGGCATAACTTATAAGGTAACAATATGTGCCTGGTTGTTTCGGCTTCAATGTGGCCAACTCTTCCATTCATAACAGATCCTTGACTACAGTGTTTTTACAGATATAAAAGTAGTTTTCTCATTTTATACCCTGGGAGCTTATTGACTACATAAATAAAGTGCATACATTTCTAGTAGAGATGAGCGAACGTACTCGTTTAGAGCGATTTCGCAATCGAGCACCGCTTTTTTCGAGTAACTGACTACTCGGGCAAAAAGATTCGGGGGGGCGCCAGCGTGGTGGAGCGGGAGTAGCAGTGGGGAATAGGGTGGAGCTCTCTCTCCCCCCCCCACTCCCCTCTGCAACCCCCCGCTCACCCCCGGCGCCCCCCGAATCTTTTCGCCCGAGTAGTCAGTTACTCGAAAAAGTGTCGTTCCAACATTCGTCCCATCTAAATCCATCATCCCGTTGGCTTAGATACATCTTTAGTTCAATGTGCAGATGTACCTAAGCAATGATGGATGATACATCTGCTGAGCTGCTGTATCTAAGCCGATCCTGGGTGATACGTCTGCACAGTAGACGTATCTACAGTGGATCAGCTTAGATACAGCATTTTATATACCAACCTTTTATGTGGTACAGTATCAAACACTTTGCAAAAGTCCAGATAAGCAAGATCCACTGACTCTCCCGGGTCCAGTCTGGAACTTACCTCCTCATAGAAGCTGATCAAGTTCTTTTGACAGGAGCGATCCCCTCATAAAGTGTTATGCAGCTATTTTCTTTGAGGTACTCCTGGATAGCATCTCTTAGAAACCCTTCAAACATTAAGTAAGACTTACTGGCCTATAGTTTTCAGATTCAGTTTTTGACCCCTTTTTGAAAATTGGCACCACATTGGCTATGCTCTAATCTAGTGTAACAGACCTCATCTCTATTGAGTACTTAAATATAAGAAACAGTGGTCTGTCTATTACTTAATTCCCTTAGAACCGGGAGGTGTATGCCATCAGGACACGGTGATTTGTCTGTAAGTTTTTGTAATGCGGATCTGTACTTCTTTCTGGGTTAATCTGGTGACATTTAGTGGAGAGTTTACCTTATCATTCTGCATCTCATTTAACATTTCATTTTCCTCTGTGAATACACGGGAGAAAATCTATTTAATAAACTCGCTTTCTCCTCATTGCCCTCTACAATTTTTCCTACATTATTTATTAAACGGCTAACACTTCTCATATTATTATTTTTACTATTTATACAATTGAAGAACAGGGTTGAAAACAGATGTACTGTAGGATTTCTAGGATCACCGGCCTTTGGCAGTTAGATGTGTAGTGCTGCCAGGCAGCTCCTTAAGGGCACTTAATTTTTATCTGTCTTATGACGCCGGGGATATCGGCATCACGCCGACATATCGCCAGTCTTTTCAATGGGGCCAGCGGCAGCAGCGCTAGCCCCATTGAAAAGACATGGAGAATGCCGGGGACTTCTGCCACAGCTGTGACAGCTGTGACAGCTGTGGCAGGACTTTCCTTCATTCCCGCGGATGAAGGAATCCTCTGCCACAGCTGTCACAGCTGTGGCAGAAGTCCCCAGCCTTCTATTCCATTGCTTTCAATGGGATCGGCACAGCTGCGGATCCCATTGAAAGCACTGCTTTGGCAAGCCCCGTGGAATGACTATCGGGGAAGGGCTTGAAATATAAGCCCTTCCCCAATAATCATTAATAAGTGTGAAAAAAAATTATACTCACCTCTGCTGCTCTCAGCCGCGTCCTCCTGCTGGATCCCCGGCACTGCTACTGAGTTCTTTCAGCAGTCGGGGATTTAAAAATCCCCGCCTCCTGAAAGGGCTGTGCAGATTGGCTGAGGGCTCAGCCAATAGCAGCTACTGCTTAGCTATTGGCTGAGCGCTCAGCCAATCACACATAGCCCTTAGCTATTCATTCATTCATTCAAGTCCGCGGCATTCTCCCTATGCTTTCAATGGGGCTAGCGCTGCTGTCGCTAGCCCCATTGAAACCATTTGCAATATGCCGGTTCTATATCGGCCTCTTTCTTGCGCTGCGATGCGAGATTATTCTCGTGCTCTCGCAGCGCAAGAAAGAAAATATCGCCAGTGGGTGGGAGCCCTTAGGCCGCCTGCAGACAGGCGGAAATTCCGCGGCGGTATTTCCTGCGGAATTTCCGCCCTTGGAAGCTGCCATAGGATTGCGTTAGCAAACGCAATCCTAGGCAGACGGCTGCGGTTTGTCCGCGCGAAATCTCAAGCGGCAAACAAACCGCAGCATATTCTATTTCGAGCCCCGCACAGAAACATCGCTCACCGGCTACCAGCTCCACTTTGCGTATGCGCCGACTGCTCGGCAGCAGGCACATGAAAGATCCGGAGCTACGGGGCGCAGGTGAGTACACGTTGCTCTCTGCAGGCGATCGGGTCGTGTCCCGCGGCGAGAATTCTCGCAGCCGGATCCGACCCGGCCTGCTGCAGGCGGCCTTATGCTATCTTCTCCACTACTGTATATACTCTGCTGCTCTGATACATTACACATTTGTTTTCTTTATTAACACTTTAGAAATGCCTCCAAACTCTCAATTTAAAAGAAGCGGCAGTGATACTGCATTGAAAAATGATTTGATGTTACGAATCTTTACTCCCCCATTGAGCCAGCATACAACTTGAAGCATTGAGAGAATGTTTCTGTACAACTCATCCTCAAAGAGAATCCACTAGATTGAGTTATGAAGCAACAGGGTGTGTTGTAACTGACGAGAAGTAAAACCGCATGATATTCAGCATCTTTGGATGAAATTCTGTATCACCGTCCTTCTTAGAAAGAACTGGAAGAAAAGAAACATGAGAAGCTGTAATTGGATTTCATTTTCTTTTTCTTTATAGTTTCAGCCAATACTTACAGTATTACGGTGCGGTGCTTACAATAGTTAATATTTCTCTTAAATTGGGTATGCCATTAATAACAATCCAAAGTATCAGTTAAAGGGGATGTTCGACTTAACAAAAATAATCTAATTTCTCTTTTTTTTTCCACAGACAGCACCACACGTGTTTATGGTCTATATCAGGTATTGCAGGTTCCCATTCAGGTGAATTTGGGCTCATTCACACAGGCGTATTATCACTGTGTATTACACAATACAACAATGGCATGGGTTTGTTTGCCTCTTCATGTTTGTGGGGGCATTTTTGTACATTAAAAAAGATTTAAAAGGGGTATTGTGGTTTCTGGAAATAAAGCTATAAAAGTTATACAATATCTATCTTGAAGTCATCTAATGAAGAACTTCATTGTTCTCTTCCAGTGGGCAAAAATCCGTCTTGGCCATGTGATAAATCCACAGGTCCATGGCTCAACATGAAGAGAGCAGATTTTCATCAATAAGAGATCTTCAAATTGATGCAAAAAGGATGTCAGAAAATTGTATAACTTTTTGTTTAATACTGAATGCACTTCATTTGTTGAAATACTCCTGTATGGTTGGGCTATAAAGTGTGTTTTTAAGGGTGGATTCACACACACAGCATTTTTGAGTCAAAGAAATTGTCATATCCCCCGGTGGCAACCAGTGGTGCCTCCTCTGCCCTTCCTCTGCCTCTGGTAGCTGTCAGCAGCATTACCCTCTGTTGTGTAGCTGTTGCTGTATCATCCCCCCTTCACTGCCTAGATCCATAGGGCACATACTTAGCCCATCACTTAAAGGGTCAGCGTGCGCACCCAGCTTTCCTGTCTCCAGCTTATCCCAGCCCTTTTTGGATTATTCAAGGTAGCCTGTCAGCTATGTCAGGGTGGCTAAGCAATAAGGTTCCTGGTGTTTCAAGTGGAGGTGTTCCAGTACTCTTCTTGCTCCCTGTCTGACTCTTGCCTGTGTACCTAGCTTTCCCAAACTCTCTCTGTCCCAACCTTGGCCTGTATTCTGACTACATCTTGACTGATTGCATATTGCCTCTCCTCCTGAAGAAGCTAATTAACAGTGAACCGCACGTCCAGGTGTTTTTGGTGGCTGACGTTGGGGTCTTGTGTCCAGCCATGAGTGGGGGTACGAAATTAATACCATTGGGACAGAACTGAATGCTAGTTGGGAACTAGGATTCAGTTTAACACACTGATAGATGTTTTACATTGCCTTCTTTCCCTGTGTTAGCTTTACACTCTTTTTTTCTATGCGTTTTGGGGTACATGGATTTGGATTGTTTATATGGCCCATATGTACTTATTTGTTATGATATGCGAGGTTCATTTCCACATATTCCTGCTTTGCTACGTATTGCCTTCCCGTCTTTCTTGTATATGCAATATTTATTTTATGATGGATTAATTAACAACATTTGGTATTTTAGGTTATTTTGGGCCATTTATCCTTTTTGTGTTCTTTGGTTGTTCTGTTCAATTTAGGACATGGCATTATTATTTTTGGAAGTTTATAGATATGACCTCCAGCCTGATTTACCATATTGCATGAACTCCACCCATCTTGACTTCAGTCTTTTATACTGAGTACTTTCTTGCTTGTGTCTTTGGTACCACACTCCAATGACTTTTAGCTTGCCTTGGTCAGCTGTCTTTGCACTGAAGCTACTAATGGGGAAATTACCTGGGGGTTTCCTACTGCGAAGACCTGGACACTCAAAAAGCAGTTAAGGGGTCAAAAGAATTAAAAGCAAGGGACGTATTAGAGCAGTCCTAAGGGTAGCCCAAAGTCAAATTAGTCAGTGACACAGTTTGTGAACACCCACTGCGTTACAGCCAGAAGTGGATCCAGCAGGCAGGAAAAGTAAAGTCCTTCCTTTATCTTTTCTTTCAAGCCTTAATTTTAAAAAAGCCACAAAATCAGTCACAAAAACGTTAGCGAATCCGCCCCCCCCCCCCCCCCCCCCAAAATAAAAAAAAAAATTCCATGTGTGAAGCTGCCATTAGATAAGGAAATTGGACTACGAAACTTAGCGGGAATGATGTGAAAGTATTCTCTGTAGAGCACTGCAAATTATGTTGTCACTATATAGGATCAAAGAAATAGTGATTAATAAAGCCACACATTAGTAAAGCTTCATTTTTTATATATAACTATAAATAAGTCCTAATCTGTGCTTTTTCCAGAAAAAAAATATTGTGTATCCCAGATATGGAAATCAAGTAAAGCTAAATTTTAATATAACATCATTTTCAGATAAAAAAAGTGGATTTTGGAATGCAGATGTGAAACTGTCACATGTCACATTTCTTACCAGAGGAGATCCGGCCGCCGGATGATATATTTATAAAAGCTAAAAAATGTGACTCTCTAATGACTAATCTGCTGACCAGAGAGTCTTTACATTGACTATGAAACTTGCTGATTTAGGCTCCGACTGCGATTCATTGACTGTAAAGACCAAACATGTATGAATTAGTTTGAAGAAGTGACACATGAAACTTATGAATGAAAAAAAACTCCACTGCCAGGAATTCATTCTCCAGAAACTGCAGTAAACATTTATCTGCTGCAAAGAAACCGGAGCGCAAGGCCTGCAATATTACACTAAAGAACTTGGGTGTACATACCATATAACCATTTTCATGTCATGGTCCGAGGGGCAGTTCTCTTCATTCGTATGCCTAAGGCCTCATTCACAGTAGCCACAATGAAACGTCGTCCGAAAATCACGACCATGTGAAGCATTGGATTCCAATGCATTTCTCCAATGAGAAATTTTCGGTTGTGTGAAAAAATCACGCCGGCCAAACGAGAACGAGATTTTTCACACTGCATCAATAGTTAGGTCGAGACTAGAGATGAGCGAACGTGCTCGTTTAGAGCAATTACTCGAGCGAGTATCGCTATTTTCGAGTAACTGCCTAATCGGGCGAAAAGATTCGGGGGGCGCCAGGGGGCGGCAGGGTGGTGCGGGGGGTAGCACAGGGGAACAGGGGGGAGCTCTCCCCCCCCCTCCGCTCACCCCTGCAACCTCCTGCTCCACCCCCCGAATCATGGACCCATATTGCGCTCCCCACTATATGGAAGTCCTGTGGATACACAGTGGTTTCATGTGAAAACAGCCTCGCATCACTCTGTGGATGAAGGGAATCCTGCGACATTGGGATCGTGGAGTTCTCCCAGTGCTTTCAAAGGGGCTGCGATGCAAGAACACGCAGCCAGATAAAACATGCTGTTATTTGTTCTCTGGATCTCTGGTGGTTTGGGGTATTCAGAAATCTCTACCATGGGCATTATGGCACGATAGATTAGTCACGTGTGAGGAAGGAGTTGATGACTTGTCTGGATCAGGATCATTGATAAGGATACTCTGTCCAATTTACTGAATCAGGGATAGATCCATTAACCCCTTGAGTGGCACGCCCAGAAAATTTCCGGGGACGAGCTCCACTGCTCATAGTGACATAGCCCGGAAGATTTCCGGGCTATGTATCACTATGGGAGCTGCAGAGCACAATGCCACAAGCTGTGACAGTGTGCTCTGCCTGCACAGACCCACACAGAGCAGTGCAAGGGCTTTGAAAAACCAGCAGAAGATATTGCCGACATGTCGGCAATGTCCTGCTTTGTTTACAAGTTGCTATAGAGACCATCGGCTTGTCAGAAGCAAGCCGATGGTCTCTGTGGCAGGGAGAGCTGGTTGTTAGCTGTCAGAGGACAGCTAGGTACTAGCTCTTACAGCAGAGATCAGAGAAAACCTCCAATCTCTGCTGTGTTAACCCTTTACATGCTGCAGTCTATGTGACTGCAGCATGTAAAGGGTTGTCACTGCAGCATGTAAAGGGCTGTCACCATCGGACCCCTGGAATGTGATCAGGGGTCCTGATGGGTCCCTGTGGAAGTCCCCTAAAGGGACAAAAAAAAAAAAAAAAAATTTAAAAAAAAAAGGAAAACAATTATTAAAAAAAATAAAAAAAACACTTGTCTCCCTTTACTTTGTAAAAAATCAAAAATACAATCACACATGTGGTATCCTTGTGCGTCGTAATGACCCAGAGAAGGAAGTTAATACATTATTTAACCCCTTAATTACATGGCCCCTTTTTTTCTTTTTTTCCCATTTCTTTTTTTCTTCCCCCCTGTTTAAAAAATCACAACTTGTCCCGCAAAAAACAAGCCCTCATATGGCCATGTCAATGGAAAAATGAAAAAGTTATGGCTCTTGAGACGCAACTGCAAAACTAGTTGAAATTCAATGATTAGACCATTTTAAAAAACCTGCCCTGGTGGGCACGACAGGGTGGTAGGAAACCTGCCACTCAAGGGGTTAAGGGACAGAAATGGTTTAATTGGATATCCTCCAAGGTTTGGAAGAGCCAGTATACCTGCACAGCCTGATGTGAATGAAGACTCTGCGTTTTTGTATTCAGATATTGTATAGTACTGTTGTTACTTTGCATTGTTACCTGTTTCTGCAAAAGCACACCTGTATCTCTTAATAGTGCTGACTGGTAGGGATTAGAGATGAGCGAACGTGTTCGGCCCCGCCCCTTTTCGCCCGAACACCGAACTTTGCGAGGAATTCCGTGCTCGGGCGAAAAAAGTTCGGGGGTTGCCGTGGCAGCGCGGGGGGGTGCGGCGGGGAGTGGGGGGGAGAGGGAGAGAGAGAGGGCTCCCCCCTGTTCCCCGCTGCTGCCGCCCGCGCCGCCGCGCCTCTCCCCGCCCCCCGGCGCCCCCCGAATCTTTACGCGCGAACACTGAAGTCCTCGGAAAAGCCGGTGTCCGGGTGCGTAAGTACTCGTTAAGAACACGTTCGCTCATCTCTAGTAGGGATCATAGGGGTTAGACTTCTATTTTTCACTGTCTAGGACCAGAAGAGGTCCTCTAAAATCTTTCTGGGAAATCAACTTTTGGGGGGATATTGCAACATGTATATACTAAATGATAAAAATAGTACCTCTAATATATATGAGCAGGAGAAGTAAAAAAAAACAACAAGATTTGGCGCTGCTCCCAAATAACACATTGCAAAAGGAAGGAAAAAAAAATACATGAAAACTAAATAGCGTTTTTTATGTTACAAAATAAGAAATAAAAAGATATTTAACGCAAGATTAGGGTCTTCCTCAGACATATATATATATATAATCATCCATGTAATAGGCATATCCATTATAAGGATTGTCTTTTAATAACTGCAGGGACTCTTTGTATAAATTATTTCATTGGTAAAGTGTGACAATTTGCAGCTAATATAAGCACTGGCAAACTTTCTGCAAGAGAACAAAATTTCCCTTGAAATTCCATTCAAATCCAAATAGATGATGCAATCATTATATTTTATTTCTTGCCAAAAAGAGAGCTCAAATCCTTTGCCAGGGAAGGCCTTTCATTGCAAAATGTCAATGATGAAATCTGGAAATTCCCTCTCCATTATTCTGAGCGCTAGAAGTTATCGAAAGTTATTTATAGGGGAACTGTAATTATATAACACAGCACCAAACTATGATGGACAGTGTGCAATAAAAGACAGCAGATAATATTATCTTGTGTCACTATTTTGCATATGACTGCAAAAAAAAACAGGGTGCTCTATTAATGGGGTCACTTCTGAACACAAACTTAAAGGGCTTTTCCATGGAAGGAAATATGGGCATATCACTAGGATCTGTTGACACTTGTTTATTGCCGGGGGACCAGCTATTTGGACCTCTGCCTACTGTATCTCTAGAACTCTGGCTGGAAGAGAGGAGGTCCCTCTATTATATCCATATGTCCTAAGCATGACTTGGATGCATGAGTAGGAAATGTTAACTCCCTAAGGGGCCAAAGGCCAGAATTTGGCTACAGGACACACCACAATATGTAGCTGAAGCTGCTGCTTTGGAATGCTGCTAAAGAATCCAAACTGCTAAATGCAGATTTAGGGCTCAGTCACACGGGCGCATCGGCACCCGTAGACAGGCGCCGATGTGCCCGTGTGACTGAGCCCTTCCTGCAGGAAGAAGACGGCCGTACTTCAAGACGGACGACTCCCCGCAGCGCTGAAGAAAGAACACATGACCGGCAATGAAACCGGTCACATGTTCTTTCTCCCGGCGCTGCAGAGAGACGTCCGTCTTGAGGTACAGCCGTCTTCCTCCTGCTGTAACACGGGTGCATCGGCGCCCATGTGACTGAGCCCTCAGATATAGAATTGCCTGCAGAATTAAGCCATTTTCAATTTTGCATCAAAATCTGCACAGATTTTGCATATTACTGCGTGTCCTGTGGCCAAATTCCACCCGTGTAAAAGATCCCTTAAGGTCAGATTAAATTTTGAAAACTTGTCAAGAAAATGTCACTTTTTATCATAGACACTTAATTTACGTCCAATGAAAATATGGTTGGTACATAAGGCCGGGTTCACATCTCCTCTGTTCAGAGGTTCCATAAGAGATCCGGCACAAAATACTGGAAGAATAACGCTGCATGCAAAGCTTTATCTTCCAGTGAAATGCCGGGCAGCTGAGCGGACACCAAATGGACACCACTGTAGTCAGTGGGGTCCATTCGGCACTGTTGGGTCCCATCATAAGACGGATTTGTTCGGCCTCAGGGATTCCCCTTTGCTTTGTCCCGAACGAAGCAGAAAAATGAAACCATCGCCGCAGATGTGAAAGTAGCCTAATTGGGATCGCCCTCCAATGATGTTACCAATATTGGTATTAACCCTTTCCCGCTCCAGGGCGCAAGTTTACGTCCTGGCAGCGGGATACTTCCCACAACAGGGCGTCAACTTACGTCCTGGGGATAGCACGAGATCACTTATGATCTTGCGCTATCCCACAGCGGGAGCCGGCTGTCAGTCATAGCCGGCCTCTTGCTGCAACAGCGGGGGTGCATCGGAGATGCGCCCCCACGCTGTTAACCCCTTCCCTGCCGCGATCTATGTAGATCGCGGCATGGGAGGGGTTCACAGAGGGAGCGCGCTCCCTCTGTGACGTCACCAGGCTCTCGCGATATAATCGCAGAGAGCCCAGCTGGTTGCCATGGCAACAGGACGCCAGACACTGGCGTCCTGCATTGCCATAGCCTGTGATCGCTGTATAAGCAATAAGGCATGGCAGGGCAGTAGCCCTGCCATGCCTTATCACAGCGATCATCAGTGCTATACTGTAAGTGCCCCAGAGGGACGCAAATTGTGTAAAAAGAAAAGAAAAATGAATAAAAAAGAAAAATGTAGAAAAAAAAAGTTAAAAAAACCCCTTTTTTATGCTTTTTCTCATATTAGCATAAAAAAAGGTAAAAAAAATTTAAAACCCCACATATTTGGTATTGTCGCATCCGTAACGATGGGTACAATAGGTTGGACATGCTTTTGACTGTGCACGGAAAAAAGCGTTAAAAAAAACGCTAAAAAACTGAGGCAAAATGCTAATTTTTAGCATTTTGCTTCCCTAAAAACGCAATAAAAGGGATCAAAAAAGCCGTATGTACCCCAAAGTGCTATCAATAAAAACAATGCCTTGTCTCACAAAAAATAGGCCCTCATAGAGCTTCGTACAGAAAAGTGGAAAAACCTAAAAAAATGTGAGAATTTTGGTATCGTTGTAACCGTACCGACCCGCAGAAAAAATGTTTTGTGTCATTTATGCTGCATGATTAAAGCTGTAAAAAAAATCTATGGCAGAATTGATGCGTTTTCTCTCCCTATTATCATAAAAAAAAATAATAAAAGTTTTACAATATAGTCCATGTACCCAAAAGTGGGACCAATAAAAACTACAGTTCACCACGCAAAAAACAAGTCCTTATACGGCCGCATTGACGGAAAAATTAAAAAGTTATGGCTTTTGAAAAATGAAGAAAATCCGCCAAAAATCGTTGCGTCCTTCAGCCCAAAATAGGCCATGTCCTTAACCCCTTGACGAAGCCTGTTTGCGCTTTAATGACCAGGCCAAATTTTGCAAATCTGACATGTGTCACTTTAACATGGAAAAACACCAGAAAGGTTTTGCATATCCAAGCGATTCTGACATTGTTTTTTCACCACATGTTGTACTTTATTTAGGCGGAAAAAATAGACTGAAAGAATTTGTGTTTATTTATTAAAAGCGCCAAAATTGGGAAAATTGTGAAAAAATCGTCATTTTTTCACATTTCCAACTGCAATATCTTAAATATGTGCAAACATAATATAGAAATTTTTACTAAGATTTATATTTCCAACCGTTTACTTTATTTTGGGCGCACATTGGAAAAACTTTCGTTTTTTTTTAACCATTTAGGAGACGTACAAATTTAACCTTACTTTTTAGCATTTTGAGGAACACTTTGTTTTCCTACACCAAGCCAAGATTGGAAAGGCTCATGAGTGTCAAAATAATAGATACCCTGACAAATGACCCCATTTTAAAAACTACACCCCTTAGTGTATTCACTGAGGGGTGTCATGAGTATTTTGACCCCACAGTTTTTTTCAGGAATTAATTCAATTTAGAGGAGAAAAAGTAAAATTTCATATTTTTGCAAATCTGTAATTTTAAAGACATTTTTTTTCCTATAGTTTACAAGAAAATGAGGATTTACACCCCAAAATGGATACCCCCGTTTCTCCCGTGTTCAGAAATATACCAATTGTGGACCTAATGTTATATCTGAGTCCACAACGGGGCCCAAAATGAAAGGAGTAGTCAGTGTATTTCAAAACAGAAATTTAGCTTGCAGTCCTTTTAGGCCCCATAGCACACATGTAGAGTTCTTGAGCACCCAAAACCATAGAAAACCCCCACAAATGATGCCATTTTGAATACTAGACCCCTTAAGGAATTTATCTAGGGGCGTACTGCATATTTTGACCACACAGTTTTTGAATGAATTCAAGCCAAGCAAAAGGAAACAATTGGGCTTTTCGTTTTTTTGGCAATTCTGTCATTTTAAAAACAGCTTTTTTTGTACAGCACACATATGAAGGAAGACTTGCTCCCCAAAATGGATACCCCTGTTTGTACTGTTTTCAGAAACATACCCATTGTGGCCCTAATATTATGTCCGCATGCACAACGGGGCCCAAAATTAAAGGAGTAATCGGTGGCTTTCAGAACATAGATTTTGCTTGAAGTCCTTTTAGGCCCCATTGCCCACTTGTAAAGTTCTTGAGTGCCCAAAACCATAGAGAACCCCCACAAATTACCCCATTTTGAAAACTAGACCCCTTAACAAATTTATCTAGGGGTGTACTGTGTATTTTAACCCTACAATTTTTGAATAGATCTAAGCGAAGCAGTAAGAAAAAATTACGATTTTCATTTTTTGGGCTATTGTGTCAATTTAAAAACATTTTTTTTGTACAGCACATGTATAAATGAAGACTTTCACCCCAAAATGGATACCCCTGTTTGTCCCGTGTTCAGAAACATACCTATTTTGGCCCTAATAGACTTAAAGGACACATGGCTAGGCCTATAGTGAAAGGAATACCCGTTGGATTTCAGGGTACAACTGAATAAATTCCAGGCCCCATTGCCCACTTATAGAGCCATTGAGCGGCCAAAACTATAAAGAACCCCCTTAAATGACAGCATTTTGAAAACTAGACCCCTTAACAAATTCATCTAGGGGTGTACTGCATATTTTGACCCCACAGTATTTGAATGAACCTAAGCAAAGCAGAAGGAAAAAGTTACGATTTTCAACTTTTTTGGCAATTTTTTACATTTAAAAACATTTAAAAACAGTTTTTTTGTACAGGGTACATAGGAATGAAGACATTCACCCCCAAATGGATACCCCCGTTTGTCCCGTGTTCAGAAACATACCCATTGTGGCCCTAATCTACCATGGCAAGGCCTCTAATTGAGGGAACACCCGTTGGATTTCAGTGCACAACTGAATAAATTCCAGGCCCCATTGCTTATTTGTACAGAATAAAAATTGACTCCGTAAAATTTTTCCCCCTGCCCCCACACACTCCGCGCCCTTTTTGGCATTCGCAAATCTTAGATAAAAGTAATAATGTGAACTGTGTGGTATATCCGAAGACAGGGGTACTTACGGAGGCTGGTTGGAGTGGGCCCATGGGGCAATAAAACCGTGTATCCCCCCTCCTCTCATGCTTTTTGGGGGTATTTTTGGACCTCAGTGGCAGGTATGGGGTGTAAAAAGTGGCGTTCCGTGAGTCTCCGTAAGCTTGATGAGGTGTGGCGGTCTCACATAGAAGGCGCTCAACAAGCAGGAAGGCGAGCGTTCCCGGGGCTTCTTGTAAAATATGTATTACAGGTAGCGGTCTGAATAACGCCAGGCTCACGCAGCTGTAGGTGGAATCTGCTTGCGGATCCCAGCTGCGAGCCCAGCTGTGACCTTGCGTACGGCCGTGTAATGTACTGCGCATAACTGCGTACTTACACGGGCGGTCATGCGCAGTACACCTTTTTTTTGTTTGTATTTCCCGCACCGTCGCTTAGCGATGACACGGGTACCCGCAGCCCGTATACAATGTAGTTGCGTATGGGCTGCGGGTATATCCGCGACCATGGAGCACAATGGGCTCTATGTTGCGGCTATCCACGGTAAAATAGAACCTGCTGCGTTCTCTTTTCTGCGAGTGCATTACACAATTCCGACCCACTAATGTGAGCAGAATTGTGTAATCCAATGCTATTGATCTGCGTATTACCGCGGATCAGACGCATGCGGAATCCATAATTCCTATCCAGTCATGTGAGACCGACCTATGTTAGAGCGCTACTTTTTTATTACGTGACCAGGGACCGCTCAACGAGGCCACCCGTCACTGCCCCAGGCTCTCAGTGACCGTTGGTCACCGAGAGCAAGGAGATTTTAAGTTTCCTGGGCTCCCCGACTCCTGCGCATGTGTCCGGTGTTTTGCCGGCGGTCGCATGTGCAGAATCCGGGTAAGTTCACGGATGAGGATCGCGTCGGGGTGCAAATACGGAGGCCTCCGGTAAAAAGTTTCATCTCCTCTCACCGATCGCATCAGTGAGGGGAGATGAAACTTTAATTTTTTAAAAAAAACTTTTACGTGATTGCCATTATCCATTGTATAACGGCGAACCCATGATCAGGAACCGCTCACCGCGCCCCCCCGTGAAATCTCCAGGCTCTTGGCTCAGTTTTGTAGCCAGGAGCAGGGAGAATTTCAATTATCCTGGCAATCCACAGCTTTTACGCATGTGTCCGCCATTTTGGCTATGGGCGTGTGCGCAGAAGCTGGGGTAAGGTCCATGGATAAATACGGGAGTCTTATGTACGTACTTTCATTGGTATGAAACGTACGCTTTTTAAACTTTTTTTTTTTTTTACTTTTTCACACTTTTTTTTTAGCTTTACATGATCACTGTCATCCATTGGATGACAGTGATCATGTCCCCACTGACATCCCTCTGCTCCTGGCTGCCTTGTGTATTTTGAATTTCCCGGGGCTAGAGCCCCTCTGTGCACGCGCCCGATGTCAATCACCGGGACATCGGCGGACCTGAGGTGAGTATTTTCACCTCCCCTCATGGATCCGATCCATGAGGGGAGGTGAAACTAGCACTTTTTTTTACTTTTTAAACTTTTTCGCGATTGCTGCTATCCAATGCATAGCGGCGATCACGGGCCCGGGGACTGCTCACCGCAGTCCCTGGTAACACCTCCTGGTTCCTGGCTACCTTTAGGAGCCGGGAGCCAGGAGACTTTGAATTTGCCGGGGGGCTCCCAGGCTTCTGCGCATGCGCGTGACGTCATTGTCTGGTGCGCATGCGCAGAAGAGCCGCGGCGGGTCCGGGAGGACCAGATCTTCAGCGGGCAGCGTGGAGAAGGTGGGTGAGTATTTTCAGCTGCCCTGATGGATCCGATCCATTAGGGCAGCTGAAACTTACATTTTTTAGGCACTTTTATTTACTTTATTGCGATTGGCGCTATCCATTGGAATGGGGGGGGGGGGGGGTCCCCGCAGCCTGGGATGACAGCTCCATGCTGTCGGCTACCTGCGTGCACCGACAGCATGGAGTTGTCACGTCCACAGCCCGAGGGGCTTTGTCTGTAGGACGCATGTTTTTACGTCCTCAGAGAATAAAGCCCACTTGGGCAGGACGTAAAAAGTCTATGGGCTGGTCGTTAAGGGGTTAAGGGGTAAAAAATCAGTACAATTGCTCACCCCTCTGCATTCAGTTAAACATAATGTCTTTATTTTTTCATCACTGTTACGAGATAAGGTTGTTTTTTTTACTAGAAAAATCTTTGAGCAAAATGTATATACAGTTTCAAGAAAAAGTAAAAGAGCCATTTGGAAAAACCTAGATTTCTTACATTAAATACTAATAAATTGTGGTGTGATTGTTATTAGCGTCACAATTACGGACAACCACTATCTAACTGATAACACGCAGACAGTTGTACCATTCATGTATTATTATTAAGTAGACTGAGCAAACATCCACAGTGCAGTGGAAAAAGTATGTGATTCTCTGTGTTAGTGACTTCTCCAAGAGCCAATTGGTAAAAGGTCTTTCAATTAAGGAGATGAGATTGGAAGTATGGGTTTCACAGATGATTTACCCATCTAACGGCCTATTTACATGTGTGTATATCGGCCAGCGTTTTCAGGGACGGCCGCTATACACTACCATCTGAGCAGTTTCCCCTCCTTCCCTTCCCCTCATGGGCTCTCTGCCTCTCTTCTCCCCTTTGGCTCTTTGCAATGTGAGTGGGCGGGATGGGGATGGAGATAAGCCTTGCAAATGCCGGAGTGGAAGAAAGGGGGGAACTGCTCAGATGGAAGCGTATATCAGCCAGCCGTGAGAACGCCGACCAATATAAGCTCATGTAAATAAGCCCTTATATAAATAATCCTGCATGCTTTTTCTTGCACCACACTTTGATCCCTTTGTTATAACTTTGGTGTATGATGTTGGTGTCATTAGATGACACACATGCTCACCGATGCCGTAAAATCATCAAATGTGAGTTTAATACATTCAGGGACCTGTCAGATGGGTTGAAATTTACAATGTTAAGTCTATGGGTGGCGCTGCTGTGCTTCAGGCATGAGCTGCAATGAGTGAAGCGTTGCTAAGTAACACAGCATACACTGCTAACCTGCACCATACACTGCACAACCAAGATCGATAGAGAAACAGAGAATAAAAGACAACGATAGAGAGAGAAAGAGAGAGAGCAATAGAGAGACATAGTGAGAGAGCGATATAGGCAGAGATAGTGAGAGAAAGAGCGATAGAAAAACAGAGAGAAAGACGGTGATAGAGAGACATCGATAGAGAGAAGAGAGAGCAATAGAGAGACAGAGTGAGAGAGCAATAAAGACAGAGAGAACGATAGAGAGACAGTGAGAGAAAGAGCGATAGAGAGAAAGACAATGATAGAGAGATAGACAGAGAGAGACTAATAGAGCGACAGAATGAGAGAGCAATAGAGACAGAGAGCAATATAGAGACAGTGAGAGAAAGAGTGATAGAAACACAGAGAGAAAGCGATAGACAGAAAGAGATAGATAGTGAGACAGACAGAGTGCAATAGAGAGACATGCAGAGTAAGAGAAACAGACAGAGAGAGCATTAGAGAGACAGATAGAAAGAGAGAAATAGAGAAACAGACAGAAAGAGAGAGCGATAGAGAAACAAACAGAAGGGAGAGTGTTAGAGAAAGAGAGAGCAATAGAGAGACGGGCAGAAAGAGAGAACGATAGAGAGACAGAGATAGCAATAGAGAAACATAGAAAAACAGACAGAGAGAGCGATAGACAGAGAAATACAGAGAGAGCTTAGAGAGACAGAGAAAGCAGTAGACAGACAGAGAGAGCGATAGACAAATAGAGAAAAATAGCAATAGAGAGACAGAGACAAACAGACAAAGAGCGATATCAAGATTGGGAGAGCAATAGACAGACAGAGAGAGAGCAATAGACAGAAAGAGCAATAGAAAGACAGAGTGAGAGAGTGATAGAGGCAGAGACAGTAAGAGAAAGAGCAATAGAGAAACAGAGAGAGAGACAGCGATAGAGAGAGAGACAACAATAGAGAGAGAGCACTAGAGAGACAGCGTGAAACAGCGATAGAGACACAGACAGCGATAGAGAGACAGTGAGAGAAAGAGCAACAGAGAAACAGCGATAGAGAGAAAGACAATGATAAAAAGATACAGAGAGAGAGCAATAGAGAGACAGAGTGAGAGAGCAATAGAGTCAGAGAGAGCAATAGAGAGACAGTAACAGAAAGAGTGATAGAAACACAGAGAGAAAGTGATAGAGAGACAGAGAGAAAGCAATAGACAGAGAGAGATAGTGAGACAGGCAGAGACAGCGTAGAGAGACAGAGAGAGAGCAATATACAGACAGAGAGAACAATAGACAGAGAGAACAATAGACAAATAGAGAGATATAGGAATAGAGAGACAGAGAGAAACACAGTGAAAAAGCAATATCAAGACAGGAAGAGAGATAGACAGACAGAGAGAGACAGCGATAGACAGACAGAGAGAGCAATAGACAGAGAGAGAGCGAAAGACAGACAGAACGAGAGCGATAGACAGACTGAATGAGAGAGCAATAGAAAGACATAGAGAGAGCAAATAGGGAGACAGAGAGAGAGCGCAATAGGGAGAGCGAGAGACAGACAGAGAGGGACAGACAGACAGATACAGAAAGAGAACGAAAGAGAGAGACAGAGAGATAGACAGAAACAGGTAGAGAGAGACAGACAGCGAAAGAGACATATAGAGAGACAGAGACAAACAGACAGAGAGACAGACAATGAGAGAGACAAACAGAAAGAAAGACAGAGTGAGGGACAGAGACAGACAGACAGAGAGAGACCTGTTGGCTTTTTTAGATTAGATATCTGCCCTAAATACAAAGTGATACTAAATAATCATCTAACCAAGCAGATGTAGAAGTTGAGAACCACCACTTTTGAAGCATTTTATGTTTGCGTAGCGAACATCGGGTCAATCTAGTTAAATAAAAGCACACAAAGCCTGATTACTGACAAATCTGTTCTCAAGAATGGTTGGTTAGTGGGAACCGTCATGCAAGTAACTCTCAGAAAACCTCAGTTCAAAAAAACATGTTTTAACCAAAGTTTTCCTTTAATTTCATTCTCTGATCATCATGCATGTGTTAGTTTTTCAACTGGCTACCAGGGATATGGAGATGCTAAATATTCAGTATTTTTATAGAAATAGTAGAAACATTACATCTTATGTTATACATTTTGGAATGGAGTAGATTGGGGTTTAAACTTAAAAGCAGGGGTAATCAAGCAGCAGCAGAAAGAAAGAAAATAAGACATGGACAGGGAGCTAAGGTGAAGAAGACAGGGCACATAGAGGGCATAAAGAGAAGAGAAAAAATAAGTCTTTTAATAACGTTTTTACTGCAATTTTGCCATATTTTTTTCAAAAGTCACAGGGAAATATATTTTGTCTTTTTTACAGAAAAAAGTAGACAAAAATTTTGAATTTTTGTGTAGAGTGGAGCATACCATATTCACTTCCTCTGCTTCCTTCCTCTATTCTGATACTATTCTTCAGAAAACTTTTTAAAAAATTACCAAAAGGTCTGAAAACCATCAAATAAATAGATTTTTTTTAGTTATCCATCTAAATATGAGTAAGAGATTTCAAATGTAAAATCTAAAAATCCCCTTCCTGCCTGCAGTGGCTACAGAACTAAGTGGATTCATAACATGATCTACCACTCCACTCCAGAGTGATGTGCAAGACACCATCACATTGCATGGAAAGGGTCTCCTAGTTGTTAGTGGTGCCATTTTAAGATATATACAGTTGATATAAAAGTCTACACACCTCTGTTCAATTGCCATGTGTTTATCATGTTAAAACATCCGACAAAGATAAGTCATCAATAGTTGATTGGCATGGGTGAGCCGCTCAAGGTCCTTGTCGATCACTTGATCTCTGGGTCTGCTGTCATCACAGACTAAGCTAGAAGCAGATAGCGCTTTCCATATTGCAGCAGCCCAGTTTGGTACTGCAGGCACAGCAAACATTGAATTGTAAGGGAACTGTGCCTGTAGTAGTAAACTGGGTCACTACAATGTTGACACTACAGCTCTGAAGTGACAGCAGTGCTGAGAATCAGCTGATGGGTGAGAATCCCAAATGGTGGACCCCGTCAATCAGCTTTTGAGGATAGGTAATCATTAATAAAAGTCCCAGACAACTCCTTTAAGACTATGTTCTCTGGCAAGCTGCATTATCATCCAGAAAAAATTATTTATGGAATGAGAAAGTGCCCAAAATTTTTATGTACACCCGTGTATTGCTCACTGGAGTACAGCAATGATTGGTCCTTGACAGGCAGTCCTCTTTACGTTTTACCACAGCGGCACCAGATATATATTTTTCTGCATCATCTCCTCACCCAATGTAGATTGGTGAATAGAGATGAGTGAGCATACTCGCTAAGGGCAATTGCTCGATCGAGCATTGCCCTTAGCGAGTACCTGCCCACTCGGAAGAAAAGATTCGGCTGCCGGCGGCGGGCGGGAAGCGGCGGGGGAGAGTGGGGAGGAACGGAGGGGAGATCTCTCTCTCCCCCTCTCCCCCCCCCCCCGCTCCCTCCTGCTCATGGCCGCAACTCACCGCTCACCCGCGCCGGCAGCCGAACCTTTTCTTCCAAGCGGGAAGATACTCGCTAAGGACAATGCTCGCTCGAGCAATCTCTATTAGTGAATCATCACTAAATATCACTTTTATCCAGTCACCGCTGGCTTCTTCTCTTTAACCCACTATAATAGTGTTTTCTTCTGTTTGGATGTTAGTGTTGGTTTTCATTTGGGTTTTCTATTTGTCAATCCTTTTTCATTCAGCCAATCTGTTACAGCTGTTGCTCTAATTTGGACTCCTGTTTCCAACCATGTGTTTCCATTAACTTGTCTGTACATTTTCCAGGTTAAGACCTATTGCTTGAGTTTTCTATCCTCCACTACATCTCCCTTGGTTTACGCACTTCTTTCTTTTATCACCTTCCCATTTAGTTTTTGCATGCACCAAATTTGGTATACAGCAGACTGGGAACAACAAACATCTTTTGCCATTCTCCATATTGGCTTTCAATCTTGAAGGAGTTTTCTAATTCTTGCCATAGTTTCAATTGACATCTGTCTTGTTGGGGCCATGTTTTCTTTCAGTTAGGGTACTTTTAGATGGGTCGATTGTTGGTCGCTTAAGAGCTCGACAGGCATCCCAACAATTACAGCTTCTGAATGGATGTGTAGCGTGCCAGAGATCTCTTCCAGCAGAGGCGTAACTTGAAGCTCCCAAGCCCTGATGCAAAACTTGTAACAGGGGCCTCAACTATAATGCTTTACTCATAGTACTGGGTTCCCTATATGGAGAAGAGAAGGCTTATGGGCCTCCTAAGGCTCCTGGGCCCGGGTGCAACCGCATCCCCTGCATCCTCTATAGTTATGCCCCTGTCTTCCAGCCAACCACCCCCATTCAGAGTATGGACCACCATAGATGAATGACTGCCTGTTGACATGGACAGATAGTTGCTCAGTTTTTAGGTGAGCTAAAAACCAAACGACTCTAACAAATGAACAATTCTCACTCACTTGCCCTGTCAGATCCCATGTTTACACGGAACAGTTGCCCGTAATCTCTCTTTGGAGCGATCATTCAGGTGACTATCAGCCCTTGTAAAAGTACCTTTAGTCAATTCAAAGAGATCATAAAGCAGGTGGATGTTCCAGTGATCAGACACTTAGTGCCAATTTGCTGCAGAACCACACGGCCATTAACAATGGAACAGCTTTTAACTGCAGTCTATTTGAAAACTGCGTCAATCTTCATGTCAGCGAGGTTTCGGCTGCATTGCGCCAACAATGTGTTAAAATCCAGCCTAATCCCTCCTTTTTTAAGTGCAGACTACTTTGCATTTTTAGACTTTTTATTGGTATATGTTTTAGAAATGCAAATATCAAAGCAATTCCATTTCTCCTCTACTTGATAACATTAAGCCATGACTATAATTAAAATCAACTTCATTCATTTGCTTTAGGAATGTTTTGCGAGGCGAGAATGTTCAGCCATTAAACTAACATTGTTTTGTGCCAAATCTGGGATTTATATATTTTCTACGAAATTAAAAACCTGGTGACCATCCTTGAATTGTGGGTTGTGTCCCTGGAAACCATAATGTCCATCTAAAGAACATCTAGATCTTTAAAGGTTATTTATTGCATGTCTATGTTCATCACTTAGGTTGTCATAATCTTTCCTGTACGCACGTTTATATCACTGTATGCCACAGATTTGTTTTCACTTGTGTAATAGATGCTCAAATTAACGAACAGTATTACTAATCCTGGGTATACTGTATGCTGCCGAGTGGTCAACCTCCAAATAAAGTCATTGCTTCCTCAGGAAATCAGTCGTGGTTCCGTCTTTTAGCTGCAAACTGTCCGTGCTACAAAGTGGAAATCCCCAAGAATAGAATAGCCACATTAAAAAGTAATCTTAATATGACAGTGTTTCCACTGATCTCGAATACATTTCTCATACTGATTGATCTTTTCAAAGTATGAACATTTTTTTTAATTACTATGTAAATCACATTATGTAAACTGGACAAGTTACTATAATTGTCCAAAGCAATTCTCTATTTTTACTTGGTAGCCATTGTTTTTTGAGTTGCGTTTTTTTTTTTAGCTCTATTAAGGGTCATTTACATGCAAAGACAATCTTTCAAATGATTGAAAGATCAACAGTTCTAGGAATCATTTTGCATAAAGTGCTAAAGGACACTAATGTCTGTTAGCACTTTATCAGCTTCAGTTGCATATTTGTAAATGAGACTACTTGAGCTGCTTTATTCTCACAGGAGCTGTCAGCTGAATACAATGTAACCAGCTGCTCTATGCAGAACACAGCGTGCAGTCCCTGCTATCTACTCTCCGTTGAACGATCGATTTTAAGCTCACCTTAAAATCATCGTTCAGCCGAAGAGTAAACGATGGATTTACACACAACGATTATTGCTCATATGCCATCGTTTGAATGAATTTTGAGTTATAATCGTTGTGTGTAAATGGGGCTTTAGAATGAACAATTGATGTACAAAGATAAATGAATCAACCCATTGACGGGGCAGGAAGATGCAGGGTACCTCCGACAGAAAGCTTTTAACATCTGTTCTGAATTCTGAAATCCTATCTAAAAGGTATAAAGCATATAAAAAATAGTTCTTTTTTTAATTGATGAATTATGTATTTACTTCTGTATCTCCTGCTTCAAGTCATCTGACAGCTGTCACATGACTTGATGATGTCAGCCGACACCAATCCAGCAGCTTTTAAATACTGTCTTCTGTTTTTTATCTGTATGAATGGCCAGTATAGCACTGAAACTCGTTGCCCTATTAATAAAGAGGTTTTTCTTAAACTTGTTGTGTCCTGTGAATGCGCTTCTACCACTGCTTGTTCTTTTCATCTTTGTACCCTCTCTCAGTAAAACCGCTTAGTTGTCATGGTCAGTATTAAGGATTTTAATAGCTACTTCTGATCCTGGCTTTTGCATCAGGGTGTCAGCCATATACTATAGCTAATATCTAGTGCAAATGGTGCTAAGCTTGTACCATCCCCATGCTGTATAAGTACTTACTGTGCAGGAACTACTGCTCATCCTGTAAGCAGTTAAATGCATGGTATGGTGTGGGAAGGGGTTAAAGGGGCCTTCTGAAACTCCAATATCTGATCAATGGGGGTCCAGCTGCAGGGAACCCTGTCAATTAGCTGTTTAAAGAGGCTATTCACTGCATGCCAGAGACAGCAACATACATTTCATAGCAGTGGTGCCTGGTATAGCAGCTCAATCCCATTCACTTAAATAGGAGTGAGCTGCTCTCAGGTCATATGACAAATGAATGTGATGTCCTTGTCCTAAGAAGAGTGTCATTGTTGTCAGTAGATATGATATCTTTTAATGGCTAACAAAAATACATGATGTTATAGCAAGCTTTCCAACCTACTCAGGGTTCTTCCTCAGGCAAAATGGAAGAGATCTAAAGATGTATTAATATAAAAACATATACACATTATCACATAGGAGGGCACAGACATGGTGTACTTAATTTGCACTTAGATAAATACCAGAGAAGGATGACCATAGCCGTAAATACCTAATTAGTCCAGTGACAAGGAATGAGATGGTTTTATGGTCTCTAAATTGATGTTATGGGGTCAACAGGCCAGTGTGTTACCTCTGCTCTGGGCTTCTCATATCTCATATTCTCCACTGATGTAAACCCTGCCCTCCAAGATTCATACCATTTCTGATGGTGCCAAAGCTGGTTATAAACATATATTCCCATATTCTTCTGTGACATTGGGACTTAAAATTTCCTTTAAGTATGAAGACTCATATGTTGTATGTTGTGTCTGTGACGAGAGAAATGCTCGGCCACAGGTATTTCACTCTTTCTCTCTTTAATCGTGTGGAGATGTGATCTCATCCTCACTTTCAGTGTTTGTCCTGTTTCTCCAACATAAAGGCCCCCAACAGGACGCATATTATTATATTCCACAACACTTCTGCTCGATTCGCAACCTGATTGGTTGTTTGGGTTAGCTGATTCACAGTGATTGGTTGTTTGGGTTGGCTGATTCACAATGATTGGTTGTTTGGGTTGGCTGATTCACAATGATTGGTTGTTTGGGTTGGCTGATTCACAGTGATTGGTTGTTTGTGTTGGGTCGAAGTGTTGTGGAATATAAAAATATGCCAACAGAACATTTACTACATAGCATCAGGTGCACAACATGTGAATGTCCTCAGGATCTTATAGTCCTGCTGTGTGTTGGGAATTTGTATTCTGTCCACTGTCCATATATGTGAGCAGGTCTTGCAGCTCCTTACATTACATTGATAAGTACCTTTTTGTATGTCAGAGGGCAATGTGCTCCTGATTATAAAGTTTCTCAAATTTGGAGTTTGCCTGTAACACAGAAGGTAAGTGTCCAGGAATATGGTATCCTAAGAAGAGGCATGGCTTTCACCTGCCTAAGCGCCACTGTGCCTGCGGACCCCCACCAATCAAATATTAATGATCTATCCTATGAATAGGTCATTAATATTGGAGTCATGGAAAACTCCTTTAAAAGAACACTCCAGAAAAAATACAGCTACACTGTGTTATCCTTAATGCATGCCTAAGAGCTGAAACATTGCATGGATAAATAAAGGATTTTTACTTGAGTGCTGCATGGGTCTCCACTAGTTGTGCGTATACAATATTTAATATAAATGAATACACTCATTGACAAAAAAAAAATGCACCCAGATAGAAATGTCAGATTGCTGCAAAACTCGTCATATAGATATGTCTTGGACAAATATGTAAATGATTACAGTTGTAGTCTGATTAGACACTGGACATTGTCATCAGAGGCTGTAAAAGTACTTTCCCCGTTACCCTATAAAAAGGTTCTCAGAGATTGCTTTTCTGTAGTGCACTTTTTGTTGAGAGATTGTTGACCACTAGACACACCTCTGTGATGCACTTGAAGATATTTTGCCCCATTAACAGATTTTAAGAGGGGGCTCATCAGCCGGATGAGAGAAGCAGGATGGTCGTTTCAACAAATTGGCCATCATCTAGGTCATTTTGACCATGCTGTTAGGAGCTGTTCGGAGCAGTGGTTACATGGCAGCCCAGACAGACCACCAGTAGAGATCATTGTGTGCTCCACCAACAAACACGAGCAGATACAACAGTTTCAGTGCCTACCATCTACATACAGTTGGGACCTTCATTACAGAACCCTGTCTTTCCAGGACCATTTCCAGGCGCTTAGCAGAAGGACATTTGGTATCATGGGACCCATTATGTGTTGTGCCAATAACACCGCAAAACTGTTGCCTTCGTTTTCAGTGGTATCATGAATGAGAAACCTGGACTGTTACAGACTGGAAATCTATCATCTTTAGCAACAATTCCAGGTTCTGTTTAGAAGTGCTTCAATCCACCTTTGCTGTGGACAGACACACTGCCCCAACTGCTAATATGATGATATTAAGAGCCACTACATATGACAGTCGGTCACCCTAGTAATAATTGAGGGACACTAACAGCTCAGCGATATGTGCTGGAAATCATACGACCACATGTGGTGCCTCTCATGGCGGGGCTTTCAAGAAGCATTTTCAGCAGCTACGGTTTCTCAGGAATGCATATGCCAGGTTGCCACACTTCCTTGGCCTGCCCGGTAGGCCGATTTATCGCTGATTGAGCATTTATGGGACCTACTGGAACTCCAGTTTTGGCAGCCTAGGAGTGTGCAGGGTCTAGAAGACCAATTGCAACATCTGAGGGCAAATGTGTCACAGGATAACATACGGAGCCTGTATGCCTCCATGTCCGACCATATCTCCTCTTGTATCTATGTGGCCCAACAGGGTGCTAAATCCTACTTTGAATTGTACAGTTTTCCCCAATAAAGCTTATCCTTTTGTTCTAATATTGTAATCACTTACATATAATCATCACCACATTCACATATGTAAAGTTTCATCTGAGTCCAATAACTCCTTCTTGGTACATTATCTGCTTGTCAATGAGTGTATACACACACAACTATGTAGGATGTATACTGTATACTAATATGGAAAATTGACAGAAGTCTACATGTTAACAGACTGTAGTACAGCCTCGAATTTAAAGACATATTCATGGCCCACCCTGAGCCTCAGAAACATAAGGTGGGTGACGCAAAGGGTAACTGAGTCCTCATTGTTATTTTTGTGTAGGAAATACACCCTATAACTTTTTTTGAATGCCAACTTCCAACCTCAGTGATAATACAACTATGAGCAAAAACTATTTCCGTACAGTAAAAGTAACTTATGTAGGAGGGAAGTTTAAAAAGGTTTCACCACATGTAAGAACATGATTCAGATATTTCACAGGCTGATTGAACTCTGAGCAGTACCACAAGATCTTAAAGGAACAGTACATTTCACATTATTGGTACATGCAGTATAATGATCACATACTGAAGCTGGGACTCTAAAAAGACAATACAAAACAGAATAAATACAAATTATAATAATTATTCATCATGCATTATAAATGACTGTTCCCTATGGAACAAAAAAACAAACAATAAAATGTGTATATATGTATATATATATATATATATATATATATATATATATAGTACCTGTATATATTATAAACAGGTACTATTGTATTATATCGCCACCGGAAGTGGCGGCTGGGTTTACATTCAGGCGTAGCTTCCGGTGGCGTCAAGATACAACAGTACCTTATATACTGTAACAGGGTAAGAGGAATGGTCTGGAGTGGAAGGTATGTGTCACAGAGGTTATTAGCCTCTGTGAGGTAGTCCGGTCCTCTTCCACTCCAGGCCAGATCTTACCACCTGTCCAGCCTGCTATTTAAGGAGACAGGTGGAAGGTAGAGAGGTGTGTGTCTGGGAGATACAGGCTACAGTTGCTTTGTGTGACCTCCACTGTGGACAGAGAGAGACGCTGTGGATGAGGCGCTGCAAGCCTCCAGCAGGACCCCTGTGGATATGCCTGCCCTGGGACAAGAGCCTGAGAGAGCGAGGGCATACGGACCAGCTGCGCTCTGGACATCCACAGGTCTGTGCACCTCTAAAGGACTTGTATGGTCTCCTCAGCTGAGGAGTTTACCTGCGTTACCTCCGGACTGAGGAGGGTTAATCCTGAACAGAGACTTTTTCGTTGTTGCTATCATTTACTGTTTATCTGGAGACCCAGTTACTTTATGTTGTCTGTTAAATAAACCTAAAGAAAAGACAAGTGACGGTTTGGAGTGCTCTTTAACCCCCGCGGTGCTACTATATATATATATATATATATATATATATATTGTAGCAGCGGTCCGGAATTGCCATGACACATGTAGAAAGGCTCAGCAGACTTTGAATTCTTTTACCTCTAGCGCATTTATTCATACATCACAGCAATCATGTACAGAAAACATAGTTTATTATCTGAACCCCACCAGGGTCTGAGTCGAGAGTTGTTGTCCCTGTCCGAATCTTCACTGATTCTTTTATTTCACTTCCTGCCACACCCATGGTGTTAACCCTCTCTTTTAGTACCAGAAAGCCTATCTGCAGCCCTCTGTTGCACAAAAAAACCTTTTTTTGTTTGGATTTAAAGACCCATAACATTTTTATTTTTTTGTTCACTTTTGCATTCTTTCTGAGGCAAAATGAACAGTAAAAGCATTTTGGCTCTATTTTTTTGCTTTTCTTTTAATGCTTTTGCTGTGCAGGATAAAAAGCACGTTAAATTTATTTTTATGGCTGTTACAGGTACAGTGAATCCAAATGTGTTTTGGAGGTGACTTGAACCTGTGATTTCAAGATTGCTCAGATAATACACTGCAGGATAGTGGTAATTCACTGCAGTATTCCTCCCTCTCTAATTAGTCTCCCTATAAAAGCCTGGCCCCGCCACTCCCTCCTTGCGTGTTTATTGTGCTCTGAGCCCTCAGCCTTTAAAATTAGCTGCTTCCTCTACCTGCTCCTTTAAAGAAGATTGTTCTTATGTACCAACCACTAGCTTGTTCCTGACTACATCTCTGCTGAATCCTCTGTACTGCATTGCCCTCTCCATGCCTGACCACTTTGCCCGCCCTTGCTGACTACAACCCGAGACTACAATCTCGTGCCAGAATGTGACACTGTCAGTCACAGCCAACCCTCGCTGCGGATGGCATGGGCCCAGCTCCTGAGCCCATGCCATCCTTATGACTTGTCATTTTCCTGGAACCACTTCCCACCTATATATATATATATATATATATATATATATATACACACATGTCCTGTGGCGGGAAACAGTTTAAGGGCAAGACATATGAAAACAAACATCAGGTCTGGGTGAAAAAATCAGACATCATAATGGTGGCTAATTTATTTTTGATACGGTGCCCCATTCCTTCTATGTATGCCACTGCATATTCTGTATTATATTGCCTTATTAAAAATTAGGATTTTTGTAGTGCTGTTGTAGTGTCCTGAAGTTAATGTGACCTTTCTGGAAGTTTCTGGAATGTGTCTGAGTGATCTATGTGTGTCTCGAGCCTATGTATTGTCAGTGTCTCCTATGTGAGTGAATTTGATGTGTATTGCACCTCGTCAGCACCGAATGTGTTACTGTCTGGGTTATGACTGGAAAATGTATCTTGCTGTGTGTCATGTGACCTTGTTTGATATATGTGTTTGCAAGGTGCCTGCAAGGGGGTTTGAGTTGAGATGGAGTGAGCATGGAGACCTTTTGGTGATTAGGAGAATCTGCGCCTTGTCTCACAAGAAACCCCAGGATGGAAGAGGCTGAGCGAATGCCATGTGTGTGCCCTGGGACCAATTCCCCCAGGCCTCTATGATAATGACCTGGAGGACTGCAAATGTGTGAGAACCTGCCATGCAGCACTGAGTGCCTTTTTTTCTAAATGTGAGTGTGTATCAGTAGAGAGAGAAAAAGAAAGAGAGAAGGAGTTTGCCAGGTCACGCAGATAACTCGACTGCAGATCACCTGGAGCAACCCGAGAGAACCTCTCAGTAACACCAATACTTTGCCTGCACCAGTGTCCTGATGGTTGATTTACTTTGTGTTGGACTGTAACTGAAACTTCAAGTAAACGAGCTCTACCGACCGTACCTGGTTTAGTTCTGAAACTTTAACTCTGTGTGTGTGTACTCTTTATTGACCCCTGATGGATTCACTGCAGAGGACAGAATGGTGGCGTCATGAGTGACTAGGATTTAGGGTATACCACAGTTTGTGTTACCCCTTGTAAGGCCTGCCCTTGGTTACTTGGACTAGTCCCATGCTGTCCTCAGGGTGGAAGATGGTAGGGCCCCGTGACAAAGCCCAAACTCTACCCTGCTGTCTTCTAAGGCTGAGGGCCTGCTCCACGGATGCTGCACTATAAGCACCCATACAAAGAAAATTGCATGGTCTACTAGGGGAACTTCTTAAGAATTGGTGTACTTCTAGTGAACTGTTGAGATAACAGTTAAGATAAGGATTAGGAAATCAAAAAGGAAGGCCTACAGGAGGACACAGTTTTTCAATACAACATACTGTAGAATAAGATCCTCCATCTGCTTTAATGTTAAACAGATGAATTTCTGGTATTCTGTATTACCACCCTGAAGTCATCTCTGCTAGAATGAGTCAGGATGACAATCTCTCAGTAATCTGTCAACTAGTGGAAATGGTCTTACGTTCTTTATGTGCATCCAGTGATATTTTATAGGGGACAGTTTCATCTCCCTTATAAAATAAATGGATGCGCTAATATACATTACATAATTAGATAAATATATTTAGGTCTAAGCTGTAATTTTAGTAAGACACCAAGCCCAAAAGGCGTTATTGATTTTGTCTTTGTCTACAGATGTAGCAATTGTTAACATGACTGGCACATTATGATAACTTTCTTTCTATCCCCGCCCCCCTCACCTGATTGTCAGTCACACTCTGGAGATCTCCTCTATATATTGCAGCCAATCTGATGACATGCAGCCACCTGTCTGATGCTTATCAGGCATCATTTTGAGGATGACAGTTTTGCTTTCACTTTCACATCAATCCTATGGTGCATTAGTACAGCATTAGCTAGAGGTTATACCGTTTTTGCCTGCTGGGGGAGAAGGAGTTTAATTATCATTACCTTCTACAGTCACCTAAATAAGCTATAGGCCAAGTATATAGTCAGGAGGATGAGCTGTGATCTCCTCTATTATAACTGTGTGACAGGAGCTGTGTGATGATCAGCAGTAACATGATAGGGGTGTCTGTGTCCCCTTCTTGGCAGTTTTTGTAGTAGGGTTCATGTAACAGCATCACACACACTGAGAAATTGACTAGAAACTGAATATATAACCCCAAACAATTCTGAGCAGATCCGAGCTAAGATCACATGACCACCTAAGAAAAAAGAGTCCAGGAGCTTCTGAAAGAAATAACTAATTGAGATAACACTAGCTCACTCATATATACTGGTAGGGATAGCTCAAGCTAACATTTGCTACATCTTTATGCCATGACATTACGTGAATTTTATGATAAGAAGATAACCTATTGCATTAACCAAGCAAGTCAAGGAATCACTAGAGGGAAAGGAAACAAACACAGAGCACACTGTAAGCTTAACTGGAGCAACCAATGCCAGGCAGCTGCCACCAAGGCAAATAGGATCATGAAGCTGCTGAGAGAGCTGACATGTTCCTTGTAATGGACATTTCTTGCAAGATTGTGCATACATTATCTTAAGAGGTTGCTGGATTCTAGTGTACATGTTCACCTTAATGCAGTCTACTTTTAAAGTCGTTAAGTTTCATTGAAATATTGGATTTACTTCAAGAGGGGTTTTTTCCATCTCATAAAATGATGACATTTTACTAGTATATGTCATCACTTTGTGATGAGTGGTGGTCTTACCTCTGGGTCTCCCACCGATCCTGAGAATGAAGGGATTGAAGTGCTGCTTCAGCACTGTGTATGTTTCACTTTTGTTCCCTACGGGGCAGCGCTCCTGGCCAATCACTGTGCAGAGAACTGCAGCATGACCCTATTCAAGAGAAAAGGTCCGTGCTGTGGCTCTACACCGCCAGTGGCCTAGAGCGATGAAGACCACGGAAAACTCTGAAAAGGATGCAGCACTAGATCAGCACTGCAGCCTCTTCCTTTACTGGTAGACCCAGACTTAGGACCCCACCGAGCACAAAGTGTTTGGATATTGTAGTGATTTAACATTACCTTATGTCTTACGAATAACCCTTAAAATGAAGATGATACAAATCTATGTCATCCGTACCTAATCACTTCCTTCCTCATTTCTTGCTGGTCATAAGTTCTTCAGCATAATATTCTACGGACATTACAACATCGAGATGTTATGAAAGGAGCATGAAAGCGGTAAAATATGGAACTTGTCAATTGATTTCATTAGTTCGGAGGTCATATTTACTGTAGATAAAGAATTGTTGTAGCAACACATAAAGTTGCTCTACGTAGATGGCAAATAGTTTCCATGAATATCATTTACAAGTTGACGATATTTTAGGAACAACCCATCCTTCAGTATATCCTAATTTTAAAAAGAGGACTTATGGTCACAGGGTCGTACTTAGGTCTGGAAATTTAGGAGATTCATGTAGAGAAGAGGAAGAAAGTCACCTGGAGTAAAGGTTATTTTATGTGGGCAGACTTCCTGCCAGAATGAGTGATGATCGATGATATATGAAGTCAATTTGCACTTGCTGAAATGGCTTTTTACGCAGGACGATGCAAACTGTATTGGCCAAATGACTACTATCAGCTTTAGTAATTTAGCGCAGTGTTGGTCAAGGTTGGACTGTCCTACCAGAGTATTAGAGGATCGTCTGATGAGCCCACGTTCTGATAAATAAAGGGCCCCTTTAATATGTTTCTTATAGGTTAATTCACCAATAAATTATATGTGCTGTGTGTGCAATAATACCAACAACATGGATATGTCTTGTATAGATAGAACATGGGCTTCCAATGAACTGGAAAAATACTAGTCTAACACTTAAGGCCAAATTATGGTTAGTGGCAGCCTGTATCCTACTTTTTGAAAAGATTCGGGGGGCGCCGGAGGGCGGCATGGCGGAGCGGAGGGTAGCAGTGGGGAACAGGGGGGAGCTCTCTCTCCCCCCCCCACTCCCCTCTGCAACCCCCCGCTCACCCCCAGCGCCGCCCAAATCTTTTCGCCCGAGTAGTCAGTTACTCGAAAAAAGCGGTGCTCGATTGCGAAATCGCTCTAAACGAGTACGTTCGTTAATCTCTAGTCAGCACTCATATACATTTAATATCTTAAAAATTGCACAACTCTTAGTTATACTAATTGCATAAAAATACAAGTGACATAGCACATATTTTGATCAAAGCATGTGTGCCCATCCGCCACATCCAGGTTAACATAATTGGATGGGTACCTAACTCTAAAAGACACCTTTTTGGGGGCCAAGGGCCTCAAATGAACTCAGGGAGAACTGGACACCTGGCTCTATACTTATACTGAAGCACCTGTGACACATGGGTGAATGAAGTGCAAGACATAAGTGACCGCAGCCACTCCTCGACCAATGCAATACATACAAAAAAACTAATAGTTATCACTTTCAACAAATAAAATAAATGTAATGTAAAGGTAATGTTTATACTAACTGTGTTGGATTTGTGTAGGAGGGGCTGACTTCACTTTTGTCTTGCACTCCATTCACTCATCTGTCTTGGGTGACTTTTAAAGTATATAGCCAGGTATCTAGCTTTCTGTAAGTTCATTGAGCCTGAGCTATATTTGAGAAAGGCTATGTCAGGGCTAGAACATTGCCTACATTGTATGCTTATGTCTGGCAGATAAAGACATAATTTTATTTGTGCTGTTCTTTGTTGGATGTTAACTATTGCCGCTGAAGTCCAAAGTCAAGTTTGCAAGGCAGATTCCATGGACGGTGCTAAGGGAAGTTTCTACATTCCCCATATCTTATAGTAGGCATGATCCTCTCCCCATTGTCTTTTTCTATAGCTAGCCTTATTTCATATGAAGGTTACCATCCCACTCTTTGTTCCAGATATAGAAAATACCCTTTGAATCAATTCCTTTTTGCCATCATCACTGGACAGTTTTTATTAACTCCCACAAGCCATCTCTTTACACCATATATGAGGAACTCATCAACATGTATAACTATCATAAAGAATAGTGCCAGCCTTAGGCTCAATGGCACCCTATGTGGAATTTTTAGTGGTGCCCTCTAGTCATAAGGAAAAAAAAAATAAAAAAAAAATAAATATATATATATATATATATATATATATATATATATATATATATATATATTGCAATAATAGGCAGCATGCCTGTATTCTGCTTGTGCAGAAAGCAGCAAGAGATCAGAATACGCACACCATAACAACTCAATGAATAACTACAGTACCATAATCAAGTTTAGTATATAAATGCGGCACCCAAACGAAGCTCATAACATAGATACAGCACCCAAACTAAACTCGTAAAATAAATAAGCACCCAAACCAACCATAGTATATAAATACAGAAACACATCCCAATTCATAGCCTAAATACAGCACCAGAACCAAGCTCATAACATAAATACAGCAGCTGGAATCAAATACAGAACATAAATGCAACAGTGTTGCGTGGTTGCTGATTGGCTGACAGCGATGCCTTGGAACATCAGAGGAGAGATAATGGAGCCAAAAGGAGAATAATTAATGTAGCTCCACAAGACATTGCTGCAAAGAGGAAGAAGATCATCTGGCTAGGTAGACCTAATAGGGAGTGATTACCCTTAGGCTAGGGTCACATAGGGCGGATTTGCCGCAGCAGATACGCCCGCGGACGCTAATCCCGGGATTAGCCAGCCATGTGGATGAGATTTCTCAGAAATCTTGTCCCCACGGGACGGCTAATCCGCTGCTGTAAATCCGGCTGAAACCGCGGCTGCGGCCGCCGCAAAAAAAGAAACAGCATGTCCATTCTTCGCTGCGGCCGCGCTCTCCTCTATGGGAGCGCCGGCCGCAGCGCGGCCGGGCCGCTTTAAAGCCGCCGCGGCTTAAACCGCGGCAGTTCTCCCGGCGGAAATCTCGCGGTTTTTGCTGCGGCCAAACCGCAAGATTTCCGACGAAAATCCGCCCTGTGTGACCCTAGCCTTAGTCTTCATCCGCTTGGCGCTCTCCCTACAAGTTGGTGGCTGGTACCCTGTGGAAGCGCACAGGTGGAGCATAGCTAGGGCTGCCCATGATAAAGAATATTATCTCTGATACAATATTTATTACATATGGGCCTAAACACAACCGATACTTTCTATTGTAAGTGGTTACAAAAAACATATTCATACTTTCTACTTTAACATTCAGACAGGAAGGCTCTAACCCAAGAAGCAATGTAAAGATGAGAACTTGTGAGTTTCCACTACAATTACCACAGTTCTGTGTTTGAGGTTTCTGTCACCTTATATGTGTTTTATATGTGTTTGTCCACTGCAAACTAGTTATTTCCATTTTGGAGGGGCTTGAGATGGGAGGGGGAACTTTTTATACCTGTATCTGGAAAATACCACTTCCTCCTACCACCCCTTAATAGACCGAAGCAAGCCAGCTTCTCACCATTCAGACGCCAGTACCCTTCTATCCCTGTCTCTCCCATCAGGCTGAAAGATGAAGTTAAATCATATCCCTCTTCTCACTTTCATTGGAGTAGTTCTGTCAGTCACAGAAAGTCAAGGTAAGTGTTTGGAAGAAATATGCAAAGTATACATTATATAGACTGCGTCGTGTAATTGTACTTACCCCAATTTTTGTGCATCCCTGAATGAATTACTAAAAAAGGGTACCAGAAGTTCTATATAAAACCATGGATAACTTGCAGAGCTGTTCTCCACAAGATGCAGAATATTCATAGTCAGTGTCATACAAATGTAGCAAACATTAACTTGACACTTAGTGCGTTATGATAACTTAAAGGCTATGGATACATTTGGGGTATTTTTTTTAACTTAAATGTATGTATTTTGGGCTGACATTCAATTTTTCAAAAGAATGGGAGGGGGTATGGCTGCCCTGACTGACAGGTTTAGCATTAATTTACACCAGATAATTGGCGTAAATTATGTCAGAAATGTACGCCAGGTCGGACCTTGCGTACATTTCTGAGAAGGTGCATGGAAGTGCCAGGAATACACTGAATACATGAAGAGGTGTGCAATTCTTCAAGTACTGAGCGCACAGTGCCCTGGGAGAAATCATATTGAGCCCCAGTGTGGGAATTGCCGGACTTAGTCAATTTCCCCCTGAGTCTCAGAAGGAGATCCATCAGTGAGATTGGACTGATGACTTATGGTACGTTTATACTGGATGACCGTCAAGAAGCTTAAGCACCTGTCAGCTGTCCCAACGATTATCACTGCTGTGCTTTTACATAGAAGCAGTGATCACCCACTGATCTCTTCCAGCCGGCCGACTCCAATGAGAGTAAACCTGCAGTCGTTCATAGATGCACAACTGCCTATTTAAATGTGCCAAGAGTCGCTTCATTTATAGGCAAGCTAAAAACCAAGTGATTCCGACAAGTAAGCAGTTCCGGCTCACCTGCCCTGTTGGCTCTGTTGAGTGATTACTTGGGCGACTATCGGTTTCTGTAAACGGAGCCTCAGTTTCCCTCTGCTCTCTCCTGAATGTTCTTATGCGCTGATTAATGACCACAACCAAGGGCTGAGGGAAACTAAGGTCCCCTTATACTGAGGGCCATTGTCGGGAGCAAAAGCACCCTACAAGTTATTCTAGCGATGATCATTCCTGCAAAGACAAACGGTACAACATTTTTCATTACACCCTACTGCAAAAATGATTGCCGGCCCAAAAAACATGAATTTAAGTGAAAAAAATTGCTCTTAAATGTTTATATAACCTATAAGTGCATTGTACTACAATGCTGTAAACTGAGTTGTGCTGGTCATGTTTATGATCACTACATCTGCATATTATAATATTAATGTTGAATCATGCACCGTACATCGGTGGTCATGATTGATCCTCACATGAAAAGTCACAAGGCTTTTGCACATGCCCACAGTTATTCTTCTCTTTCCTGTTTTGCCATGTCCAGCTGTTGCTATATTTTCTAACACAATGTCATTAGTCTAGGGTGACGTAAAATTAAAGAATGTATGCAGTGAGCATTATAAGTGATTTCAAAGCTTTATACCTTCTATAATATATATTCCTATAGTCAGAGTTGCTTGGTTGCTCACATTGAGCTCAGTGGAAAGGGCAGTACACATGTGCACCCAGCTCTCTATTTAGTCTCTTACTGGATATGCTGTAGTCACCAATGGCCACCTTGGCTTGTAAAATGGGGACAGGGGATATTTGCTTCTGTATTAGTACTCAGACATTTAAGCATATCCCCTGTCGTATTGGCCTACAGACATCACTAGTGGGACAAAGCTGCATGAAATCCAGACAGCAGGTCATGTGCAACTTGTATAACCTTACAACAAAGCTACCGCTTAAGGATGGCTATATGGAACATCCATCAGATGTGTCATAGGACTCGTGAGTTGTGTATCGAGGTTTTTTTTCCCACTTCTCAGTTTTGTTATCCACAGTTTCTATTGTCTCCAGATGGGGAAATGCAGCTGGACTTACCTGATATCTAAATGGTATATGTAGGGCCTAATAAGATTTTGTTAGGGGTAGGATAGGTTAGAGGTAAGTTGTGGTATGAGGCAGCACTTAAGAGGGCAGTTAATAAACTTTTTATAGGTGACGTATATTGTCACTCTATGGACAATAAGTAACTCATAGATATTATATCCCTGATCTCACCCTCTAAAAGCCCCCTGCATACAAGCATATTTTGGGTTGCATGCTGTCTATATTAATCCATGGACAGCATATGGCCCAATGACATGCCCATCAGGACATGCACATTGGCGTTTTTTCACACGGACTGAGGGTCCACTTGAAATAACCCATGGCACGTCCTACTCCTGGATAAGAAAAAGAACATGCAAATGCCTGTTGATGTGCTGCCTCGGCGTTAACCAGACGGCACACTGACTGGTGTCCATGTGCTGTCCGATGCAAGTTGCGCCGAGACACATTAACGGTTTGCATGCACCTAGCGTTAGAGGTACATGTGGTCATATCGTTGATGCATCTACTCTTACACTAGCTTTGTTGTATGATTGCTATATTTGGAGTTTGTTGCACAGTTCATAAGTAGATTAAGGCCCCAATGACACGATCAGGATTTACAGTAGCATTTACACTGAACTCCATGGCAGAAGTCCAGATTTATATGTAGATTTGCACACAGATTAGCACCATTAACCCAATCCACTGTCTGACCTCTGAAGACACTATGATTTAAGGCTGTACAACTCCGATGTTGGAAGACATACATTGGGGTTCTCTTACTGTATATTGCCAGCCTCTCTGCTGTCGAAGCCTATCCAATGTGTCACCTCATGCAGTACTGGCTTTAGCCAGCATATAGCGCTGTTGTATAATGGCAGAAAAAGAATAAGCCGCCTAGGAAAACCAGGATACAAATTGAATTGGAAAGGGTTAAAGTTAATTTAGGCAATACTGTAGCTGTTTAGAACAAAATCTGCATGAATAATGATAGCGGCGACTTTTCCTGGGACTTTTGAATGGGGAATAACAAATTATCACTACTGTGTATTGAAGGCAGAAGTGCAGTGGATTGTGTCCAAAATTGAAGAGGTGATTTCCAAAGTGACTTAAAGGGGTTATCCAGGCAGTGCCCACTGGGATATATATGGGTCGGAGCAGAAATGCTTCTCCGACCCCATGTAGTGGCCGGTTCTCATAGTTACAAGCACAGCTCTAATTGAAATCAGTAGGACCTCAGCTTTCAATTGCAGGGGCCGGTCACTACACAGGAGTTGAAACAGCATTTCTGCTCCGAGCCCGGTGTATCCTGGCGGGTGCTGCCTGGATAACCCCTTTCAAACCAAAAGATCGCATTTTCTGTGGTGTGACTTTGGACACTTTGAAATAAAACATGAATGTGTTGTAGATCTTTGACAATTTTGTCTAAGACATGTGGCTAATGATACAGAAGACATCATGAAAAGTACATAATCACACTTGCCTCAATTTCTTCAGAAAATGGATATAAGTCACTTTGGAAATCACCCCTTCACTTATTTATATCTCGTTATATTGTTACCATATTAGGCAAATGTAGACATGGTGTAGTTGGTATCAGTTGTGCAGCAGAACTCATATGCTACTTTCATTGGGCTGATTTGTAGGGGTCCCAAGAGTTGGACAACCATTGATCAATCTTATTCTAATGTGGTCCTGCTGAAGAATCATGATTTTTAAATGTGGCTTTTCATGCAGCATCGACACTACCTGAAAATATATGAATAGGGCTTTCTAAACTCTAAAACAAAACACCTAAAAGTAGACATTTAACCAAAGTTAGTAACAGTCTGTAATCCATTCATTTGTGGGCAAACAATCTTGCACATTCTGTATGTAGTCATCAATCAGAATGTTGCTACGGGTGAAGAAAATATTTGTAGATGAAAGACTCGGAGATGTCGCTAGGTGTAAGGTCACTTTCCGAATTCTCCCTGTGTTGTCTCACTGCTGTGTCACAGGAATCTGATTCACGCATTATGTAGTAAAGGAACTGCCTCTATACAGCGAGGTCTGACTCAACCAGATGCTTCAGTGAAGATGCCCCAGATACTCTGATACAGACTCTTCCTTTATTAGTTTCCTAGCTAGTAAAGGTTTTTTGTGAATTTTCTAAAAAAGGAAGTAAGGCCAGTTTCACATCTGCGTCGGCATCTCCGACCGGAGATTCTGTCGCAGATCTGGCTAAAAATACTGGAAGAAGCAGTGCTCCATGCAGCACTTTTTCTTTCATTTAAAAGCCGGACGGAAATTTGGCAGACCCCATTATAGTTAATGGGGTCCGTCCTATGCTAATCGGTTCAGTCCAAAAACGGAACCGTTCCACCGCAGGGATTCCCCTTTCCTATTCCCCAAGCGGAGCAGAAAAGAGAAATCCCCAATGCAGGTGTAAAACCACCCTTGGGAATATTTTCTAATTTAAAATGAAATTTCAGATCATGTTGAATAAAGCTATCAAAAATATTGAATTCAGGGTACTTATATCCAATAATAGGTATTTTGCCTTAATAAAAAAGTGCTTGAGTGAAGGGGTGTACAAACTATTAGATCACTGGGTTCTGTTAAAGGAGTACAAAGTATTTTAAGAGCCCAAATATAGATTGCAGATCTGCAGAGGTGTAACTTAAACTCCTGGGCTCCGATGCAAAATCTGTAACAAGACCCCCACATATGACGTGTCTTCTTATGTGGCCCGGTCGCTATCTCTGCACATCCTATAGCTACGCCTCTGCAAATCTTCATGTGAATTTTAGTTGATATCTGAAGGGGGGAAATAAGTGGGAAGTTATTGGATGTAATTACTTGTTGCATAAGGTAACAACATGATGTGTAATAAAGAGCCCAGTCACTTGTGCGTGGGTCTCAGATATTATTTCCTCTATGGTCTTCAGGCTGTTGTGCATGGAACAATTTGTAGCCCACTACAATTATACAATGACGAATTAGTGGGCTTCATAAAGCTACAGCCAGGCCCCTTCATACCCATACAGCTATGCTGATATGATTGATATAGTCATACAATTGCCAGTAGTCAAAGGCTTATGTCTCGCCACATACTAATCTAGAACATATGGAAATTTTCGCTTGTGGTCGAGAACAGTCTGAGTTATACTCATGACTGGTGAGTCTACACAAAGTGTGAGCAAGTGATTGAAGAAGTGTAGAAATGAAAAAGTTTGCAAGAAGACTGCAAAAAGGAAAGAAATAACTTCTCTTGCTGGTTTAAAATATTTGGACTAACTTAAAGGGTTTCTCTAACTTTTTAAATGTAAATCAGAAAATAACTATTGGGTTTGGATGGATTCTGGGATTTTAGATCTTGCTGGTCTGGATATACTGCAATACTATGAACAAATAATTATTATTATACTTTTTATTTATAGGACTGGGATTCGATCATAAAGACGTGCATCCTTGTGTAAAAGTGGATACAAAAAAAGCTAATATGAAAATCCTACAGAGTTACATAATAAAAACCATTCCCATCGATGCAGTTCTGTAAGTATCCAAGCAGAATGTCCAAGCTGAGATTGATTAAAGCTTTGTAATGTAGGTTCAGTTGAAACATGTAGTCCCCATTGTGAAGCCATAGGCACTTCATGTGCCATTATAAGATGCCTCCATGCGGCACTATATTCTGCTCTATATGCTCCCATAATAAAGTCCATATATTTCTATGGGTGCCGTATTATATATCTGTTCAACATGGATTCATAGTTTAGTCATTGCATGTGGCCTTAAAGGGGTTGTCTGAGTGTTGAAATTTGGTAAAAAAAATGCACAGGTATAGGGAGAAGGAGATTAGGTGGTTCTCCTGTTAAATGGAGACAAATTAAAGAAGGTCAACTAAATTAATAAATGGAATGAGAGGACTGGAATACACAGAGAGGCTATCAAAATTGGGATTATTCACCCTGAAAAAAGATGGTTAAGGTGCGATCAAATAACTATGTATAAATACATGAGGGGACAATACAAGGATCTCTCCCAGGATCTGTTAATACACAGGACCACAACGGTAACAAGAGGGCATCCACTACATCTAGAAAGCAGGTCTCATCACCAGCAGAGAAGGTGTTCTTTACTGTTAGAGCAGTGAGACTGTGGAACTCTCTGCCTGAGGATGTGGTAATGACAAAATCGATAGAGGAGTTTAAGAAGGACTAGACGTCTTTCTAGTGCGCTATGATATTACAGGATATGGACATTAAATATCCAGTGGGGTTGTTGATCTGGGTCTTATATTCAGGTAGGAACTATCAAAACGTTGATCCAGGGATTATTCTGACTGCCATTATGGAGTCGGGAAAGATTTTTTTCCTTCCAAATGGGCTAAATTGGTTTCTGCTTCACTGGGATTTCTTTGCCTTTCTCTGGATGAACAAGGGGAAACAGGCTGAACAAGATGGACATTGTCTCCCTTCAGCCTAACATACTTTGTTACAATGTAAATGATAGGACCTTGAAGAAAAGGGTAGCATTTATTTAATTAGACCACTTACAGAGTGCCACACTGATAGGACATTTACACTTGAAGCTACTGCAGGAGACCCGACATCATCAATTGCTGCACACTGCTATGCACTCATTATAAATTAACTGGAGTATGGAGTTACCAATTGTGGGTCTCCTAGCTTAAGTTTAAATGTCCTGCCAGTTTGGCACTCTGAGGAGGGCACTGAAAACGCATCCGGCCCTGAAACGCATTGTTCCCAATAAACACTAGCCTTTTCTACAAGGTCCTGACATTTGTCTCTGTTTTGGTGGCTTCACATGACCGGATTGTCACTGCAGAATCCGCAGTCGGTGTCCACACGGAGAATACACAGAAAATGGCATGCTTTAAAACATATGTAAAACCATTTCTTCTTTCACATTTTTGGAAATTAGTTGCATATTCCACGAGCGGAGAAAAAAATCACAGCATGCTCTATTTTGTTGTGGACGACCAACATTGAAGTCAATGGAAGCAGTCCAACTCGCAGTTCACCACAATTAACATTGCGGATAGGCTGTGGTACTCACATCATCGCCTAGCGATGGTGCGGGAAAAACAAATATTAAAAAAAAAACGGTACTGCACATGACCAAAGACGAGCACCTGCCTTCCTTTGCAGTATAGAAGTAGGTATGCAGGGTCGTCGGCCAGGGTCACAGACGAATTCCACTGCTAGAACCCACATGCGGAATCTGCCTCTGCCATGTGCAGCTGGTCTTTGGCAGCAGTGCCACCTAATCTCCTTCTTCTCTCTAACCCTTGTTGGAGTCAGCAGGTCCATTCTTTCCAGAGAGGCTGTAACTGCACTTGAGCCATTGAAAGTCTTGTAAGCTAACGCTTTATGAATTATTTACATTCAGTCGCAGGGTGTATCATTCCCAGCAGTATGGAACACTTTTTTCTTTTTTTCAATGGCTGCAAATGTCTTTTAACAATAAAAGCAGCTGTAGTCACTAATGCATTCCTGGTGGTCTAGCTCTGCAGCTTCTACAGTCCTTCTAGTCTTTGTATACGAATGGCCATCAATTGACTGTTGCAGCCAATCAGAATCAGTGATGACCAATAATATTTGCAGATGTCAACATCTTAGGAGCCACATGCATGAAGCTAGAGAGTCACTTACTGGGGTACATTGCTTCAACGTATGTAAGAATAGGTCGTGAGAGCATATTCATTAGAATGTCTTTTTATTTTGAAATAGGTTTATTGCAAAAAATGGTATAAAGATATGTGCCGACCCCAAGGAGTCCTGGGTTAAGGACGCTATTATTGAACTGGACAAGCGGGCTCAAAACCAATCACCTAAGACGGAAAGTAAAAAGAAAGTGAAGAAGCCTGCAGGCAAACCCAAAAAACCTGCAGGAAAGAAAACTCAAGGAAGACAGAAGAAAAGGGGTCAACCAAGCAAAAAAGGAACAAAGGTGAAATCCATCAGGGATATTCTCAGCACCAGGACTCCTGCTGTGAAACCCTGAACACCAGACTGCTGAATATCTCTGAAAATAAACTAACAATCATGGCGACCAACATTATAGCTTTTATTCTTAGCTGAGCAATGCATAGGAAGAAATTTAGGTAGATTCATGAAATATAACAGGAGATGACTGATATTGTTTCCTTGAAGAAGCTGCATGTTTTAATGACTGTTATTCAAGGTCTACATGCCACTTTTAGGGTTGCTACAAAGAATGCCCATATGTCCACTCTATACACGGACAATATATCCATATATTTGTTAAGGACTATCCTCTAGTCAAGCAATAGAATCTACACAAGCCCTGTTTTCGCATACTATAAGCATGGGAAAAGATTGCTTCTAATGGATCCAATGGTTTCCTATAGAAGTTTTCACATGAAGGAATTTTAGACGTGCAAAAAGCTTGCAATCAAAGATAGGACATAGACTGCAAACTCACATCTAAGGTCCGAAAAAAGATAGGACCTGACTTATCTCTGGTGCGTGCTTTCCATACACTCCTATGGGAGCTGGAAAACATGCAACACGCACCTCCAATCATGTGAACGGGCTAATTCAAATAGCTAGAATTTACCCACTCACACGATCTTTAGTGCAATATAGCTGCAATGTTTTCACGTACCTATACTGCACTAAAACAGTGCTCATGTGAATGAGCCTAAGCAAAACACCTTTATGGACACAGCTTTGCCCACCCATGTTAGTCAATGGCTATACAATCTTGCTGGCATTATCAGCAAGATTCAACGCAGCCGTTGGGTGCTGCTAGTGGGCATAGTTTCAGCTGCAAACATCCTTTGCTATGTTAAAGCATATCTTAAGGATAGCTTCACATAACTATATAGAAGGTATATTTATGCACTCGTAATACATACAAGCATCCTGGCCTGACTGTGGGTTAACTGACCTAAACTCAGAGCATCATAGATCCTTATAATGCCAGAACATTTGAACACTTGTACAGATTATGGCCCACTGGCGTAACTATAGGGGATGCGGTTGCACCCAGGCCCAGGAGCTTTAGGGGGCCCATAAAGCCTCTCCTCTCCATAAAGGGAGCCCAGTACTATAAATAAACCACTATAGTTGATGGCCCTTGTTAAAGATTTTGCATTGGGGGCCAGGAGCTTCAAGTTACGCCTGTGTTATGGCCCATAATATGCTCTTTTGGAACTGGTCTAAAAGTTGTGGACCACACTCACTCCCAGGAAACGGCACAATTTCTAATATCCTTTTTTAAATCTTGGTGAATGAAGTGAAAAGTTGAATGTTTTGCGCAGTTTGGGTGTACATCATGATTTATGAGAATTTTTGGCACAGCTTACACCAAAAACATATGTAAATGTAATCAACTGCGGCTGCTATGTAATAAATGTGGGCCTATATGTATTCAGTACAGTGAAGTCCTTTGTTCACATTGGGGATAATGGTGCAGCTCAGAGTGATTAGTGTGTGCGTTTCTTTTGTTGTATCATCGTAATCTGATCAACTGGGTTCACATTTATCTGTAGAATTAAAATACTGCCGTGGGACACAACAATATCCACATAAGTGGCCTGTATGAATGTGGCCTGAACAAGACATCACAAGATTGTATCTGGAATTTGTTTCTGCTGTGCAGATTAGTCATATTAACCTTTCATATTGATAATATCAGTGATTCGCTGACATGGAGGATCCTGTGCAGCAAATATCTGTATATCATGTAAAGTAAATAATTTATTCAACTTTATGTAATAAACTATTTTCCTAGTAATGTAATTGTTTTATATCAAAAGTAGGTCCAGCTTGTGTTGTTGTTGGATTGGGTTGGATTACACTTGGTAATTGTGCTACACCACCCCTACAGTAGTGCTTAAAAGTTTGTGAACTCTTCAGAATTTTCCATATTTCTGCTTACATTTGACCTAAAACTACATGAGATTCTCACACGTCGGTTGCTTTCCATCAATGGGATGACAATCCGGTTTAAATGGGCAACCTGTTTTATTTAACGAACAGGGACTTTTCAAAATCTGATCTTCACAACACATTTGCAGAAGTGTATCTTGGCATAAACAACGATTTCTGAGTATCTCAGGAGAAGAGTTGTTGGTGCTCACAAGGCTGGACAAGTTGCAAAACCATCTCTAAAGAGTTTGGACTCCCCCAATCCACAGTGAGACAGATTGTTTATGAATGGAGGAAAATCAAGACAATTATTACCTTCCCCAGTAGTAGTTGACCAACAAAGATCACACCAAGAGCAAACCATATAATGGACTGTAAGGCCACAGAGAAACACCAGGTAAACTCTAAGCAACTAAGGGCCTTTCTTACATTAGCTAACATTAATGTTCATGAATCCACCATTAGGAGGACACTGAACAATAATGGTGTGCATAGCAGGATTTCAAGGACAAAAAGCTCTCCAAAAAGAACATTGCTGTCCTTTGGCAGTTTGCTAAAGATCCCCTGAACAAGCCAGAAGACTATTGGAACAATGTTTTGTGAACAGATGTGACCAAAATAAAGCTTTTTGACGTAAATGAGAAGTTTTATGTTTGGAAAAAATGTAACCTATCAATGCTTTTGTATAGAGGGAAGTGACTGATTAAAGAAAATGGCATCTAGTGTAAAATCAATAGTTGTGTTGAACTTCAGGGATTGAGGGTAGTGAGGCATGCTCTGAAACCCTTGCCTTGGCACTAAGAGAGGCCCTAAAAGATATTGTCCCATCCAGGGTTGAACTGGATCTACTACCAGAGGATCCTCAAGGTGTCCTAAGATCTGTCTTGGACCTTTTATAAATATTGGACCTTTTATAAAAGAGGGACTAAAGGTTTAGCAGAAGACAATTTAATGTGAAGCTGACTTTGGAACCAGTAATGAAATATCCAATTCAGCCTTATTGATGATAAGTCTGGTATCTGCAGTGATAAGAAAAGTTACGTAATAGTGGATGTGTGCATGTCCAGAATACACAGAGAGTGGAGTCTAGGAGTAATGTCCTTTGGTGGGCCCAAGGAACTTCAGTTCGACGCAAGTCTTGTCCTTGATCAAAGAAAAAAACTGCTCGGCACCCTCGTTGGTCTGTTCTGTACCTCCCATTCAATTTTAAGAAACAATATGCTATAAATGCTGTATCTGTAAGAGGAAAGCCCATTTATCCTACACATTGGCGTAAAAGTAGGATATTTTAAAACAATCTTTTTGTTTTTATTTGGCATTATTCTTATATTGTATTTAATATGTTTCCACTTAAAGGGAATCTATACGGGAATGTATTACCTATCTTTTTTTTACTAATTAAAACCAGAAACTTTTCCATTTTCTAATCAGTTTTTTTTTAATTGCCTTACCTTATTCTTGTTAGATATGGGGTTACCACTGGGAGCGCCGATGTCCGGCAGGCTGCTCGTTCTGGCGCTGCGGGGGCCTGGACTGGTGGCTCTGTCCGGGGTTCCCCCACTCTGGTGGTTGGTTGTGGTGGCCAGCAACCAACCAACAAAGCGAGGGAACCCCGGACGTCATCATTCCCTCCGGTCATCATGCGACTTCTCCCCGCCCCTCTGGGCGGGGAGTTCTGCTTATATACCTTGCTGGCCCAGACTCTTGTTGCCAGTGTTTGGTTTTGACTTGTCTGCCTACACCCGCATTTATTGACCTGACTTCAGTGTGTTTGACTTCTGCTTTTCATTTGACTCTGCTTCTGTTTTGCCCTCCTGTACTCCGCATGTGTCTTCTGGTTTTGACCTTACTTATTTCCTGGCTACTCTCTGGTTTGCTTAGTTGTTGCTTCCAGTCAGCTACCCGGTGCTCACCTGCCAGTCTCCCTGTCCCTCCTTCTTGTGGTTCCCTGTCACTAGTGCAGCACAGGGACTGTCGACCAGTTGTCATCCTGGGGCCTAGCCCAGGGGGGCAAGTAGGTAGGGACACGGGAGAGGGATGGCATAGGGACCCCCTGTCCATCCGCCCCTGCCAGTCTTAACAATTCTATAGTCTATCCATGACTATGGGGGTGGCCATCTTGCCTGAGCTGAAGTTAACAGCATTTAAAGATAGCTCTACAGCAGCCTCATGGGCCATTCACTCAATGGACAGGAGAGGACCTATTGACTTCTACATGAGAGTATTATGAGCATGTGATTGTGACTTGTGTAGAGGTCATTATGCAGGGATGACAAGGAGGTCAGCTGTGACCATCACCTAATATGAATGGTGGATCCTGTGTCATCCATATATAAATGGTTATCTTTCATTGTAATCCTGCCTGTGACAATAATGAAATAACTGCTGAAAAGTTTTAACTACAGAACAGGAATTATCAAACTACTATTAGACTTGGTGAACGGTATGAAAACTGCAAGTTTTCAGGATTCTAAAATATGGATCGTAACTTTGAAAATTTTAAAGAAATCAACCAAAATTCTAAAAAAATAAGTTCAACATAAAAATATAATTTATGCAATAGGCCAATTTCTGATGATAATTTCCTTTTAACTGTAGGTGACGTGGTTTCTACTTGATTACATGCTGCACCTACATTAAAGAACAGTCTGAATGTAAAACAAGGCATTAGTTATATTCTAGATATGAGGATGCACTCTATGTATCATAAGACACTATGCTGGAAAGAATTAGCGAATGGTGGGTCATAGCTTATCTGCTGGAATGAACATCATATGGAAGTCGCTGTCACAGGCCCACGACAGTACTACCATAAGACTGTCAACAAACACGTCACTCAAAGTGTCCTTGATGTTTTGCCCTCAAGAAGGCAAGGCAAATTTGTGATTAATCCATCTTCCCGATGAATGTGGAGACAGTACATTGTCTCTTGTGCTACAGACCTGCCATGTCTTGACCAAGAAACGTATAGCACACTTCCCATGTTAGGTTGATGCGCCGTATTCCTAAAACATTACATATGCAATTATATTGAATAAATGTCATTTAGACGGATGCCATTAGATGGTAAGTATATTACAAAAGGCAACCGAACCATGACGTCCGAACTAAAGCCTCTCACTTAACTGTGTTTTCTATGTTTGCTGCTCTGCTCAATACAAAGCGTGTCAGTTTGGAGATGGTTGATAAATGGCTTGTGGGGCTTTGTATTTCATTATGTCCCCTCTCCATCTGTTTGCAGATATAATCAGGAATCCTGAAATGATGCTATCACATTAATGCAATTGTGTGCAGTTCTCCCCCATTGGTGGGGCATGAGGCTGATTTACTTCACGTTCTGTCTTTGGTTCTTTTGAATAGTTATTGCTTTCCAGGGGATTTCAAGTACTGAGCTGCTTAAAATGAAAGTACAACAAACTGCATATCGCTGTACTCGGGCCTGAAGGCTTAGACAACATCCGAAAGCACACAGCAGTGAACTTCTGAACTCTTTAAATGATTAAAAAAGTTTCTTCTTCTGTAGGCAAAGTTAAGGCAATGGTGAAGCAAAGAAGGGGAGAGTTTATTTAGTTACTAGGACTAAAGGCCCATTCACACAAGAGGATTTTATGTCCGTATTACGTTCATATTTTTTTCGGACGCAATACAGACAGAATAAACACCATTGATTTGCATTGGTGTATTCAGATGATCCTTTGTTTGCCCACCGATCCTTCTCGTAAAAAAACAAAACACAACATGTCCTATTTTTGTTCCTATTTATGGACTGATATCATCCATTAAAGTCTAAGGGATCATATAAGATCGCAGCAAATATGCAGTTGCATGCATACTCACCGCATTTTTCATATATGTTGCCATGTTGTTTCATACAACTGCCTGCTTATTGTGAATGGAGGCGGGTGGGCCAGAAAAATCTCCGGTCTGCTCCGCCTCTGTTTGCTAGCGATATTCATTTTTGTGTAAAGGCACAGGAAAGATCATCGCTTGGGCGACCTGCCAGGCACAAGATGAGTGACAGGTCATCCCGCGTAAAAGCACCTTCAGTTATTAGTTATCAGTGCCGTTGGAAGTAATAAAGTGAGAGTAATAAGGTTGAGAAATAAGTTAGCAAGTTAAGAAGATGCTTAAAGAAAGAGAAGAACACTAAAAGAAGCAGTTTATTTTCCCCAAATCTGAGGAAAAGAGGGGAAAGGTGCCAATACGACACATTATCGCTTGGACGGTATCTCCAGTCACCAAAACTCTCAAATTTAGATGTGAAGGAGAATTGGGCTGTGTTTTGCCTTGAAATCTCAGAATAAACATAAGTTATGGTGCTCCACTGTTACCCTCGTCTCCTGGAGCTCCTTCCCACTAGGAACATCTGCACTAAACTACATTACACCGCCCTCCAGGGACAGGGACTACAGCCACCATTATCTTTATTTGTAGCATGACCAGGTGGAAGTGCAACCACCAAACTGTCCCTCACTCCGGCCTACTACAAAATTGGCATCACGAACTACAACCATCATTACTTCCACTTGTAACATAGCTGGATGGGTGTCGGAGTAGGTAGCCACCGTGAACCCAAGCTGATCCAGCTTGTTGCAGAAGTCATTCTCCAGCTCTTACTTTCACATTTCTTTTTGGATACAGACAGGAAAGCAGAAGTGGAAATGTGCGGTTGTTCAGTATATTCCTGTTACTAATAAACAAATAAAGGAAAAATGATGTTATACTTTCAGATATACCGAGAGATGATGGCGCTGGTGTCCCAAATATGTGAATCATATTCTGAGAAGAGGGAAGAACATGTCCGCTCAGTGAACCTCATGTAGGCCACAAAACTGTTGATATGAGAAATGGTTTGAACATTGGTGTTTCAGGTCTCATTCACGTGTTTCGCGCACACATACTGCATGCTTCTAAAAGAACCAATGGGTTCCTATAAAAGCGTTCATATGTGCAGAATTTGAAGTGCAAAACAGCATGCACCTAAAAAAGATAGGGCATTGGCTATCTTAGGTGCGCGCTTTGCCGGAGTTTCCATTGACTTCTATGAGAACAGGAGTTAATGGATACTCCGTTAATCCCTGTGGGGAGTCCTCTGCCACAGCTGTGAAAGCTTTGGCAGAGGAGCATGATGCTGTCCCATTGCTTTCAATTTGGCCGATGCTGCTACCGCCCCATTGAAAGCAATGGAATGAGGGCAATCCCCACAGCAATAATTTTCGGGGAGTTGGGGGGCCTTCTTGAAATTTAAGCTCTACCCTGAAAATCATCCCTAGCTGCAGAACAAGAAATTACAAAATATTAACTCACCTATGAGCGCTGTCTGGCTCTTCTCCCCATCCCCAGCAGTCTTCTTCTTTCTGGTGGCCGGGGATTGAAAACTTCTCAGCTCCTGAAAGTGCTGGCTCTGATTGGCTGAGCGCTGTAACCAATCAGAGGCAGCGCTCAGCCATTCATTGGTCATTCAATGATTGAATGGCTGTGATTGGTCCCTGCGCTCAGCCAATCAAAGGAAGCACTTTCAGGAGGTGGGGATTTTTAAATCCTCGGCGAGAAGAAAATTGTGCAGAACAGTGCTGGGGAGTGAGGAAGAAGACGTGCCAGAGCCCCGACAGCGCTGCTAGGTGAGTTAAGATTCTTTTTTTTAAATTTTCAGCAGCTATGGGTTATTTTTGGGGTAGGGCTTACATTTCAAGCCCTTCCCCGAAAATCCCAGCAGGGGTTGCCTTCATCCTATTGATTTCAATGGGGCGGCAGCAGCGCCGGCTCCATTAAAAAAAGCAATGGGATAGCATTGGCAGGGGATTCTTTCATCCCCACTGCAGTCCCATCATCACTGAACGCTGTGACACTGTTTACTTGGAGATGGTGTGACCAAAAAAGCGCAATTCTGAGGTTGTGTATTTCTTTTCTGGAGCATTCATTGTGTCAGGTAAATAATTTATTACTTTGATAGACTGAACTTTTATGGATGCAGTGATGACAAATAAGTTTTGAAGGGTTTTTATTCAGATTTTTTAAATTATAAATAAGAGAGAAGGTTTCGGATTTAAACTTTCAATACCTTTTTTTTTTTTTTTTTAATAATTAATAGAGATGAGCGAGCATACTCGCTAAGGCAAACTACTCGAGCGAATAGTGCCTTATGCGAGTACCTGCCCACTCGTCTCTAAAGATTCCGGTGCCAGTGGGGGAGAGCGGTGAGTTGCGGGAGTGAGCAGGGAGGAGCGGGGGGGAGAGAGTGAGATCTTCCCCCCCCCCCCCCGTTCCTCCCCGCTCTCCCCCGCCGCTCCCCGCTCCCTGATGGCACCCGAATCTTTAGAGACGAGCGGGCAGGTACTCGCATAAGGCACTACTCGCTCGAGTAGCGAGTACGCTCACTTATCTCTAATATAATTAATTAAAAAAAATGTAACTGACTTTTACAGTTTTTTTTAGTCCCTACTAGGAACAAAATCTGCAATGGTTTGATCGCTTGTGCGGTATAATGTAATACCATAGCATTGCATTACACCGCGATCTGACAGCCAATCTATCAAGCCACACAACATTCATGGCTTGATAGGCAATCTGCAATGGCAGCCCTGGGGGCTTCAGAAGGCCACTGGCTGCCATGGTGACTAAACAGCACCCTGCAATCTCATTGCATGGAGACTTGTTCGGGACCCCCAAACTCCGATTGGGCATTAAAAGGGTTAACAGTCATGATCAGTGGGAGTGCTGATTGCAGCTGTTGCTGGTTGGTGCCAGCTGTAAGAAACAGCTGACACCCGCATTGTATGGAGTGAGATTGATCCCCGATCCCCTCTATACAAGCTGTGAACGCACAGGACATAACTGTAAGTCTTGTGTTGTTGAAGTGTTGAAGGGGGTTTTGTAACAGTATACTTCCTATGTAAAGTAACTTCTCAGAGCTCTTAGATGTAGCATACCTCTGTGCAGCCTTTTCTTCCAAGACTCAGCTGTTTGAGCTGCAGACTTCTCCTTCTTCTTAATTGACAATCAAGAAGCTGTTTGCCGTGTTTCAGATACATTGGAGTGGATACAGCAGTGTTTGTTAGCTGGCAGAAAGGGCTTAAACAGACAAACACGTTTGCGCAGGTTTTTGCGCATATGGAAATTGCGCTCATAAAACCTGATGAAGTAAACCCATTGATCACAGGCCTTTATTAGCTAGCAGGTTCCCTTTACTGAACGATGTCATTCATGAGATTAATGTCTGAATTGCCGTGGCTTTGTCTGCAAAATCAGCTGTTTTCTGGGGGTTACAGGAGTTCTGTGGTGATCAGCTGATTAAATTAACCACAAGCTGAAAGAGATTCTGTGCCATTGTGCTTCTATTCCTCGCCAATTTCAAGACCTGTCAGTAAATGAGAACATTAATATTTACAACTAGAAGGCTAGGGCCTCCGTCACATGAACGTCATTTTAGCGCTCCATTTACCCCCTAGTGACCAAGCCTGTTTGCGCCTTAGTGACGGAGCCAAATTTTGGAAATCTGACATTTGTTACTTTAATATAGCATAACTCCGTAAAGGTTTTGCATATCCAACTGATTCTAAGGCCTCGGTCACATGGGCGGTTTTTCGCGCGATTTGCGGATCACATGACGGATGCGCATCCGCAAATCGCATGACCGGGGCCGACAATTTGCCGAAAAATCTGCAGCTAGCAGCGTTTTCGGCGAAACGGCCCAGCGCTGCCCGCTATCCTCTGCCACAGCTGTCGCACAGCTGTGGCAGAGGAGAACGATGTTCGCCCATTGAATTCAATGGAGCCGGCAATACAGCTGGCTCCATTAAAAGCAATGGGCTGCCGGCGAGCGCGGGATGAATTTTCGGGAAGGGCTTAAAAATATAAGCCCTTCCCTGAAAACCATCCCAAAATGTGTAAAAATAAAAAAAATAGATACTCACCTTTTCCCTGCAGACGGAGTTCAGCCGCGTCCGGCCAGCAGTTCTCCTGAACTGCTCTGTGTAGTATTCAGCAGACGGGGATTTAAAATCCCTGCCTGCTGAATGGGCTGCCTCTGATTGGTTACAGCCCTCACCAATCAGAGGCAGCTCTCACTCACCCATTCATGAATTCATGAATGGGTGAGTGAGTGCTGCCTCTGATTGGCTTAGCGCAGGGACCAATCAGAGGCAGCTCTCAGCTGTTATTCAATAGCCCTTTCCGAAAATTCATCCCGCGCTCGCCGGCAGCCCATTGCTTTCAATGGAGCCAGCTGTATTGCCGGCTCCATTGAATTCAATGGGCGAACATTACAGCTGTGGCAGAGCTGTTACAGCTGTGGCAGAGGAGAATGATCTTTATAGTATATGTTCTCAATGGGGTCGGCGCTGCTGCTGCCGGCCCCATTGAGCGCATATATAGAACACAAGGAATCGCAGAACGCAGATAGGCGCGATCTGCGAATCGTTGTGTCCTATAATTTATCGCACATCCGCATAAAAAGCGGACATGTGACCGATCCCATTGCGAAGCATTGGGTCTACATATGCGCGGATCCAATGCGCATGTGCAAATCGCGTGAAAAAACGCCCGTCTGATTGAGGCCTGACACTGTTTTTTCGCCACATGTTGTACTTCCTTTAGCTGGTAAAAATAGACCGATAGAATTTGTGTATATTTATTAAAAGAGTCAAATTTGGGAAATTTTTGAAAAACTTGTAATTTTTTCACATTTTCAACTGCAATATCTCAAATGTGTGCAAACATAATATAGAAATGTTTGATAAGATATATATTTCCATCTGTTTACTTTATTCTGGTCGCACATTGGAAAAACTTTTGGTTTTTCTTTTAACCGTTAATTGATTATTAACATTTTGAGGAACACTGTGTTTTCCTGCACCAAGCCAAAATTGTAAAGGCTCATCGGTGTCAGAATGATAGATACCTCACAAATGACCCCATTTTAAAAACTAGACCCCTTAATGTATTCACTGAGAGGGTCAGGAGTATTTTGACCCCACAGTTTCTTTTCAGGAAAAGAAAAAATAAAATTTGCACCCCAAAATGGATATTCCCGTTTGTCCCGTGTTCAGAAACAGACCAATTGTGGCCCCAATCTTCTGTCCGTATGCACAACGGGGCCCAAACTGTTGGATGCGGAAATCTGAATGATTTATCAGCCTGTGTGAAAGAGCTCTAAGAGCGGCTTCACACGGATGTATGTGTGATTGCACACGCTTCAGTGCAACTCATTTGCTCTGTGAATGAGGCCCTTTTGTGTGTTTATCAGTGCATTTTGGTGTACTTTTTGAAGCACGCAGGGCTTGTTCACATGATTTAAAATGCTATTTAGCCTAATGAGTTCCAGTTATGCTTTTTTCTCACTGAATTGCGCAGCATATTGCACATTTGTGCTTGCATTGAGCGTGCATTTGCATAACTCCCATAGACTTCTATGTGGGTCCTTGGTGCACAAAAATAGAACATGTCCTATTTTTTTCCCACACACACGAGAATGGGTTCATGAGAATGAACCCATTGAAATCAATAGGATCTATTCTCTGCGTATTGCACGCGCAAATTTTCTACAAAGTTTGGGACGCTGCTGATTTCTTTACATGTTCAAGCTGGATATGTAGCCGTTTCCTGCGGACATGCAGCTTGACTGCCTACTTTGGCGCTGCTCACATACTTTTGTATTGTATTTGATACTTCTCTGTCTACAGTTTCTCTTTCTCTCTATATGAAGTATATTTCCATGAATACACAAGCGCATACAAAGTAATGCTCCTAATTTAGAAGTCAGCAGAGGATATGGGGTAAAACAGGGAAATTTTCTCTTACAGAGCAGTGCAGATCTCTCTCAGTTACACAATGTATTTCCGCAATCAGTCTGCATGCCGTTTATGTAACTCGTTAAGAATGCTTTGGGCCATGATAGAGTGCTGATCTTGTTTTACATCAGTCTTAAAATTGTTTCCCTAACTTTACACATTCAACAAGAGCGCTGCTGCCAAGTATGACTGCACATGTCTACTATTCTACCAGAAGTCCTTGAGTAGTCGCCCTTATATACAGTAACTGAAATAGCAGGATGACAACCGGTATGGCCACGATAATAAGAGTTCTCAGAGAGATTGTTTTGTTACATGTGATTCATATGTCTGAATGTGCAGTGAGAAGTCTGGATTGATGGAGTACTTCTGGAGGCCGCTGTTACAATGATAATCTAATATATGTTATATTGGGGATGAATCTGGCAGCCACAGAAGTGTGACAATGTTGTGGGCTCTTCCTGTGACCCTCCTGTGTACGGCCGAGCATTTTCCTGCTGCCTTTTGGAAGCTGCCATGAGAGGACCACATGTGGCTGCAGGATGTCCTGAACATATCGCTGAGCTGTCATTGTCCCTTGTACAACTACTAGCTGTCATATACGATGGCCCCCCCAGAGCAGCACACCAGCAGTGTGGGCAGTGTGCCGCTCCACCCCAAAGGCAGGATTGAGGTGCTGACCCCGAGGTCTCCAGACATGAATTGTGGCTTTGTCTGTGCCCAAAACAAAGCTGGATTTGTTGCTAAAGACAACTGGATTCCACTCTAGTAGTTCAGTAGTGAGCATCATGAGACCAAATGTCCTTCAGCCAAGTGCCTGGAAATGGTTCTGAGAGACACAGGGGCCAGTAACGATGGTGCCACCTGTCTCTGGATGGCGAACCATGAAACAGTTGGAGCTGCTTGTGCTTGTCAAATTATGAAACGATTCCATATACTGGTGGTCTATCAAGGGTGACCTGAGCCCATTTGCCTTCTGAGCGTGCCTTTGTACATCCACTGGTCCCAACATTTCCTAAAAGTTTGGTGAGAGCATCCCAGGTGGCAAGCAAGTCGTCGATATGAGCATCCAACTTTTCACATTCCAATAATGCGCCCCCTCTCAAACTCTATTGACTGGGCAAAATCTCTTTGATTACGTCGTAGAGGCGTCTAGTGCCCAACCAGCTCTGCACAAGCGGAAAAAGAGGTCACTACATATTAGTAGCCGTTGAGAGCCCTTTTATAGGCCAAGAGTGGAACCACTTTTTTGGCTTCAGGTGACAAGACTGTTCATCTAATCACCACAACTCTAATCATTTGCATATCTGCCTGAGATGTAACTGCAAGCCGAGTTTTGCAGCAAATCGACAACAACTCATTCTAGGTGCTGGATTGTTTTTGACAGAGAGTATATGTGTGTGTGTGTGTAAATATATGAATTTTTTTTCTAGGCATTAGAGATAAGCGAGCACGCTCGGTAAAGGCAGATACTTGAGCGAGCATCGATCTTCTCGAGTAACTGCATACTCGTCCCAGCAAATGCGGGTGGGAGTGGGTGGGGGGGGGAGAGATCTCTCTTACTCTCCTCCCCTGCTCGCCTCTGCTCCCCCCCCCCCCCCCCGCATTTTGGACGAGTATGCAGTTACTCGAGAAGAGCGATGCTCGCTCAAGTATCTGCCTTTACCGAGCGTGCTCGCTCATCTCTACTAGGCATCCATTGGAGCCCATTTACAGGAGAAGACATCTCTCTATAGTGACATTCAGCACTGGTAGGGCTGACCAAGCAGCTGTGCCATGCCAGGAGTCACCCAGTGATCATGAAATCATGGAGACCAATTGAGGAAACGGCACTGCGACTTCCTTTATTGTCTATACAGCGCTCATAGAGGACAATGTAGCCTGCAAATCAGAAGTCAGAAATAATGGAAAACTGTTTCTGTCTTCTCCTTCGGGCCCTCTGCTTTCAACCTGCTCCTACTTGGTTGCAGGAGCAGAAGCTTTGATCCTACAGCATATTTTTTCTTCTTTCTTTGTTCTTTCTTCCAGGATTACCCAGGACTAAGCACTGTATATTTATGTCTCTTGGTCCTAAACGGGTTAATTGCCTGCATGCAAGGTATTGCAAGAGGGTAAATGAACACAATGTTATTACTACTACAGATGTAGCAAAGTTTATCTTAACTGTAACAACTTTCTGCAACAAGTAATCTTAACACAACAAAAGCCATTGAAAAGGCAAATACACTGTGGCATAAAACGTTTTCTTATTGCGTTAAGTGTCAAGTTAAACTTTGCTGTATCTGTAGGTAGAGTAAAGCATCACCAGTAGAAGCAGTATGAGCACCACAGGAGCCAGGCTTACTTGACAACTACGGCTGCCTCTCCATGGGCGTTGCAAAATCCCGCCGCAGGAGCCGCTGCCCGGGAGCAGGAGCCAGCAGGCGGATCTCTGCAGTGAGCCTATCCGACAGATAGGCTCACAGCGGAGAATCGCAGCAATTCGCAGCATGCTGCGATTTGCCGCCCGCGAGCGGAGAATCGCTATGATTCTCTGCTTGTGGACAGGGGGGCTGCGCATTCCATAGCAAAGCTATGGAAAGCATGCATTGCGTTCCCCGCGGCCTGATTATCGCCACAGGGAACACAATGCAAAAGCGCCCGTGGACAGGCAGCCTTACTTATAGCTTAGGGTAGATTCACAAGTGCATCAGGGATGCCGTTCAGTGCCTCCAGTGTCCCTATGGGAAGGCACTACATACCGATAGACACTCTATGTGCTGCTGCTATTGCATCCGAATTAGAGGCACAAGAAAGTACTATATGGGTCATAACAAACTATGCACACCATATTACAAATCTGTACAGCATGAAGCTGCGATCACATAAGTACAGGACACCCATTCAGTCAATTAGTCTGCAGCCAGCTGGCACAAGACATCATGCAGGAAATTTGGATTTCCCCAAATTTTCCCTTTCTTTCTTCTTCCTTCTATTTAAGTAAGCATAATATCCAAAACGTTAAAAATAAATCTCATGTCCAGTCTCTGTTTACAGACTTCCATTAAAGGAGAACTCACAATCTCCAGTGGCAACCTGTTCCACTCATTGATCACCCTTCAGGGAATTATGCAGCTTATTGCACATTTACGTGCGTATTGAGTGCACATTTGCGTACCTCATACAGACTTCTATGGAGACCGTAGTGCTCAAATACGCAGAAGGATAGATCATTTCCTATTTCCCCGCCCACACAAAATACACACACAAAATACGGAAGTGAGGATGAACCCATTGAAATGAACGGGGTTCTATTCTCTGCGTATTGCGTGGGCACAGTTTGGAAGTGTAAAAACTCATGCAAATACGTCTGTCTGGAGCCGCCCAAACTCACAGTTCATTTATAAGCAATTCGAAAATGAGTTTTATAAACCAGATAACCCCATTCAAGTATACCTGAATTTTCTGGCGACTTTTCAAATTAGCTGCTGCATGTGTGCATTATCACGTTCGGGTGGGCCATGGAGAAAATGACCTATTCGAATGCAACCCCAAACAAGGACTGGGAGGGGGGAAAGGATTGAGTCAGGGGAAGGTGCATACATGCTGAACACAACTACAAAGTGAACTGTAAACAGGACTTGCAGGCAAACATCCAACAACGATTGACAAAGACCACAACAATTACCTAGAATACCCACACACATAAGCAGATGGAATAGTTAAAGTACATACGAGGTATTGGTTCGTATTTTGGCCATGATACTTAAGCTCAGGAGCCCATGACCAGGGTCCTTGTTGTCTCGTGAGTCCCTACTCTAGCAAGAAAACTTAACCCCAGGAATCCTGCCTGCAAGTGGAACTTAGGGTCCTGGCTCGCCATAGATGGTAAGAGACAAGACACTGTTCACATGCACCAACAGATAAGGGACATCCACCCTAAACAGGTAACTATTCACAACCTCCTGTCTGGTCACCTACACAGACACTGAACACATAGCTGTTCACACCAACAGCAGACAAGGAACCCCACTCAGAAAACTCATGCATACAGAAGCTAGTGCAAGTGTTCTCATAACAAGGAGAAAGTCAGACATCAAACATGATATGTGTGTTGTCATGTGTGTTGTCAGGCATCACCCACCTGACAACACACATGACATCAGACATCTGGAGACTGCACCTGTCAAAGGGAAAGGGAGAGAGGGCACCCTTAGGAGGCAGATGAGGAATACAGGTGTCCAGACCATCCTCAGGGAAGGTGAGATAGGATGAATAAATGACTAGCGCCCTCTAGTGACAGGGGCTGGTATTTATATGCAGCAGACTGGTGGTGATCGGCTGCCTGGAGAATACCACACCATCAGCCACCCTAATAAACCTCACTTGCAGTAGTGTGCTCCTGGAAACCCACAGAACCACAGGTCCCAGGAGCACAATGTGACATGCATGAGAAATAACACTATTTACTTATATGGTATTTTCACCAATTTTCCCCTATGCAAACTCCATCTCTAATTTTCAGTTTTCACTGAGCTGGTGGGTGTAGGCTAGCTTCTATAATTTCTCCTTACACAAGACAGATAGAACAGGATATATTCTCTATTCATCTGTAGCATACCCTCATATGTAATAGCAGCATGGAGGACATTATGTTGCAGCATTGAGTATTGTAAATGTAATTTTAGTCACTGTAAGACAGTAAACACCCTGTTTCCCTGAAAATAAGATCTACCCCAAAAATAACCCCTAGCATGATTTTTAAATAGTGTCAAGGCAGCTATATGTGTAAAAAAGAAATATTTTGGAGCAAAAATTAATATAAGACCCTGTCTTATTTTGGGGGAAACATGGTAGTTGAAGCTGCAGCTCTGCTTGTCTGTTTTGGGAAGCTAGCTAATCCTCTCCCTATCTTCAGACTTCTGTGGGCAGCGTGAGACATCACCCTCCTCCACTCCCTACAGTCTGTGTAGATGTCTCGATTACTAGACAGTAAGGGCTCATGCCCATGACCGTGATGGGCTTCGCAAGCGGAATACCGCAGCAGAGTTCGTCCCAGCACCCCTTCCCCCAAGACCCCATACTTACCTCCCGGATCCGCTGTGCGAGTCCCGCATGTGCGGTACAGTGCATGACGCACTGGCAGTGTCATATGACGCAGCTGAGGGTGGGCAGGGCGCATATTCACGCTATACTTCTGCTGTGCTCCAGCGGAAGTATAGTGTGACGGCCGGCTTCCATTGACTACAATGGAAGTCGGCTGTGTGTATTTCCATGGTAAATAGGACATGCTGCAGGATATTTCACGCTGCAGAATTCCGCAGCATGAACATTGAGCTATTATCTTTAATAGAACCTAATAGTTGCGGTGTAATGCCACAGATATTGTGCCGCGTTTCTCGCGGTGGAAATCCGGCCGTGGGCATTAGCCCTTAATGAAGGAAGATCTAGTGGCCAACACTATAGCAATTATTCATCACAAGAACATCAAATTAGCTAAAGTGATTTGCAGTTCAGCTGTCTTTCACATTGGCTATCATTTAAGCATAAAGGCCCATTTAGACACAACGATTATCGCTCAAAAGAGGTCGCTCAAGCGACTTTTGAGCGATAATCATTGTGTAATCTACAGCACAAGATGATCGCACAAGATGAGCGATCACCTTGCACTGCCAGCGGAGGATGCAGAAGACAAGCGGGGTGTCCCCACTTGTCTTCTGCATCCAAATGTTTTCTGCACGGAGCGCCTGGCTGTTATACAGCCGAGCGCTCCAAGTGGGGTATGGAGAACGCAGCTGGACCGCTCTGTTCTTCGTACCCAGCCTGTTATCAGGGAGAGGTATACAGCTGAAACAATAGTATCAGCTGTATCCCACTGTGAATCCCTGATAAGGCTCCTCGTTGTCTTTCAGCACATGATAACGAAAACTGCACGATGTGTGTGCAGTTACACACAACGATTATCGCTAAAACGTCAGCTTTTGAGTGATAATCGTTGTGTCTAAATTGGCCTTTAGTTTGTTGAAACATTAGTGACCATTTAAATAAAAACATAGATGCAATAATTGTTACCTGCTGCCTACAGCCAACAGAAATAGAAAAGCCACCTATGGGCTATTTCAGACGACCGTATATCGGCTCGGTTTTCACGCCGAGCCAATATACGGTGTCCTTATCTGCAGGGGGGGGGATGGAAGAGCCAGGAGCAGGAACTGAGCTCCAGCCCTCTCTCCACTATTTGCAATAGGAGGGGGCGAGACAGGGGCGGAGCTAAGTACTGGCACTTAGCTCCGCCTCCGCCACTCCCATTGCAAATAGTGGAAATGGGGCGGGAGCTCAGTTCCTGCTCTTGGCTCTTCCATCCCCCCCGCCCCCTGCAGACAAGGACACCGTATATCGGCTCGGCGTGAAAACCGAGCCGATATACGGTCGTCTAAATAAGCCCTAAAATAGACTGTTAACATATCTGAACATACCAATATTTAGTCTTCCTTCAAACAATACATAAAGATGGAGGTGATGGACTTGAACTAAAAACAATAATACATCAACTTTGTAACAATTTATTGAAATCTCATAGATTTCTGTATGGAGAATGGTGTGAGCGAGGAAAAGTGTTGAGTGAAAATGGATAAGAGAAACAGAAAGGTGAGACTCCAGTGGGCAAAATAGTACAACATTTGGAAAACTGAGCGGTAGAAAAACATCATCAGGTCAGATAAATCCAGATTTCTGTTGCACTGTGCTGATAAGAGCATCAGAATTTAACATTTTCAATAAATTATGATAAATACCGTATATTTCACATGTTGCCGTCTGTAATTATAACAACACACTTTATTATAAGATGCATACATTACGGTATGTTCGGCACAACCCTTATGTTAGGATTCAAGACATTATTGAACTGCATTACAATAGGCGCCTGCTATATTGTGCTTGGCATCTCCTCCTGTACAGTTTGGTAATCTTATTATTGTCCAGTAGATGGCGATACAGTAATAGAACTGGAAACAAAATGTTGGAAAGCACATTATATCCCCAGCATTAGGGCGGCTTCAGACGTGTGTAAAATATATTCATGCAATACTCAGAGACTTTAGCCCATTGATTACAATGGGTTCATATTAGAGATGAGCGAGTATACTCGCTAAGGCTAACTACTCGAGCGAGTAGTGCCTTAGCCGGGTATCCTACCGCTCGTCTGTAAAGATTCGGCTGCCGGCGCGGGTGACAGGTGAGTTGCGGCGGTGAGCAGGGGGGAGCGGGAGAGAGAGATCTCCCCTCCGTTCCTCCCCTCTCTCCCCCGCCGCTCCCCGCCCCCCGAATCTTTAGAGACGAGCGGGCAGATACTTGACTGAGGCACTACTCGCTCGAGTAATGTGCCTTAGCGAGTATACTCGCTCATCTCTAGTTCATATGCATTTCCGTATTTTACTCATGCATTTCGCACAGCATGATCTACTTTTGTGCACATTTATGCACGAAGGGGCCCCATAGAAGTCTATGGGGGGGGGGGGATGCATATGCAAGGAGAAGCGCGATACGGTGCACAATTCTGCTGGAGAAAGAACTCATTAGACTAAATAGCAATTTAAATCGGGTTGTGTTTATCTGCCACGCGCAAGCAAGTATGACTTGCAGGGAAAAAAAGAAGAGTAACTCCGACACGGCCACAAAAACGCCAAGTTTAAGGCGCAAAGACGTTGTGCTACGGAATGCACAATTGTGAAAAAGCCCATGTGGAGTTAGCTTTGTGCGTAAATTTTTTTTAAGGATGCAGTACAGCCACTGCAGAAGGAATTTGCTGAAGTAACTGCTGCTGTCTCAGTTGCTTTCATCAGTATTAAAGGGTATGTTAAAAGAAAAAAGTTTGGTACGGTGTTAGCCAGTAGAGCAAAATGTGATTGTTCCCAGCAAGAGAAACCAAGTAATCTTGTAGATATGATACCTTTTAATGGCTGACAAAAATACATGATGTTATAGCGAGCTTTCAGACCACTGCAGGGTTCTTCCTCAGGCATAATGGAATAGATCAGAAGAGGCATGTGTATATATATATATATATATATATATATATATATACACACACACAGTGCTGCTTTGGGTTAAGAGTTTAATTTGTTCCGTGACAGAGCTCCAAGGCCAAAACACTCATAAGTCAAATCAATTTTCTCCATATAAATGAATGAAAAAGCCATTAATCCGTTCCGGGTAGTGAAGCTCTCCCACTGATTTCAATGGGGATGGCGTTGCCCCATTGAAAACAATAGGATGCCGGCACCCCCGAAGTGATTTACGGGGAAGGGCTTTAAATAGAAGCCCTTCCCTGAAAATCATCCCTAGCTGTAGTAAAAAATATATATACTCACCTGTCTGTCGCTGCCAGGGCTCAGGCGCGTCTAGCCGCCGCTTGTTCTCCCTGCACTGCTCTGAAGCTTTTCAGCAGGTGGGGATTAAAATGCAGGGAGGACAAGTGAGTATATATTTTTAACTACACCTATGGAAGATTTTCAGGGAAGGTCATATTTAAAACCCTTACCTGAAAATCACTGCAGGGGTTGCCGGCAGGCCATTGCTTTCAATGGGGTCACTGGCAGCAGCGGCAACCCCATTGAGAGCAAGGCTCTTAACTAGAGATGAGCGAGCGTACTCAGAAAAGCACTACTCGCTCGAGTAATGTGCTTTATCTGAGTATCGCTGTGCTCGTCCCTGAAGATTCGGGTGCCGCTGCGGCTGACAGGTGAGTCGCAGCGGGGAGCAGGGGAGAGCGGGCGGGAGAGAGGGAGAGAAAGATCTCCCCTCCTTTCCTCCCCGCTCTCCCCTGCAGCTCCCCGCTCCGTGCCGGCACCCGAATCTTCAGGGACGAGCACAGCGATACTCGGATAAAGCCAATTACTCGAGCGAGTAGTGCTTTTCCGAGTACGCTCGCTCATCTCTAGTCCTGTGTGTGCACAAAAATACAGCAAAATTATGCAGATTTGCGCAAATCAACCTCGTGTACGGTGTAAATACCTTGCGCTGAAGCACATACGCCTGTGTAAAGGAGGCTTTAACAATGTTTAACTGCTTGTTCTCCGCACTCCATGATTCCCTTCCATGTCTTTCGGCACTATTTTTTTTTGTGCGTGTATGTATACTATATATTATTGGGGGTTATCCACAAAATACGTTATTTATGGACTATACGAGTGATATTAGTATCTTCTTATCTTCTTCTCATTTGATAGCTCCAGCACCTGATTTATAGTTTTACTGCATTATTTTGGTTGCGTCTTCCGACAACTTTAAGAAAGCGAATCCTTTGAAAGCCCTTGGTAAATCTCTCTGTGACTTATGGCTTGTTCTTGAAACTGCATGACAAATTTTATGCCTAAATCCAATGACATTTACTCCTCTGTCAATCCCACAGAACGCTTCAGTGTTGAGTCGTTGGAGCCTGATGAAAAGCAGAGGTGAAGAACGCAGACGCTAACCTCGGAGCATTGGCCGGAGGTCTCCCTGACATGTTGTGTGTGATGTAGTGCGGATTGTGGGGCCAGTGAAGGCAAATTGATGATGATCGATGAACAGAAGAAATTGAGTCAATGCAAACAGAATCAATTGGTCACGAGGGAAACTGCTTCTCAGCTTCTTTCAATCTTCTCGGTCCGTGGACATAATCTTCAGAGAGCTGAACCTGTAGAAAGTGAGACTTACAGTAAAGCGCGACGACCTCTCATATCCTTATGTAATAATGTCTGGCTGAATAAACAGAAGAAAATTGCTTTTAAGGATGACTAAGGAGAATTTCAGAATATAAACCTAATTACTAACGACAGCCGAGTGATTTATTACTGCTCTATTAAAGAAAAATCTTCAACTAACTGTAAACCATCGATTAACAAATATGGGAAATACTTGATTAAAGTTGTTTCCGCTAAATGAAGCTCCATTAGTTATAACGTGGAAACCTCACAGGCCGCGTCTTCAAAGAGCGTCTGATTGGCGAATTCAATAAGGACTTAATGTAGATGGATGAACAGGAATAAATGCTAATAAAGGTCATTTATGATCAGCTGATATGCATATGTATGAGGCCCGAATACATAGAAACTTGTGTACGGAGACTGGCTTTGAAAAGAGTCGTATAGCATGAGAAAAACATGGCTGCTCTCTTTACACAACGGCCCGCAGATTATGTGTTGCGTTATGTCGGTCACAGTCAGGAAGTGGAGCCGTGGTGGTGTCATGATATGGGCCCCGGCCCATATGATCATGCCTTTGGCGCATGCGCCCTGTCATGCAGTGCTGGGTGTCAAAGACTGCCTTCTTCCTGTCACTGTAGAAGGCGCCTGAGGTCTTGTCTGTCGGAAATCCCTCAGTGGGCTCAGTGTATAATGTGCCCTGCTATAATATCTCCTGTAGTGTATGGACTGATTGGCCGACAGGGAGGTATATCCCCTAGCTGTCCAATCAGCCATAATGGAAGTATATTTATTCTGGGCCCGCCTCTACCTGGGCGCTGGTTATTGTCCTGTCTGAGATGTTTGGTGAGGCAGTGGACTCGTGTCAGCTAAGCCCCTGTGGCTATTTATTCTGTGAGGCTTATTCACTTCTATCTTATACTGTGTTATATACATTGCTCTTTCCCGATGGTCTATCTCTGGACAGACTAGGTCTCCTAGGTTCCTGATGTGAGGCTGTCCTTATCGGGGCAATCACTCTTCTTTTAGGTAGGGTCTGCCATTCCATAGATGGTTAGGTATAGCATTCCCATTCCTGCTACCATTATTTGCCCTATTTTATATTTTATATCATTTTGGTGTGTCTATATTGGTCCATTGAGGACATTCATTACATCTTGGTCTGACGTGTTGGTGACATCTATAAGGGGTGCCGTACTTATATACTCTCTATACATTATTTATAGTATTACAGCTTAGCCTAATTCACTTCAATGAAGCTAAACAGCGATACAAGGTACAACCCATGGACAGGTGCAGAAGAGAGCAGCCATCTTTTTCTAATAATAAACTACCCCTTTAAGGAAGAAAAATAAACCTTTGGCTCAATCAGGGGCTTTGAGAATGTATCACAATGTTTACTGCTGGGGATATCTTGTGGAATAACAAATATACCATACATATGGATTAAGTAGCTCCACTGTGCCATGCACTGGTTGGGTTTAGAGCCAGATCAAGAGGAGAGAGACATGAGGAACCTCGGTATTCATCCTTTACCGCACCAGTTGGGATGTGGGCTTCGCTGCAACTTCTCCAGGCCATTCCTATTAAAGTGATCCCAGTAATGTTCTGATGCTCATAGTCAAAGATACAGTACCTGAGGATGTGAACAGAGGTGTAGTCAGACAATCTGCGTTGGAGCAGACAGAGGAACTTCAGAACAAGGAACATGTCGGAGATCTGAACACAGAAAATAGGTTCAGTATGGAACAGAAATGAGAGATTGGAGCAGGAAGCAGAAAGAAGCATGGTTAGTATTACAAGCTGAGGTCAGGAGCAGAGAATGCAGTGAACTCAGGATCCGGAGAATGAGAACACACTAGATAGCACCTTAGGTAGACTAAAAGATCATAAACTCAGGCACCCTCTATAGGGAAAGGGTGGCTAATATAGTCAGTAACTCTAGTGGGATGGTGAAACTTGTTCCAAATGTTGAAGTAAAACAGCAAGTTTGGGACCAACTTCACCTTTATTAGGTTAAGGTTGTAAAGGTAAAGTCCCCTGGTGCAAGCACCGAGTCATGACTCCGAGGCTGACGTCACATTGTGACATTTTCTTGGCAGACTATTTTTCCATTGCCTTCCCCAGTCATCTTGAGTACTCATTTTACCGACTTCGGAAGGATGAGCGGCTGAGTCAACCTTGAGCCGGCTACCTGAACCATGTGGGTTGTGAGCGAGAGCTTAGGACTGCATTTCTGCTGTCTTAACCCTGTGCGCCACACAAAGCCAATTAGGTTAAACCAGTACATAAATATGTTCAGGAACTCTTCATCAATAAAGCTGGGGTATAGACAGGGGCGTATGTAGCTAAAGGTTCATGGGTGCAAAAGTTTATCTTGGAGCCCCCCAACTTTTCTTAACCCCTTAACACATAGGCGTAACTTGAAGCTCTTGGGCCCCAATGCAAAACCTGTAACAAGGCCCCCAACTATAATGCTTTATTCATAGTACTGGGCTCCCTATATGGAGAAGAGAGGCCTTATGGGCCCCCTAAGGCTCATGGGCCCGGGTGCAACCAGATCCCTTGCATCCCCTATAATAATGCCAGTAGGACTATATAAGGAAAATAGTAAGAAGAGGATAGGAGGTTCAGTGGAAATGAACCACTCCAGGTTAAGTTTCTAGCCAAATTAAACTTTTAGCATAGTTCAACCTGTAACAGGGTTCGACTGTCAACATTACTAATGAAGAAGACTGTTAGCAATTAGACAGCTACTACCGCTTCAAGGGGGAATAGAGACAGCTGTGATTACAAGAGAGACTGTAGCAGTTGCCTCATAAAAAGATTCAGGAACCATGTCAAGTGTTCATTAGTATCCAAAGGTGCAGAATACCTTACATCAATCTTCTTTGATGAACACAGTAACTATCGGGAAAAGTTTACTCTCCATTTAAAAAGGAATCATTTGGCCAGACAGTGTATACTGGGGTATAATACAGACATTAACAAATAGGTGAGGATTCTCTGAAGGTGACTACGTTCCCTTTATTCAGCTCCAATGTCTGTCTCTAATTTTAACATGAGGTTTCCAGCACAGTAACTATTAGTATCTACTTTAAGCTCACTCTCTTAGATCTTTTCTGGAGTTGCCTACCTGCACAGAATGGTTCTAGGTGTAAGGTATTCTGGGGACTTTGCTTAATGCCACAAATGCCGCCAGAACTGATGCAAGTAATATAAATGAGCTATCTGATTCTCAATGTTCTTAAAACGATTTGTACCTCTTTAGCCATTTCAGATGGAGGAATTGATTTGCCAATTGTCAAGCTCAAAGTTGGTGACTTGAGTCTCTAAATTGATGAATTGATTCAACTTCACTCTTCAGAGCACATAGATTCCAACCCCTGCATCAAGCTTCTCATATTGACTTACATACTTGAAGTTTTAAGGTTAGCAAATTGACTCAGACATGTACTGTAGTGCTGGCTATAGATGACTAAACTTCTAATTGGGGGCCATAGCTGGGAGGTCACAAAACGGGAGATAGGAAGCAACTTTAGATTTAACATTTCTTTCCAAATTGTTATATGATATACTTTAAGTACATTGTTTGAAAAAAGACACACGGCTTTCAAGTTCAACTATTCTCCATCAATTATACATCATTTCTGCTAGATCAATTATAACCCATAATACCATTAATTATTAGATAAGCCGCTAGACTTTTTTTAACTGCTGTCATCTTCTCTTCCATCCCAGAGTTTGACTACTCTAACTGTAAAGAACCCTTTCACATACAGATGCATAAATTGCCTTTCCTCCACAAGTAATGAATAACTCCTAGTCCTTTGTACAGTCCTTGGAAAAAATAAACCCTGTGTTAGTTCTTTATATTGCCTGCATACATATTTATACATATGAATGAGGTCACCCAATTTTCTAGTCTCTCACTATTACAGACTCTCCATCACATTTAATGATTTAGTCACCCACCTTTGAACCCTTTCCACCTTTTCTTTTTAGAAAGTGGAGCCGAAAACTGAATCCCATATTTTACATGTGGTCTTAAAGGGATTTAGAGTGGGGTAATATTATCGTCACATCCATCCAGTCCTGTCGAAGGAACCAACCAATAGATTCTGTAAATGGAGACAGAGACGGGCTGAATGGCATGTAACACAAAAGGGGTAACTGGGTTGCTAGACTTACGAGACAGAAGAACTGACAGTGGTAGAAACTGAGGTGAGAGCTAAGATATTTTTCCTGACTGGACTGCTAATCAAGCGGAGCATCCACCATGAAAAGGGCAACCCCATCTCTAGAGCCTCACCAGATTTCCTATATGTCTCTACGTGTAACATAAAGGAGAGCTGAAGAGCTCAAGAGCAACAATAGTCAGTATAGTCATAGTCCAATGTCTGTAACGTGAAAGCACTAGCAGAAACACTCAGAAGAGAAGAGGCAAAATGCCCCTGAACACAGAAAATGACCAGTATATAAATATATACCTGGCATCCTCTGAAGAGAGGATCTGGAATAAATATCCTAAGCAAGCCAGTGCTCAGACGATAAGCAGCTTCTTCCAGTCTATCAAGGATGCAATAGAAGGGAGATGTTCCTTGGCATCCAGCATCGCATGCCATGGCACATGGGTAGGAGGTTAGGAGCCATAGTACATACAATCCCCAATCCATTGATCTAAACCTTCCACCACCACAATATCAGAGCCATTTCCTTTTTCCACATTGCATGTTTCATTTATTCTTATTAATGGTAAATGCACTGTGCTTGTGATTTGTGGACAGCAAACCTCCTGTAATGGAACCATATTCTTCTATGGATTTGTATTTCAGCCTTCAGTGAGTTATTGGACAGAATGCATATTTAGCGATTTGCAATTTTCACAACTTGGCTCATTTCAATTTAAAATGTGATTAAATGCCTCTGATTTATATATGATTGTGGCTTTCAGTACAGGTAATGTTTAGGGGCTCCTGAGGTTCTCTAGAAATCCCGGAACTAATGGGGACTTGATGGCTTATCTTAAAAGGGTATGCCCAGAATTGACTTTTTTCACCTTTCCATAGGATAGGTGATAAATGTCTAATCAGTGGGGGACTCACTGCTGATAACCCTACTGATCTTGAGAACGGGGATCCTATTTCCTCCTGTCCCCTTCACTGCAGGATCACTGCATTCCATCCCCCCTCCCCCACAGGAACATGGAAGTTGAATGCAGTGGCAGCTGAGCATGCAAGGTACCACTCGATTCATTTAAATGGGAATGATGGAAATAGCAGAGTACAAGTTCTTGGCTATCACCGGCAGCCTCGTTGAAGATGAATGGAGCTGCATGCTCACTGCCGCTCCATTCAACCTCCTCCGTATTGTGGGGGGTACAGTGGGTTTGCAGTGAGAAAGAGGGGGGAGACATGGAACCCCTGTCCTTGGGATCGGGGGGGATGGGGGTCTCAGCTACTGTTGCTCATTGTGATCTGCTGGGTGATAAAATCGGATCAACTTATCCTGATCCAATTTTTTTGCAAAAATCTGGTGTTTTTATTTTTAGGAATGTGGCTCAATAGTTAGCACTGTTGCCTTTTAGTGTTTGGCTCCTGGGGTCAATGATGGTTAACATCAGCATGGAGTTTGAGAAACTCCATCCAAATCTTGCTCTACGTCAGGTTTGAGCCTACAGCCGTAGCACTGCTGCAGCAGCAGTGCTAGCAACGGCACCATCACACTTGTTTGTTCTGCTCCCCTGGAAGTGAAGAAGAAGCAGGAGGAGTAAGAAGGAAGAATTTTGGTGGCTCAATGGCACTGTTGCTTTGCAGCACTGGGGTTCTAGGTTCACGTCTGATTATGGACAATATCTGCAAGAACTTTGTATGTTCTCTTTGTGTTCATTATTATTGTTCTTCTCCATCTTCTCCTCCTCTGGAGAAGGAAGAAGAAAGAAGTGTGCTAACTCAGTTATTAGCGCTGCTGCCTTGTGGTGCTAGAGTTGTAGGTTCAAATAAGTCCCAGGGCAACATCCGGATGTTGTTTTTCTATTCTTTGTTCTGTTTTCCTCCTCTATAGCAGAAAGGATAGGTATGGTGGCTCAGTGGGTAGCACTGCTGTCACAGCAGTGCTGGGGATGTAGGTTCAAAACTGTCCAAGGGCAATACCTGGATGAAGTTTTTTCGAAGCCCATGCAGATTTTATCCTTGATGGGATTTGAACCTATGACTCGACTACTAAAAAGTCAACATTGCGGACAGCTGAGGCACATGCACACTTTTGTTCTCCATGTGAATACACCCTTGTGATAATATCACTACTCGCTAAATACTAATCTCAGCTGTGAGACTTCAATGATCAGACTTTTGAATAAGTGCTAAAAATAAATGTTAGTCATTTTTAATATATCTGGAAATGCCCCTTTAAATATACAATATGTAGTTTAGAATGGATATTTATAACACACTGGATTGTAGATGAATTAAAAAATGCAATTCACAAGACATCCAGTAGATGGAATCAGAACGCTACAGAAAACCATCTGCACAAAGTTGACAAAACATTGTAGCAAATCTATTGATATAAAGCTTTCACACTGCTAATACAAAGTGCTACAATGTAATTGTTTACAAATATTTATACATACTGTACAGGAAGCAATGGGATCATTCATAGTACAGTGCAGTACTACATTATATGTACACAGTATTGTAGTACACGGTGTGTTTTTGAGCTGCGGTTGTATTTTTCACTCTTATTATGACATCTCTGGAGTTTTTGCTGCAAATTTCCTTTGTTCTTTTTTGCATAAAATTGCAAATGTATTTAAAGGAAGTCTTTCACCCATTGTTGGTGCTCTAAACCGAATGAACTGCACAAGGTGGGACGTTAAGTGGGATCCATAGATATCTATTTTTCTGTTCTGCGTGACTCCACCATCCAGATATTAGCTTTTATGTTTATCCCACGCCATATGTCAATTAAAGGGGTTGTCCCGCGGCAGCAAGTGGGGGTATACACTTCTGTATGGCCATATTAATGCACTTTGTAATGTACATTGTGCATTAATTATGAGCCATACAGAAGTTATTCACTTACCTGCTCCGTTGCTAGCGTCCTCGTCTCCATGGTGCCGTCTAATTTTCAGCGTCTAATCGCCAGATTAGACGCGCTTGCGCAGTCCGGTCTTCTTCTTTTCTGAATGGGGCCGCTCGTGCCGGAGAGCGGCTCCTCGTAGCTCCGCCCCGTCATGTGCCGATTCCAGCCAATCAGGAGGCTGGAATCGGCAATGGACCGCACAGAAGACCTGCGGTCCACCGAGGGTGAAGATCCCAGTGGCCATCTTCACCAGGTAAGTAAGAAGTCACCGGAGCGCGGGGATTCAGGTAAGCACTATCCGGTTTTCTTTTTTAACCCCTGCATCGGGTTTGTCTCGCGCCGAACGGGGGGGGGGCTATTGAAAAAAAAAAAAAAAACGTTTCGGCGCGGGACAACCCCTTTAACTTTGCGCTGACCAAAGGGTGGTCCACCACTGCTTTTGGTCTGGGGTCTCTCCTTTCCCAGTGGTTGAAAAACCACCCCTTTCCATTTTTAGCGACATCTCCAGCAACAAGATGGAGACATTGCACGTTCCATCATCACCGCCCTTGCGGTGCACTGACAACAGTGCTTGCACTGAGAGCCCTTGGCAAGGACTGATGTCATGTGCATGCACCGTTGTCAGTGCAGCGCAAGCATGGTGATGATGGAATGCCTGACGTCTCCAGTTGGCAGAGCTGGAGACATCACTAAGGATGGAAAGGAGCAGTTCTTTAAACACTGGGAAGGGAGAGACCCCGGCCCAAGGGCAGTGGAGGATAACCCATGGGATGATGCAAAGCTAATTTACATATGGCATAGAACAAACATAAAAGCTAATATCTAGATAGTAGATTCACGCAAAACAGAAATCCTTGGATTTCACTTAATATCGTACATCGTACAGTATATTTGGTTTATAGCACAGACAATAGCTGACAGACTTCCTTTAGGCATTCCTGAGAAATTGTGTCAGCTTCTAAAATAGTACAAACAGAGAAATCTGCTCCACCCACCAAAACCGGACATGCATTTGCACTTGTGGGATCTATTTGGACAGGATTTCTCAGTAGCACTCAATGACCCCTGTACACATCCAGTACATTGACACATTCAATATACATTACTACAGTAAAAGCTTCCTCCCCCTCTTCTGTTCTTATCTATTATATTATATACAGCAGCTATGCCTGGGACAGATTACCTGCCGCCATATTCTGCAGTTATAGTCCGATAAGGCCCTGGTGTTTGGCTGGGGCTTCACTGACTTTAATTTATTGAGGTTTCTCCAAGTAGTTCCAAGTGGGCAGCAATTCAGGCAAAAGCCCTTTATCAATCCAATATGCAGAGTCCCATTTCCCTCCGCATACTGACTGTATGAAGGGCTTTTGCCAAAAATGTTGCCCACTTGCAACTCTGTGCATTTCTCACATGTGCAAAAATAGCTGTAAGTACAATGCGCAGACGCGCACAAATCAACCTTATTCATAGTGCGATTATGTTGCGCTGTAGAGTGCATATTTCCACATACTCTTGTGTGAAGGAGCCCTAAAGCCCAAATTACACTAGTGATTTTTATCAGCTCAGTTGTGCTAGCAAGATCACATGCACAATGGGGTATTGCAAGGGATCCACTGAACTCTATATACAGGGGAGTACATAAGTGGGAGCTTACAGGAGTAAAGTCTATCCCTTCTGATTTATCCCGGCTGCAGTCCTCTTTCAGCTATTTGGTCTGTGTGCAATGCTGTCTGCCACCTGTTGGCAAAAGGAAAACATTGCATTGGAGTTACAGCCTATACGGCAAGGGTGTCAAACTCTTGGCCTGCCGGCCGAATGTCATTTCTTTTCTTCCACTTGTGCATGATACAACTGCTCCTCGAGTCATGGATAGTGGTTATTGCTATTGTTATAGACTATGATATAGCAATAACCTCTGTCCATGACTCAAGGAGCCGTCATACTATGCACAGGTGGAAGAAAAGAAAGATATTTGGTTGAGCTTGACACCTGCACTATAAGGAATCTGCGCCTTACTGTTTAATATTATTGCATTTATATGTTACATGCAGCTACCTATCGCCATCTAGTGTTCTACAACACACATAACAGGTGAAATATACATAAAAAGGTCCCAAAGACCCTTCGGCATAGAGGAGGACACCAATATTATAAATGGTACACGATAGGCGGTAGCCTTGTTACATATTTTGCATTGGGATCCAGAAGCTTGAGATTGTACTACTGATTACATAATCAAATAACTAAAATCAAACTCCCTGTGTGTGACCTCCCAGAGTATCAGCTGAATGTATGTGCTGCATGCAGAATATTCCACTTACATCTTATTAGTAGAGGAAAGGAGAGGGGCTTCCTAACATTTCTCAATAGCCCTCTGAATTCCCAGAAGACATTGCCTACCTACTGCAGCAGCACATGAACTCCTGGTGCTACAGTGTAGTAAGGGGCCAGCAGTCAGCTACAGCGATGTATATTGTGTGGTTAAGGCCGCCTGTCCACGGGTGTAGCATTTTAACGCCGTGGACTTCCGCTGCGGGAGAGCACTAAAGTCACTGCGATTTTCCACGATAATCCTATCATTATGATAGGTCAATTGCGGAAAATCGCGTCATATTTCTGCTTGTGTACATCGGGCTGCACTTTTCAAAGTTAACTTATGGAAAACCATTCATTGCGTTACCCGTGTCCGTATTATCGCCGCGGATAGCACAATGCAGAATCGCCCGTGGACAGGAGGCCTTAACTATACAGATCCAAGTACGCCATAAAGGTTCTACACCTGAAATAAAGTGTTTCGTGAAAATGCTTGCATATACACAGTATATAAACTGATATGTTCCAGATAAAATAGCGTAAGACACAAAAAGTACATAATAAATCAATATCAATGTATTTCCCTTTCTCAGATTCCTGTTAACTCCACGAGCGCCCACCCAATGCTCCTGCTACTTCACAGAGGTCTCCTCCTAGGACTCACTTCCCTTTTGGGATCCAAACTGGTCTGTGCTCACCCGTCAGCTCCCCTGACACTTCCTTCAGTCCCTACTTAGTAAAACAGTAGAACTGCTCTCCTCTTAGGCCGGCTTCACACGGCCAGATTCCTATTGCGGAACCCACAGCCAGTGTCCACGTGGAAGATCCGCAGCAAATCACATGCATTGAAAGGAATGTGTTTTGGCTTTTCCCATCACACACAAATTGAGTATTCTGCGAGCAGAGGAAAAATCGCAGTATGCTCTATTTTGCTGCGGACTCCGCGCAGATGGCCTTCATTGAAGTCAATGAAGGTCATCCGACCCACAAGCCATACACAATTAACATTGCGCATGGACCGCAGGTACCCACATCATCACTTAGCGACAGCGCAGGGAATACAAATATATATTTTTTTAAATTCTGTACTGCGTATGACCGATGGTGAGCCGCCAGGGTCATCCGCATTACAGATAATGCAGGTACACTAGGTCACCGGCCGGGGTCACAGCATGCAGAATACAGCTTGCCCCTATGCAGCCAGCCTTAGAGTCTTGCTTACCCACAATAGATGACCCTCTGCACTGCCTTCCTTCACATACAGCATCAAGTCTTCTGGTCTCCAGCCCACCACCTCTTCAGCAATTAGCAAGCTGCTCAGGCCTCTAATCTACTGACCTCTACCAAGGTGAATAAGTCCTCTCTAGTCTAGAGTTCACCAACATGTCTCCGGTGGACAAGCTCAAGCCTAACATGTCACTGGCCAAAAGCAGGTTCTCCAAGAACCTCCAAGATCCATCTCTCTACCATCAAACCCACCTTACCTTGCAGTGAATAGCAGCATTGTGGCACAGTGCACCAGCGCCACATGCCAATACTTTCACAAAGCCTGTGCTAACAACATGCACATCACACACAGCATACCCCGAAGACTGTAACATCACAAACATATTTCAGTCTGTCATGCTGCAGCCACCGTTATTCATAGTTATTCTCTTAATACACCCACTTTGGCATTGTCACGTCCCTCCGCAGCTGCTGCATCCTTCATTGACTACTCTGAGGCTCCCCTTCCATCAGGATCCTGCTTTTGTAACTGCTCCATTGCTGCCTAGTTCTTGTCCTCAGCACAGGGGGCCTGTGCACACCATGTGGCCTCAGTCACAGACTAGCTTACTTCCCGGACTCAGCTCTCTATAGATAGCTATTACAACAGTGGCATCTAGTGACAGCAGACAATAGTACAGTACTAATCCTTATACAGAACTATATTCATATAGGATAGGACACATCATGACTCATCACAAGTATATGCATCGTGTATTCAGCCACCATGATATACCTACTTTTTTATGTAAGGTGGTGGTGCTGGGGAGGTGATGGGGGGAGGGGGAAATTTACCTTTCTTACAGGTAAGTAGTTTAAGGGGGGTACAATATAACATGCTCTGGAAGTGGAATCAGTGGTGATCCAGCCTTGAGAACAAGGTCCTAGGAAAATCTTAAAGTCTACCAAAATATCCTAACGACTACACCTAATAACAGCCAGACTGTTCCCATTAAGAGCATCAGTGCCTCCCGAAAAAGTGCAAGCTAGAGATGACCCCCATGCAAGGTGCCTGCTACAGAGTACCATCATTAACACTGCCGTGCAGAGATTATTCTATACAGTGCTATACAGCACCCCATATACATTACCCTAAGGCAAGAGTGCTATAATATACAATGCCAGCCATAGTGTGTCCCCATACATAGTGCCACAACAAGAAAGAGCCCCTCATACACAGTACCTCTCATACACAGTGCTCTAACCAGGCAATTCGACATTGGCACCCTCATCACTCCAATGCTGTCTGGAAATGTTATCTGAGCATCTACATCTCAACTTTGTAGAAGACTTCTGCCCTTGCAGTGATCAGGGAGGTCTCCACCTTTTTCGTAGAGCTTGATCTAGCTACACCTCTGTTTCTTCCTCCCACTTCTTAGGGTCCCTTACCCTGCTGTGTTTTAAGGGCAAGAGGGACAGATACCCTCCCAATAGCCCTGGGTCATCCAGGCATGCTCCCTGTATATCAGGGGTGAAGGTTCTTTGCTCTAAGCAAGCACGTTCTCCCTCTGGCTCCAGTTTTGCTTCCGATGACATAGCCCATTTACTGCGTATTATAGAGAAAGGAATGATAACAGAGGTAACAGATTGTGTTAAAGTATAAATTACATTTTTTGTCTTCTCACAAAGGAATCCGGGCATTAAATTATCAATAAGAAGTGTTTTCATCCATCTGGAGGACTTAATAATGTAAAGTCAGCAGTATGAAGAACTCTGTAATACAAATGTTCTCACTGCCAGGATTACTAGCGGGTAAAAGGAGTTTTCTCAGAGGTAGAAAGGAAAAGGAAAAGTGAGAAGTGGGAGGCATCCTTAGGGTTTATGACGGTAAGGTTATGGTCATGCCATGTTTCTGCCCTTTCTTACATGTATAGGATTTGTTTTTTTAAAGACAAACATATATTCAAAAAAGAAGGCATCCATATATATGTAATGTTTTAATGGATTGGTAGGGAGTATCTGCTGAAAAACACCTGCCGCACATTTCCAGGTAGTGGTGCCAGCTATACATTCCACAAGTCCTATAACAATGCCAAGTATTCATGCCCCCGGTAAATATAGTAGTTATCTATGTCAAAGGTCCGGTAATAAGAGCTGGATCATATGCCCTCATTACAGTGCCAGCTATACTGTATATGCCAGCCACACATTATGCCAGTGTTGTGCACTGAACATGTGCCAGGTTTATAATAGAATTGCTAGTAAGAACAGTAGTGCTGAGCAAACCAAACCAGTAAAACCCTGTTTTGCTTTGAACTTTGCTAAAAGTGCGGTTCCGCAAAAACCCGAATCACGCTTTTAGCAGAATTCTACTTAAAACAGGGTTCTAATGGTCCAGTATTCTCAACATTGTTCCTACACACTGGTTATAACACTGTCTAAGAGCCATAAAAGCCATGTATAACACTCTGAGAGTATTGTAGAGGGCGTTTATGGCTAAGGCCTTATGCACATGACCGCAGCAGAGTTCGTCACGGCGCCCCCCCAAAGACCCCATACCTACCTCCGGATCTTCTGTCCGAAGTCCCGCATGACGCATCAGCAGTGTCACATGACCCACCGGCTGCACCATATGACGCGGCTGGCAGTGGGCGCGTCGCGTATTCATGCTATACTTCCGCTGTGCTTCAATAGAACCTAATAGCTGCAGTGAAATGCTGCGGATTTCCGGCCATGTGCATTAGGCCTTAGACCAGTAGTGGCGAACCTATGGCACGCGTGCCAGAGGCGCCATGCAGAGCTCTCCCTGTTGGCACACGCCGCCATCGGCTGCTCACCACCAGTGAATACCGGCATGAGCCGCGGCTCCCCGGTATTCTTGTATTATGTCGTCACCAGAAGTTAGGGGTGGCGACATAATACAGGGGTTTTACATGTTGTAACGCCCCCAGCTTCTGATAGGCTGGGGGAAGGGGGGTGTCACTAGTACCCAGGGGGCCGCTGGGGGGGTGTCACTAGTACCCGAGGGTGTGTCAATGGATCCAATAAAAACTACAATTCGCCACGCAAATAACAAGCCCTTATACGGTGGCGGCAACGGAAAAACAAAAAAGTTATGGCTTTTGCAAAATGGAGATGAAAATTCACAAAAAATCATTGCATCCTTAGGTCTAAAATGGGCCATGTCCTTAAGGGGTTAAAGAGGCCACCTTGCTTGGCCTTCGACATCATTTTCATTGGTCACATGGCTTTTGTGCGGTTCAGTCTCGTTCCAGAGAATGGGCATGAGCTACCTACCGTACCAGACATAGCAGCTGCAAAATGAACCTCATTGTGGCTGGACTGATTGATGGGGGTAGTGGGGGGTCAGCCCCAACCGCTTGGAGGTTGTTATGGACATTGTTCCCTCTAAGACAAGCACTCTGGAAATCATAGAGTTAAAGATTACAAAACCTACAGTCCGCTAGAGCTGTTATTGTGCTCATTGACCCTCATAGACCCTCTGGCCGAACTACTTCTGATGCCCACTGTGTATTAGTCTGTATCATTAGTCTAAGGCTAGTTTCACACAGGTGATCGTAATTTTGCCATGAGAAAATCGCGTCATTGTTCCTACAATTTTTGAGTGACAGCGATGCTTTATTTTCAGAATTATCTGGCATTACATCGCTGCCGCCCGTGTTAATATCCTGCGAGTAAATTGCACGTTTTTTTTTTACGCGAAAGTCAATAGGACTTTCTAATGTTAAAAAGGCATCACAATGCAAGTTTGTTGCCCTGTGATGTGATAATAAGGAGGCTCCATAGGGAAACATGGAAGATTTAAAAAATCGCACATCGCAGAAAGATAGGACATGAATTCCATGAATGGCTGAGCGCTGCGTCTGATTGGCTGAGCGCTCAGCCAATCAGACCCATCACTTTCTCGAGGTGCCGATTTTTAAATCTCCGGCCAGCAGAACATGCTTCAGAGCAGTGCCGGGGACAAAGCGAGAAGACACGCAGAGCCCTGACAGCGGCGGAAGGTGATGTATGTATTTTTTTTATTTTTTACTGCAGCTAGGGATGATTTTCAGGGAAGGGTTATATTTCAAGCCGTTCCCTGAAAATCACTGCAGGGTTTCCCTGCATCCCATTGCTTTCAATGGGGCTGCTGCAGTGCCGACCCCATTGAAAGCAATGGGAGAACATCACAATCCTCTGCCACAGCTGTGACAGCTGTGGCAGGGACTTGTTTCATCCCTGCGGAGAGTCCTATTGTCACTAAACACTGTGACAGTGCTGTCCCAGTGTTCAGTGATAAGGGGACTCACGGCGGGGATATTTTACGCGCAGCACGGATCTTCTATCTTTTGCAGGTGTGAGTATTTTCCACATGTAAAAGACAGACATGTGAGCACTGTATAGGAAATTAATGGTTCTATCAGACGCGCTTTTTTTGCGCACATAGGCGTGCACAAAAAAGCGCTCGTCTGACTTTGCCCCGACATGCTGATGTGATTGACCGCTGCTGCTCAATCAAAGCAGGTATAATGCCGTAGACTAATGATGCATACTAATACACCGTATGCACCAGGCAGTCAAAGAAGCTGGTGCGGCCATCATTGTTTCTGGACCCCTTCTTTACCAAAGCACACAACTTAGAGGGATTGCTGGTTATGGATAAACAATAACAAATATGTGTATTACCAAGTGACTTACATGTTTCTCTATGGAAGTAAAGTCGTGAGTGACTTGTAAGAGCTGCAAGAATTCCAAATGTAACTTGGAAGAGGGCACCACGTTGGCGTAGAGAGTCTTATAAGCCATGCAATGCTCCCCTGGGAAAATAAGTATGCAAATAAGCTCTTCTTCCAAGAGGAAGCAAAACTGTCTCCGATTGGGAAGCATTTTATACAGTTTACACTGATATATTTGCAGTATAACCACAGGAAAATATAAGATTTGAAAAGCAATAGCTTCCTACCGTATAATATTATATGCGCAGAACTGCAGCTTATATGATTTCCTAATATATTTTTCAAAGTATGTTCTTTCTCCATTACAAGGTTTTTATTAGTATCGAGGCTATGTTACACTCTATTTCATCAACTCCTTGTGTTTTTATTGGAAGCTTGGTGACTTCTGATCATTTATAGCCCACCTGTAGAGATGGAGTGATGGTTATTTATGTGCCTGTCAAGCTAGTACCGGAGAGCATCATTTACTTTGTGATCCCTGTGTGGACAGCAACTGGGACCTGCTGAACTTTAGTAATGATTAAACAGAGGATGTCCGGCACTCAATTAGATGAATGAAACCATCATTTTTTATGGGTCCAGATTAAAATTTATTATATAAAATTGCAAGTAGCGGGTTTTCTGACTGGGATACACTATTGCGCAGTCATAACGTGTGCTGGCTACCATCCATGCACCATTACTTACACCTGAGGGAGATGACTACAGTTCATTCCAGCTAATGCATACTTGAAATATCTTGGGGTGATAGTCTCTAAAAAGCCTGAGGATTAGCCTTTGTACCCAGGATTGCCCTTGTAGTAATGGGTCTTTATCGATGCTAACAGTCCAGCTTGGATACCATTATGAATTTTTAAAATGCCGTGGTTTCTAAATTGTTTGGAAGGGGAATCACACTAGGTTGAGGGGTCAAGGGTTCTCTTATCTTCAACATTCAAAAGAAATGTGAGACCCGCTGGTTCAATATGCTTTACTAGTTAGCTACTCAAATAAAATATATTTTTCTAATAGGAGTTTAATATGTCTAATCAGCAAACCAAAACAACAGAACACTGTATCGGGTCAAACTTTGCTAAAAAAAATTGTCTCAGGTGAACCTTCTAAAAGAGGAGGAAGAGGGAAAGAAAAAGAATGGGAAGAAAAGAGGAAAACATCTTCTTTTTCCTCTTCCTTTTCCTTCCTCTTCCCCTTTTTTTCCTTGTTATGGGAATAAAGCATATTCCAGAAGATTTCACTGGTTTGCTCCAGATTGGTTATAATGAGAAGCTTCATGCATGAATATATGTATTTGAACTCACGGATACTCTCCGTCAGCCCCCATACTCTTCTGCTTTATTGAAGGGAAGTATAATACAGTTATACTGAATATGATGCACCAATTACATGCATGCCCCTCCCAACATCATAACAACTCATGATTGGCCTAGTATGTAATGACGCTGATAATTGACATATGCTTACGCCCCAGGTGTATGTCGCTATGTGAACACATAATTCCTATGTACCCAAGTAGCATAAGCAATTCAGTATGTGAGATAAGAAGTTTCTTCCCTTAATAGCTAGCTCTCGGAAGATGCGGAGGAGTTAGCTTCAAATTGTACTTGTACATACCAGGGTATAATATTGAACTTGTTAACTATTTAAATGCTCGCTATTTCCTATGAAGGTGGATATATGAATATATATATATATATATATATATATATATATATATATATATATATATATGTTTGCCTAGGCTGATTTAAGAAACACATTTATATTATTATTACTATAACATCCTTTTCCTTTTCTTCTTTTCTATTTCCTCCTCCTATTCTTTTTGCACTTCCTCTTTTTCTTCTTCCTATTCATTTTCCCTTTTCAGTTTCCTTTTAATCTGCTTTTTCTTTTTCTTCATCTTCCTTGTCTTCTTCTTTCCCCTTCTTCTTCATCATTAACTTTGCCTTACAAACAGCTCACAAGTACTTAGATACACTCCTCGTTAACCTATCCAAAACAGGATTCTCCTGGTTCAGTACTTTCAACACTAGTCCCGAACACTGGAGTATAACATTGTCTAAGAGCCATAAAAGCCCCGTATAGCACTCTGATTATTATACCAGGTTTTTATGGCTGTTCGACAGTGTTATACACCAGGGTATTGATGAAGTTCTGGTTTGGTTCAAAGTAATTTGGACTGAACTAAACATTTTGCTGAAATCTGGTGAACCGGCTGAACCGAACTATTGTAACATTCATTCAACATTACTAATCAGTTTGCATGCATGAACTAAAGGTACAAGAATGAAAAATTGCTGCATATCTTAAGAATAAGATATGCGATGTGCACTGTTCATGCTGACAATCTTGAGAATCACCTCTAATATTTGGATCATCAGCCACCTGGAAAGTACAACTGGGGTCAGGTGCCTGAAAACTTTGCTAAGAAATGACTGCAAGAACTCTTTGGGCAGATTATTTCTCTAATGCCTGCATTGTGAAGCAGGGCCACCATGTCCCTACTCGGCTTCTTTCTCCAGGAGCTCCTTGAAGGCTTTTACTCATGTGCATACTCAACTGCAAGGACAGGAGTAAAATCCTTGTCATGGCTCATCAAAAGGCTCCATTAAGGTTGATGATGCTTCATTATCCTTTTTCCTGGACTTCTCTGTGGCCTTCAGAAACACAGAGCCACCTTTGTTGTTGTGAAGAAATGTCTGCAGTAGCAAAAAATACTTTACTCAATGACCTTCCCAGGTCACCTACATATTGTCTGCAACAGCTCAGTTTTTTGATTCACACCAACTTGCAGCCTCCTAGCTTGATTCTCTCCCTGACTCACTGCGCCTTCGTCACCCCTGATTCCATGACTGGTCTCTTTGTAAGCTGAGATAATCCTTCGTTACTCTCCCCTACGTCTTATTCTGGATGGTCGTGGTTTACTTTTTTTTTGGCTGGAAGCTCCCCCGTATGATGCCACAGTCTAGCTACTGAGGTCCTTACACTTGTCTTTTGTTCAGGAACCAAACCTACTCAGTTGGGGATTAGTGTAGGTGGGGAGGGTGATTGTTTGGGGGGACTCTAATCTCTGCTTGTGAGGACTGGCTCCCTATTTCTCCACTTGGGACTTAATTGTTCAATGTTTATATGTTTCGTAATGCTTTATCTACTGGATGTTTTCCATGATTGAGCTGCTGTGTACCTAAAAGTGCTTGGCTGTCTTCCCTTGGGACTCCTGGGATCTTTATGTCTTAGGACTCTTAATGGCAACATTGGATTTAAGTGTCTTGTGTGGAACCTATGGGGAGTAGTTAACCCTCTTAAACACAACCTGGCTTTCTTCCTTGCCCAAAAATATAACCCAGAAGTCTTCTGTCTACTTGTGACCTACTATCTTGCCCATCAGACCATATCTCTGCGGAGATGTTAGGTTGGTTGGTCTTAGCACTCATAGTTCTCAAATTATGCAAGAGATGTTTCAATTTAGTTTCAGAGGTCTTTGTGATTCTTGGCTGACAAGCTAGACCCCGAGGGACACTATTTTGCATGCTGTATTAGTGGTCGAAATGTAGCACTGCTTATTATTTATAACCCACCTCCAGCTAATCTGGGACTCCTTAAATTGGCCTTCTTTTTCTCTCTTAATTACCCTGATTACTTTGTCCTGTGCACTGCAGACTTTAAATTAATTGTTGATCCTTCCCTGAACAGGCTGTCCTGTAACCCTTCTACAGTTCTTCCCCATAACTCTACTTCTTTGGGTAAACGGCTGGATGAAATATCCTGGATAGATGTCTGGAGTCACTTCAACCCTTCCGTAAAGTTTTCTCCTGGTATTCCCGCATGGATAAATCTCTCTCCCACATTGATAACCCTATAACCTCCCATTGTACAATATGCCATATTTGTGATTTCCGATATCTCTCTCACAGAATCTCTGACTACTTCCCGCAAGCTCATTAGTCTTTCTATACATCCATTCTGGCTTTCCCAATTCCCGGAGCTGGACAGAGTCCCATATCAGCTACAAGGTTTGTTCACATCAAATCCGCCATGCAGGATTTGCTGTTCACTTAGCATGTAGTGAAAGCATATCTAAGAGGTTGTCTCAAATCATCTGTGTCCTATGTTAAGCTGATGACTAGGGAGTCAGAGGAAATAGCAGCAGAGGCAGTTGCTGAACAAAATTCAGGATGCTTCAGACTCTAATTTAACTAATTGGAGACTTCAGCAGCATTCATACTCGCAGTCCTTCATTTAAAGGCCAAACTATGTATTTCCTTCCAAAAGCAATGGAACTTTGAGCTCCACAACCAATCCACAAATCTGTTGGCTTACCTCACCAAGGGTGTCTCTGACTCTCCTACCATTAGCTAGTAATGATGAGAATGATCAGATACAAAGGTCATCCAGCGAAATCATACAGTGTTTTCATGCCTTCTATTCTTTTTTGTACTCCTTTAGTCTGGGGAGGACATGAAGGAATATGTCACTGGTTTATCTATTCCCCAATTTTCTGAAGATCAGTGGAAATTCTTTGAAGCTCCCATAGATTTGAAGTAAATAGAGCAAGCTATTAGTGCTCTTCTCCCTGGTAAAGCTCCAGGCCCCGATGGTCTGCCTGCTGACATATATAAAAGATTTTGAGCCTTTGGGTTTTCACCTCCTAGCTATGTATAATGCCAGCTTTACAGCAGATAGTTTCTCTGCTTCCTTGAATGAGACTTCCCTTTACCTTATTTCTAAGCCCAGATAAAAAGATACCATGCTCTGTAGATCCTATAGGCCCATATAGATTTTAGCTAAAGTTCTAGCAATGCGACTCAATTAGGTTATTCTATTTGTTATTCACCATAATCAATGTGGTTTCGTGCCCAGAAAATCTACTACTATTAATTTCTGCCAGGCCCTTATTGATAATTTTGTCACCCTTGACACAGCCAAAACATTTGATTCTTTTGAGTAACCCTTTTTGTGGGTACTTATGTGGGAATTTGGTTTTGAACCAAATTTTCTCAAATGGGTTGGGCTTTTGTATGCTACTCTCCCTCTCTCACCTCTAAAAGAGGTACCCATCAGGGCTATCCCATCTCCCCAACCCTTTTTGCTCTTGCTATAGAGATCCTATCCAACTCCATTCCTCATCTCGGGTTCAGGGCTTAACTCGTAATGGTATTCAGTCCAAATTAGAGCTGTATGCCAATGACCTTATATTATGATTCTGGTCCCTCTTTACAGACAGCTATCCAACTCATTGAGGAGTTTGACTCCTACTCAGAGCATCTTGTCACCCCCCCCCCCCCCCACCACCTACATCACTTAGGGTGGTTTCACACCTGTACCCAAGGTTCTGGTTTCCTTCTCTGTTCGGAAAGCAAGAAAGGCGAATCCCGGTGGCAGAATGGCTCTGTGTCAGGAAGAAACTGAGTAGCGCTGAACGGATAAAAGTTGACTTTAATGGAGTTCATTTTGTTTCTGCTCAGCTGCCCGGCTTTTGAATGGAAGAAAAAGTGCTGCAAGCAGCGCCTTTAAATCCGGTATTTTGAGCCAGATTTATGTTGAAATCTCCTACCAGAGATTCCAATGCAGATGTAAAACCATCCTTAGCTAAACAAGTGTGGCTGCACACTAAATGACTCTACTCACTATCTGGCCCCTCACCTAACCCGTTTTTATTGTAAAATCCACTGCTGGAGCAGATTTCTCGAATGCTGCGATGGGAGTACTGGCAAAATAGAGGTATTCTATATCTTGCCCAGCCTTGGGATAGTAATATGTGGATGACTTTTGAACATATGATAGATGCTCTTGACATCCCCACACAGGCTTTCTACAGATCCCCCGACTCTGACATGCGCTGCAAGCTCAATTTCCCACTTACCTTGGTTGAGATATTCTCCGACTGCTCTGTAATGTCGCCTTGCTTTCCTCTTCTGTTTTTTCTGTTTCTAGTATCTACGAAATACTCTGCTCTCAGTTTCCCTACCAACATCCTCCTCCATCCCAGTCTAAATGACCTTCATGTGTTGCAGATATGACTGAGTGGGACTGGGGGCCAATGTTGGCATACCACTTATCGCTCTCCCCTGCTGCTACCAATAAGCTGACTCAGCTATATATTACCCACCAGGTATAACTCTCTCCCTTTAGACTCTTTAAATCAGAAATGTCGCCCTCACCTGCTTGTCATAGATGCAGTGTTGAGGAGGCTGACTTTTTCCATCTTATTTGGTGCTGCCCCCCAATAGCACATTTTTGGAGCCTGGTCACTATGACTCTATTGGCATTGCTTGATCTTCCTTTACCCACAACTCCTCTACTTTGTCTTTTTTGGGTTTGTGGACAAGCACGGTTCTTTAACCCAGTATCAAATAATTCTCCTAAAAGAGTCTGTTTTATGGTCCGTAAGGTAGTGGCACTGCATTGGATGGCTTCTGGTGCATTTGCTGGGTGGATTAAAGTTTTCTATTTGCAACTACCTCCTTGGATGCTGCTTCAATTTCATCATATTTTGGCTTATGCTTTTCGGGATCTTGGATCCAGAACCGGTTACAGAAGCGTGCACATTTTGGCCTACTGGTTCCTTCCTCCAGCTGCTTGAGGTATCGTGTGTTCTGTTGTCATTTTCCAATTGTTTGCATTGGATGGCTTCCATCTCCCTTACCAGATCCAGGTGGATTAACCTTATTACCTCTACTCTCCCTTTTCTTGAAGTGGTGAATCAACATCGCAAATGTCCTTAAAAGTTTGATAAAGTCTGGGTTGTGTGGCGTAGCTCTCCACTCACTTTAGCTATAACGGACTAGTCCTGTTTCCTCTTCTTTGTCTCCTACTACCCCCCTCATTACTCTCCCTACATCTCTCTTTCCCCCTCAACTCCTGTTTCCTGCCCTATCTCTACTTCTCCTCTTCATCTCCACTCTTCTTCCCTGGTTGCTTTCCACCTTTTCTTCTGGTTCTTCCCCCCCCATGTCCTCCATTTTCTTTCTTCTTCCTCTCTATTACTTTCTCCCCCTTTATTCTGGCAGTTCTGGTTCTGTAGAGCCTGTTAGGATGCTTTTGAACACCTAATGTTCTTCTCCTGTTATCAGAAGTAATCCTCTTGTTGCATAACTCTACCTATTTAGGTCACGGATTGTTATAAACTTTATGTATTACATGCTATCTCGATGCAGCATGGTTAGATCTTGTTGCTTCTCTTTTTGTATTGTTGTATAGCTGTTGCTTTACATTGTATTAATGCAAAATCTTGAAATAAACCAAATTTAAAAATACATATATTCAGAAGTGGAAAACATGTTGTCTGCAGACATGTCTGAGGGATGCAGGATGCTGACTGTGAATAAGCCATTGATTTCAATTCTGATGACAGTGACAAAGTCTGTAATTAGCTGAACTGTCCTCCCGGGTCAGGATCGATAGTACTGTGTCAGATTAACCTGTTGTGGCCCACAGAGAGGCGCAGATCATTCCTTCTGATAAGAAGAATGATAGGTTAATGATAAACAACCTACTGTTACTGTGCTTACCAGAGATACTGCGTAATAAATGGACACTAGTTTTAATTGGTTTTTGGTTGTTTTTTTTAAAATCTAATTATTTTGGAGGAAAAGGTTTACAAGTAAATTTAATAAAAAACAGACATTGTTCATCTATAAGATAAGCAGGACTGAAAAGCTGATATCTATATCTCAGCGTCTGCGCGATTCATATTTTGCATTCATGTTGATTATCATACAATGAAACTAAAATTTGGAGCACTATGAGTGATGTTCTGTCCACATCCTTCAGGTGGAGGTAATGCAAAGTCCAGGGATAGGCCGGTAAAGGGGATGGTATAGAGTGGAAACTTACCTCCACCCTTGGGTACACTATTGGATGCCTCCTAGAAAAGTTCTGGTTGCAGGCGTTTTTGATGTAGAGGATATACAGGGGAAGGTTATCGTCCTTGACCCCATTACTCCATAGTTTTGTTGCTCTCAAACTTATCTTAAAGGATATTTCCATCTTGGCTTTTCATAGCTGAGTTGGGAAATAACTGCAGTGGTCACCGGCCACCCTGGTGGAGCCTACAGAAACAGCTGAGTACTTAGCACAGCTTTGTTTCTGTAGCGCTCATTAAAGTGAATGGCAGCTTTGGGAAGAGCATAGCACAGTGCGCTATGCTGTTTCCATAATTGAAACAATGTAGCATGCTGTGCTACTCTCCAGTTCACTTCAAAGAGCGCTTCAAAAAACAACGCTGCGCTAAGCTCTCGGCTCTTTCCAACAGGTGGTCAGAACACAGCTTCCATGTTTTCCATCGAAAAGCAGAGACGGGAATAACCCTTTAAATGCAGTACTGTCATCAGATCAGATCAAGCAGAGTGTATCTCACCAGCGTTGGATGGCAGCAAAGCAGAACTGTTGGAACGCTTCCTCTTTTCAGCAAAATCAGCAGTGTCCCCTTGTTCAGCGTGACTGAAAAGCGGGGTTCCAATGTTCTCTCCCAAAGCTAAGCTAAGTACTTCCTTTTCAACATCCTTACAGAAGTCGCATAAAAGCAGCCATTAAAGCAGATTATCTGCACACTTCAAGGACTATCCCCTCAAACGCCTAAAGACTTCCCCTTTTTATCCTCTATCCCTACTTCCACAAGAGGACACATCTCAGCTCTGTTACACCCTTGCTCCCTGTATAGTAAAATAAGATTTTTTTCCTTAAGTGAACAACAAAATTACATTACTACACACTATATCCTAAAGGGAGGTAGCAGGAGCTTGCTATAGAGCTATACTACATATTTACAGATATATACAGTGCCTCATACAAGATATCTAGTACCTCCAATGAAAGACTACAAAGTACACTGTACAGATTAGCAAAGGTTAGTTTGACACTTAATGTGTTAAATTGTGACACTGAACTTTTTCTTGCCTTTTCAATAACTTTTCAATTACCTTGCTGCAGCAAATTTTCAGTGTTGGGTTAAATGTAGCTACAATTGTATTTTTAGGTCCAAAGGTCTATGCTAACTAAACTCAGAATGTATCTTTTCAGGGTTTGAGACTACTTTTCTAATACAGACCTCCATCTCCTCTGCAGAGCAATACAATGTAATAATAAAATTCTGTCTGCTTGCAGTCACCACCAGGGGGAGCTATTAGCCTTCTGAAATCTCATGACCCCTATACAGTAATCTTGTATGTTTACAGGAAATGGACATGCTGTGGATTTTGTGTCCAGATTAGATAATATACAACAAATTTTAAAGAGGTTGTACCACAATGGCCTAGTATCCCCTATCCACAGGATAAGGGGATAACTTGCTGATCAGTGGGGTCTTACTGCTGAGGCCCTCACCAATCTTGGGTCCTCACTATGAGCTTACTGCACCCCACACAGTGAGGAGGAGATTGAACGGAGCGCTAATCATGCAAGCGCAGTAGCACTCCATTCACTTCCAATGGGGCTAAGAAGATACAGGCAGCTGATTGGCTATCTATTGAAATGAATGTAGTGCTGACCGTGCATGCTCCCTTCATGATAATGTAACTGGGACACTGAGGTCTCTGTGGTGATAGAGTCTAACTTGCAATTGTGGTACGACCCCTATAATAGGACATTTTCAATGGCATGTGGCGTGCTAAATTGCAATTTTAAAATTTGCTGCATCTGTAGTCCTTTAAATACAGTACAACTTGTACAATACATGCTTTCTGGTGCAATGTTATCTACAAATTATTATTGTAATAATAAAGCTGGAAGGGCATTACTATTTTGTTTTAATTTGTTTTATTAACATTCTATTTTATACCTAAACCAGATCCCAGAATAATCCCATACAACCGTTCCCACTGTGTCATTAGTTACAACTTGTAGAAGTATTGAAAAGAACAACTGATTGGATGGAGGAGTGGAATCAATAAGGGGAGCAGAGATAATGATCTAAAGGAACACATGATGGAGTAGAGCTAATCAACACGCCAGTGGAGAACTTTGCATACTACCAGTACATTTCCCATCTAGACCACATACTCACATTTTAGCTTACCGTATATACCGGCGTATAAGACGACTTTTGAACCCCGAAAAATCTGCTCTGAAGTCGGGGGTCGTCTTATGCGCCGGTAATACAAAAAAAAAAAAAGTGTAAAAAAAAAAAAATTCATTACTCACCTCCCACGGCGTTCTGTCGCGCTCCGGCAGGATGTCGCTCGCTCCGGCAGGATGTCGCTCGCTCCTCGTCGCCACCGCAGCATAGCTTTCTGAATGCGGGGCTTGAAATCCCCGCTTCCAGAAAGCTAGTACACACGCCGGCAGCCATGACAGCATTGAATGGCTGTGATTGGCTGAAGGCGCACGTGTTAGCAATCACACCCATTCAATGATGTCATTGAATAGTGTGATTGGCTGAAGCCACGTGCGCTTTAGCCAATCACAGCCATTCAATGATGTCATGGCTGCCGGCGTGTGTATTAGCTTTCTGGAAGCGGGGATTTCAAGCCCCGCATTCAGAAAGCTATGCTGCGCCGGGGACGAGGAGCCAGCGACAGCCTCCCGGAGCGAGCGACATCCTGCCGGAGCGCGACAGGACGCCGTGGGAGGTGAGTAATGAATTTTTTTTTTTTTCACCACTGTATACCGGCGTATAAGGTGACAGTTGGGGGGTCGTCTTATACGCCCCGTCGCCTTATACGCCGGTATATACGGTATGCGTTTTAGGTAAAGCTCTCATGGCATTTATGTAGATAGTAAATATCAAAGAGGTTATCCCACAAGAAGAAGTTATCTTATTACCAGCAGTCAGACTCCCACCAACAACAAGGTAGTGTGCATGCATGACCACCACACAGTAACATAGGCTGAAAAAGACATATGCCCATCTAGATCAGCCTATTACCCTCCCCCCTCTCAATGTTGATCCAGAGGTAGTAAAAAAAAACTCCAGTAAGCTAGAAGACAATTTTCCCCATTAAAGGAAAAAAGCCCCTTCCTGATTCCAATCTGAATAATCACTGGATTAACAATAGAGATGAGAGAGCATACTCGCTAAGGGCAATGGCTCGAGCGAGAATTGCCCTTAGCGAGTACCTGCCCGCTCGAGAGGAAAGGTTCGGGGAGCGGTGAGTTGCGGCAGTCAGCAGGGGGGAGCCGGGGGGAGAGAGGGAGAGAGGGAGAGAGAGATCTCCCCTCCGTTCCTCCCCGCTCTCCCCTGCAGCTCCCTGCCCGCCGCCAGCACCCGAACCTTTTCTCTCTCGCTAAGGGTAGGTACTCACTAAGGGCAATGCTCGCTCGAGCAATTGCCCTTAGCGAGTATGCTCGCTCATCACTAATTAACAACCATTCTGACTTAATTTGTGACTATGACATTTAATATGGTAATGCTCAAGAAAGGCGTCCAGGCCCATCTTGTACTCTTTTAGTGATTTCACCATCACTATGTCCTCGGGCAGAGAGTTCCATAGTCTCACTGCTCTTAAAGTAAAGAACCCCCTTCTACGTTTGTGTAGAAACCTTCTTTCTTCTAGATGTACAGGATTCCCCCTTGTTACACTCAATTCTTCCAGGGACACTTGGGATTCCTGTTCTTACAATCAGTGAGGATCCTAGTGGTCGGACCCAAACCAATTAGATATTTATCTCCTGTTTGGTGAATAGGAGATAAGTGCTTTCAATTATGCCCACTACCAATACAGGAAAAGGTGCACAAACACTACTAACATAATGCTCAACTCTAAAGCATACCCAATTTTTCAGATGACTTTTCAGAATAAGCTGCTGTTTGCACATGAGGAATAACACTATTCATGGCCATAATATGACATTTGTCCTGTTATCCATCATATTCTCAATCCTCTCAGGACTGGTGGTAGGAGCCTGACTTCTATGCTATGTGCGATAGACTGTACACAACACAAAGTACTACAGATTCTGCTATCTAAATATCTGTAATACACACAGACATCAGATCATGTAGGACAGTGTACAGCAAGAATGAACAGTGGAGATAGGATTTCAGTAGTTAAATCACAAGAAACAGTCACTTATATTAGCTGTATGCAGTGTCTTTGTGAGTCTCTCCTTTTCTCCTTCCCCCTTTCCTCTTCTGTCTATACAGTTCCATGAGACAATGACTCATCCACCTCCTCCACTTCCTGTTTTACTGTGTCTTTTGGTCACTTATTTCAAAGCAGACAATGGATAGCAAGCTAGCAGGAAGGGAGACCCTAGAGGGCCGGACTTTAGAGTGATTTTTTAGCATAAAAACATCATTTTTGGTAAATAAAGCATATAGCAGTTTTGCTAGTTATCACATTGGCTATCATGTAGGCACAAATTGTTTATAAAGTTAGTGGTCATTTAAATTGCCCTGGAGTCTGAGTAGTCAATACTTCAGAATAGCAAGGAAGAGGACTGCACCAGGTACGTATAGGGATGCAAAAGTTGCAAGTGCACCCTGGCCTTAGTTTATGGCATCACCAGGTTTACTATTCGTGATCTGTGACATGACTTTGTGCTTTATTTATCTATTGGGGCATCACTGTGTGCATCAATCCTGCAACAGTGACTTCACTTTCGTCATTCATTACCCCTATCTTGTGTCATCATTCTTATTATCTTTGCAGGGTAATTATTTCTGCACTGTGACATCACTGTATTACGCATGCAGTCTGGAATTGTATTTTATTTTCCCTGTATGGTGACATCATTCTGGTTATAATCTGTGCACTGTAACATCATTGGTATTATTATCCCTATAGTGTAACATCATTGTTGTTTCTATCTCTATACTGTGACATCACTGTATTTAATATTCCTGTGCTATGACATCACTGTATTTACTAAACCTGTACTGTGACATCAATTTATTTATGGTCCCTGTATTGTGACATCACTGTGTGTTATTCTTGCACTATAACATCACTGTTTATTATCTGTATGGTAGGATATAGTTCTGTGACTTATCCATGACATACCGTATTGCAGTAACTGGGATGGGGGTGTTGTTTGCAGTGGCTGTTACAGTGTGAATCACTCTCCAATCAGCTGCTCGTAATGAAATATGGGGGAAAGTGGATGGAAAAAGGACTAGTCTTTGCTCCCTGGTATGCTATTATGGTGTGGTGCAAGGTCCCCTGTGAGAAGAAGAGTCCAGATAGTCACAATGAGGATAACAGTGCAATTCACTTTTACTTGATCCAGAAGCACAGCAGTTCCACATCCAATCAATGAAGACACAAAACTTTGTAATCCAATTTCAAAGTCCAGTCCTGAGTATGGCAGCTTAAACAAGCGCTACCCTTTCTGCTCCATCCTGCTGATAGGGGTTTGCACCACGGCCCTGGAGTCTGCAGTTTTCCCAATACACCACTTCTCCTGCAGGAACTAGATCCACAAATGGCTGTGTTGTGAAGCATTTGTGGACCAGCACAAGCTCTTGACACTACACTTTTTCTCTTCTACATTTTCTAGAACATTACAAAAACGTTTATGACTTCTGCTTCTCCCATCTACTTAGTGCTGATGGCATGCTCTGAAAGGAGCTGAGTCACTGGGCTGTTCTACCCTCTCTGATCTATATTCTGCTTAAGCCACCACCTTCGAGGCAAGACATCAATGCAGCGTATAACACATTTAAAGACATATACAAACTCTCACAGAAATGTCAATATTATTATGTAGTGACCGTTCTGGGGCACTATACTAAGAATGAGTTCTGTGCGGTGAGATCACAATGTGCTTTTTCAGAGGTGTAAGTACATGAAGGGCAGAAATTGCAATTATACCTTGAAACTGGTTTCTAAGGTGGCCTAATGATTCCTCTATCACATGAGACAAGACCAATAAGATAAACTGAATATAAAGTTGTGGACCCTGTTATAGATTTTGCATTGGACTTTTAGAGGCTCTAGACACAAGTTAAACTAATCTACTAGAAGATCTTCATTGGGCTCTAGTTTTGCTTGCACTCAATATACCAGTCACAACAAGGCCGTGTTTAACAAGTGGATGGTATGTGATGGCGTGGTGGCATGATGGGTGCATTATTTCGGAAGATGCGCCTCCTCCCAGAGCCTGAAGGGCCTTGTCAGTTCTCTCTCCCCCCTGCCGTGTCCCTGGCAGGGGGCAAGACTTTACATGTGAAACAAAAAGATTCTTTAAGAATTTTACATATAGTTGTATTGAGCCTAGGATGCCTGGGTAAACAAAAAGATTGCTGGCATGGATTTGCAGATCTCATGCTGGAAGGAGTAGCAACAGTTGGACAGCCACAGATTAGAAACCCGTGACCTTAAAGGGATTGTCCAAGAGTGAAAAAAATCTGGCTGCAGACAATGTAGTAAAATAATACATACCACAGTACTCTCCTAATAACTTCCCCTTTATTTCAGTGCTGATTCTCCCATGTACAATGCCTGTAGTGGTAACGCCAGTAAGTAGTGTAAGTATAGTTATTTTTTACTTCCTGGACAACCCCCTTTCTGATGAGGGAATCACTGAATACTTATACGTATCCTTGTTATTTAATATAAAAGTGCAGCATGATGGCTCAGAGGTTAACAACAGTACTGGAGTCCTGGGTCAAAATCTGACAAAGGACAACATCTGCAGCCTTCACACGGGCAAGAAAATCACGCATGATTTGTGCATTACGGGATGCACAAATCTTGAACAAATATGAACCCCATTCTTTTGAATAGGGTCATACACATGAGTGATGTTTCCCTGCATGGCACCGCGATGCAATGCAGGAAACAAATCATGGCATGTTCTATCTTTCTGCATGTTCTCACATTGCAATGTCTATTGTTTGCATTGGGGCTGGCGGCAGCATCGCACCACAATGGGAGAAACTCTGTGAGAAAACATTGGGAGAAACTCCACGATCCTCCACCACATGTGACTGCTGCAGCCAGTCACTGGCTATAGGTCAGTGCTGTGGCTAGTAATTGACTGCAGCAGTCACGGGTCCTGATCAGCAGCAACCAGAAAGTACAGAGTGGTTGTGAAGCAAATTTAAGTTGTAGGAAAACCCCTTCAAGGTCCTGAAGTTAAAAAGCTTTGTCAAGAGACATCTGTGTAGAGCAGGAAGATGCTGTGGCGCAGCAGAAGCATGCAAGGGAATTGATCATGAGCTCTATGTGGTCCTTGTTTGTGAGACCATGGAGAAAGTGGTAGTGCCTGGGACTGTGGCGTACGGTGAGAGAAGTTGTCAACATCAGCGGAGCATGTGTGCCTGGGAACCATGTCTAAAAGAGGAAGCAGCCATATTGTAAGTAGCATCTGAGTCCTGTATGAGGATCAGAACCTGACTATGAGCACTGGAGGTTGGTTAAGTGTAGCTACCAAATGCAAGTAGAGACCGGTCTCTCAGTCACCATTAAAGTGTGCGCACTAGGGACTACCAGGACATATGTCTACTTCCCTGTCCTCTGTCATAACCTGATGCCTGCCCAGAATAACCCACGCCTGCTACACATGAAGTGTGGGGGATACTGTGGGATGAAGGGATCAGGATCTGAGGGAAGATGTAGTGGAGGGTAGTGGAGAGTTGAATTGCATAATGGAATGTGATAGGCCTCCCTAAAGAGATATGTTTTAGGGCAGGCTTAAAACTATTGCTATGTACTGTAGCTGTCTTTCTATCCATTAGCCTTGCTAAAAATATAGTTTCCATATAATTATTGAAGGTAACATTCACTGATTTTGTATTTTGCTATATCTTTACACGCTATGACGATGTTTTAGTTTTAGCTCTCCATATATGGTAGGCGCCATCTCATGTTCTTCTGTGTCTACTGTAGACTCAACGAAGTAGCTATGATAATGCCCATTATCTCTATTGTCGTACTGTATAATACCATGACCATTTTTATTTGCTGGGGCAAGGAAATATCCAGCACGGCAGGGTCGACGTTGGCAGGCAGGGGGTCCTGTTCTAGGCTCTTAGAACTTGTCGTACAGGGTCCTACTTGAATGCTTATTTGTGTCATCATCAAGGGACTCTTCTCTCACCATCTCTTCTGCCCATTCATACTTCAGGACAATTGGATGAACACTTGCTATACACCGGATTACATTCCGGTTATCATCAAGGGTAGTGAGGGATGCACCCCGGGAAGAATATTCAGACTCCATTCTTGCTGCAAACTTCTGAATTGTTTATTCAAATAAGGATTCTGGTCTGCCTTCTTCCCAGAACATCAGGTAAGATGGCCTCGTTGCTTTAGAGCAGTGTTCCCCAACTCCAGTCCTCAGGGACCACCAACAGGTCATGTTTTCAGGATTTCCTCAGTGTTGCACAGGTGATGTAATTATTGTCGGTGCCTCAGACATTAGCACAGGTGTTCTTACTATAGGATATCCTGAAAACATGACCTATTGGGGGTCCCTGAGGACTGGAGTTGGGGATCCCTGCTTTAGAGGACCTCTCCATTTTACAAGGTCTTAGCCCACATGCACTCACTGACTCTTTCACTTTCAGTTCTCTACTGCTTTGCCCAGCAGTGGAGCAGGAACTGCCCTAAACTACCTCTCCCTGGTTTACCACGTCAATTGAAAGAAAGGCACGCAATTTTGGATACTGGCTTTCCTGCCCAGTGTATGTGGGGCACAAAAGTTAAACGTTACGTAAGAAGGAATTAAAAAATTGAATTTCTAGATTACTGTCATCAGCATCATGTTGTCACATACAGCCCATGCAATACCACTTCACGCTTTAAAAGGAAAATGTGGGGATTGGAAGTGTTAAAGTAGGAATTGTAATATGCAAATCAGTTCTGTTACACCAGAGCAGCTGCAATACTGATACGGATAATTTCTACAATAGTCTTAGAAAACCGCAGAATAGTTCTGAATTGGATGTAAGTGCTCCAAGTATTATTTAGCTGATGTGGGAAGCAAGAGAGTTTGTTTCCAAGCAGCAAGTCTTGGAATAATCATTATGACACGAGAGCAATTTTAAATAGAAGATGGTAACTCACAGAAAAATGGAGCAAAAGAAAAGCAGGTTTACCGTAGGAGAAAAAAAAAACACTGTAAAATGTAAGTAACTGAATCCGAATCCTACCAACAGGCATTATAAGGGGTCTGGGGATTACTGCAGCCTTGTGATACCGCCAGGCATCACATTTCCTGACTGATCATTGGACTGTATATGGAAACAATATGTGGACTTATCCAAAATTTAGTTGCAACAATTTAGGAAAACTTTGGTCTTTTCTAATGTTTCTGACCATGGATATGGAGGATAGTGAAATTGTCACTACATATACTGTGTAATATAGTTATGTTCACTTTAATAATATTGCTAAATTGTATTTGGAGATTGGAAAACCAACAAACCCCCAAACCCCCGGGCCAGATTGTACACTATGACTTCTAAGGTTCCTGTCTAGTCCCTGAGCCTAATGCTCCTGGGAGGACCCAGAGTCCATACATACACCTGCCCAGTTCGGAAGAGTTCAGTGAAGAGTCATTTAGTAGGGAAAGGATACGTGTAGCCAGCTGGTTAAGGGACAGCTACCTACAGCTTCATCCACATGAGCGTAAGTGCAAAAACGCACATGATAGCAAGACGTTTTGCGCATTTTACTGTATTTTTTGCATTGCCGGGCACTATTCGCATCGGAGCGGGACACACCCGCACCATAATTTAAAAGGCTGTGCAGCCTGATGAAATTGCGCAGCGTATTGTGCAATCATGCAGGTATCAGGCATGCATTTGTGCCCCCCCCCTCACCAAAGACTCCTATGGTATGCACGGGTGCACCAAATAAGAGAATGCTGCAGGGGTTTCTGTGCGCTCAAAATGAGCATGCAAAACTGAGAATGAACCCATTATAAACAATGACTCCTGGAGCTCCTTCCCACTATGGGAAACCTGCACCACGCTACACCGCAATACCACTCTCCAGGAGCTGAGACCAACACCCAACATCAAGCTCCTCCACTATCATCTTTATTTGTAGCATGACCAGGTGACAGTCAGATTACATTGCTACTTCTCACTCTGGCTTACTAATTGACGTCACGAACCACAACCAACAATATTTCCACTTACAACATAGCCGGATGGGAGTCAGAGTACATAGCCACTGTGAAGCCAAGTCTAGCATGTTGCAGAATCACAGGATACACGCCAGGACTAATTTATGTACACAATGGTTATACGGTAAGTTTAGCTTCATTCAACAAGCCTTGGTGATGGGCTACCCTACTTCCTTCTGATGGCATATTGTAACATGCCGCACATGGGGGCAACTTGTAACAGTCCAATATGTAAATATGAATATATATATATATATCCTGTTCGTGACTGCCAAAGTTATAATGGCCTATTCGTGAGGCCAGCAATTGTACACGGGGTAGAGGTATAAGCTATATACAAGTATCCTATTACGTGGAATGACAGGTAGTGAGGGGGAAGGAAGTGGCAGCATCTGTTGAGGGTTTTAAATTAAAATGTTGTAATTTTATTGCTCCATATCTAATAGACAGGTACAGGCAACGTTTCGACTAATGATAGTCTTTATCAAGGCTTAAATTTGTTCCCCCAAAAGTCCCATCACAAGAGAGCCATTGTAGGTAACTACCCCTTCAAGTGACTATATGTCTATACAGCTAATGATAAAGCCTTGATAAAGACTATCATTAGTCGAAACGTTGCCTGTACCTGTCTGTGAGATATGGAGCAATAAAATTACAACATTTTAATTTAAAACCCTCAACTGATGCTGCCACTTCCTTTCTTCTGATGCTTGACCTGGGGACTGGAGGTCCATAGTCCCACTGGTGGCTTGGCATATTCTGTTTAATACCTCTGCGCTGTTGTGCATTTTTTGGTGTGCTGCGGGATTCTTCTTCTGGATACCACAGGTAGTGAGGGGGGTCATAGTTGTCAGTTCATGATGCCACCGCTCCATACACCAGCATTCATACACAGTGCATTAAAGGAGATGTCCCGAGGCAGCAAGTGGGTCTATACACTTCTGTATGGCCATAATAATGCACTTTGTAATGTACATTGTGCATTAATTATGAGCCATACAGAAGTTATAAAAAGTTTTATACTTACCTGCTCCGTTGCTGGCGTCCTCGTCTCCATGGTGCCGACTAACTTTTGGCCTCCGATGGCCAAATTAGCCGCGCTTGCGCAGTCCGGGTCTTCAGCAGTCTTCTATGGAGCCGCTCGTGCCAGAGAGCGGCTCCGTGTAGCTCCGCCCCGTCACGTGCCGATTCCAGCCAATCAGGAGGCTGGAATCGGCAGTGGACCGCACAGAAGAGCTGCGGTCCACGAAGACAGAGGATCCCGGCGGCCATCTTCAGCAGGTGAGTATGAAGACGCCGGACCGCCGGGATTCAGGTAAGCGCTGAGCGGGTGGTTTTTTTAACCCCTGCATCGGGGTTGTCTCGCGCCGAACGGGGGGGGGGTTTAAAAAAAAAAAAACCCGTTTCGGCGCGGGACATCTCCTTTAATAACACTGAACAAGTGTATAGTACCTCGGGTCCTCCGGAACGGGGGGGATGGGTGGGGGGCGGTACAACTTTACTAGTGACTTTACAACACGATACAACAAACTTCAGCAGGCAGAGTTTACAGTGCAGGAAAACTTAGTAAATATTCAGAAATACTTGACATGAAAGTCAATGGACGCAGAATGGCCACCCCGCTTTCATAGACTTCAGCACGCGTGGGTGTCAGTTTAAGGTGTACTACTACACGGTGATCCAGACTTCAGATGGCCGCATAGGAATCATAAACAGACTAAATATTATCTTCAGAGGTTCGGTGGATTTCTGCATTAGCTGTATAGACATATAATCACTTGAAGGGGTAGTTACCTACAATGGCTCTCTTGTGATGGGACTTTTGGGGGAACACATTTAGGCTCACTCATTCCCATGTGCTTCACATATGATCTCTCCTGTTCCTCCATCTTCAGCGACACAAGGGCTGATGGTGTCCTCATGCGCCTCTGTGGTAGCAAATCCTCAGATGGTAGATGGGTGCTCCTCAGCCCGGAGGAACAATCTCTTCACTCAGGCACTCATAATTATAGATTTATCCACACCACGTCATATCACATGACACTAAGATAGATACATTCAACATGTAGCCAAGCTAACAGGCAATAATTTTAAGGGGGTTAACCCATCAGACGCTACAGCTGTGCAACACACATACAGAAAATAGACATGACAGCTTTGCACAGTGCATCCACATAAGACAAACATGTATGACAATTATGGAGGGGTCCAGAATGACGCTCTGGGACACTACAATATCATTGCGTTTTTGGTTCAAAGGTTGCAGCTGTCACTTGGACCACTCATGTAACTATGTAAAAACCGGTATTAGTGTATCTTGACACCACCAGGAATTCCTGGTGGAGTTAAGATGGACAGGGTTGTGATGCCCCCTGATGCTGATTGGCTGAGGAGCTGTGTTGGCTGCAGGTCCTGCTGGCCCAGTAAAGTAATGTTGTGGCGGCAATCCAGGACGGCCTGCAGCACCGTTGCTTCATGTTCCCCGCTGCAGATGAAAGCCCCTTCCCCTCCGCCTGCTGTGAAGGCGGCACTCCGCTATTTGTTGAAGCGCAGAGCGGGGGGGCCATGAGGGAGCAGACAGTGCCATAACGCGGCTTTACATCTGAAGCCGCTGGCCCCATCCCACAGCTGTGTATGACATAGCGGTCGGCTGCAGGGAGGACAGAGCGACAGTGTTCCGCTAAGTGGAAGACAGCGACAGCAGCACAACAGTGGCGCACTCAACGTTCCGAGTTCGTCCCACACACACAGCGTAAGGACCACTGACAGTTGGAGGCAGCGGCCGGACACAGCAGAATGACGGCGACAGCTGGGAGACCGCCAGTGACCTGCGGTCAGAGCACTGCAGTGCAGAGCGGCATGGCGGCGGGTTATGACAGATCTAGGCACCAGCCCCAGACATCAGAACGAGGAGGACAGCTAGGAGGGCGGGGACAGCCGCTGAGCTGCGGTAACAGCAGGGGAGCAGAGCGGATAACTTAGACGGATGTCTGCTCACTTACTACCTACTACGCCACTTCCCACAGTAATCCACTTTTGCTCCTTCCAGGACCTTTGTGCCTTGACCCTATGGAGAGCTGGGGCTGTGAGAGGGGCGTTCCTCCTGTCAAACACTTAGCTTCCGGTGGCATCAAGATACACTAATACCGTAAAAGCCTTTGTTCGAACAGCTTCTTTCTTGGATTTGCTGCCAGCTTTGCTATGCCAGCGCCACCCATATGAGGATCTCATAGCTTCTCTTTATTAGTATGAGTCATTAGACCGCTATTGATGGTAATGCTGGTGCACTGTAGTATGCAATACCTGTGTAATGAGTGATGCACTCTTCAACAGGACACATACTTCTACAGAAATACATTCTGGCAACACTATAATACCAGCAAAGTTTATTGTCACTTTGCTGAATCGCATTCCACTTCCTACACCTGGGATCTATACAGAGAGAACACAACCTTTCTGTGGGTTGATAAGGTCGTAATTCTCTATAGTCGTGTTTCCAAGCCAGGGGTTTCCCAGATCACAGCAACAACAAGACGCGATGCTTGTACAGAAGGAACGGCAAACTGATTTCAGCCACACAAAGATGCTTTGCAAAGCAGGAAACATTTCTAAGCCAAAGTATAGCAATGGATATGAATTATCCCTACACCAAGCTTCTTAGATGCATCAAAGGGGTTCCCCTGGTTGGGAATCACTACTCTATGGACTATTGTCATATTTAAGACATGAGGTACAATGTGGTGCATGCCTCAGTCATATCACTATGTCCTGCTGATTCTTCTTATATACATGTTCATATACTGTAGATAGAATAAAGGATAGATGGGACCTCATATCATATCTATGGTCCCACATACAGTGCATGACCACTTCAGTAGAGACCACGGCCCTTTTATGGTTGGAATGTCGATGTATGGAAATTAGACCCATGCCAATGGAGTACACAATAACATCAAGTCAGTAAGTTTTTAGTGTGTTAGTTTCAGTATAAATCCACATTAGAATGAGAAAATCGAATGATCTGCGTGACATCCAACAAAGCCCAGTCATTGGTGCTAGGCTAGCCGGGGAGAGAACTTCACTGTCAACCTTGCAGGGTTTTCTCATGCAACGGTGTGAAGAGTATACTGAAAATGATGTGATCAAGGAGACATTCACCATAAGAGGATCCTGTGCATGTAAATAACTTGTCATTCAAAGGGGTCAGAGGAGGATATCAAGAATCCCTGTAATTAACCAACAGTGCACAGCCAAGCAGATTGCACCCGAATACAACTCCGGTATGCTAGCTAACATGTCAAAATATACAACTTGTTATTCCTTAGTACGGAAGACAAGACTCCAGTGAACAAAAATTGTATCCCTAGTTTCAGTATGAATCCACATTAGAATAAGAAAATCAGATTATCTGAGCGACTTCCAACAAAGCCTAGTCATTGGTGCTAGACTAGCCAGGGCTTGGACTTCACCTTGCCGGTTTTCTCATGCAGCGGTGTGGAGAGTATACGGAAAATGATGTGAGGATCCTCTGCATGTAAATAACTCATCAATAAAAGGGGTCAGAGGAGGATATCAAGAATCCCTGTGATGAACAGATGGTGCACAGCCAAAAGAATTGCACCCCAATACAACGCTGTTATGCTAGCTAACATGTTCAAACATTAAACTTGTGGTTCCTTAGTATGGAAGACAAGACTCCAGTGGATAAAAAATGTATCCCTAATAGAGATGAGCGAACGTACTCGTTACGAGTACTTACGCACCCGAGCACCGCCATTTTCGAGTACAGCGGTACTCGCGCGTAAAGATTCGGGGGGCGCCGTGGCGGCACGGGGGGTAGCAGTGGGGAGTGGGGGGGAGAGGGAGAGAGAGAGGGCTCCCCCCTGTTCCCCGCTGCTCCCCCCTGCACCGCCGCGCCTCTCCCCGCCCCCCGGCGCCCCCCGAATCTTTACGCCCGAGTACTGAAGTACTCGAAAATGGCGGTACTCGGGTGCGTAAGTACTCATTATGAGTACGTTCGCTCATCTCTAATCCCTAAGCAATGGAAAAATATCGTCTGCTCAGATGAACCCAGGTTTCTGATGCACCATGCTGATGGGAGGGTCAGAATTTGGCCTAAGAAGCATGAATCAATGAACCCTTCCTGTCAGCTCTTAAGGCCATGTCAGCACCTCCATATAATTTGTGGCAACTACAAGAATCTTCCTGTCCACATGGGCCGATATTCCTACAAAACTATTTCCACGCTTACTGGAATGGATGCCACTATGAATTGCTTTGATTCTGAAGGTCCACGCATACTACTGGATGGGGGTCTCTAATAAAGTGGTCATTCATTGTGGATAGAATATATACATAGATCTAGTGCCCAACATGTTCATAGGTCCCTGGGATGTTTATTGGTCCCTATGGCTATTTTCCATTATTGTGGACCAGATGATGTAAAAAAATGCTCCACTTTCTCTGCCCTCTTCCATAAACTATAGCCTTCAGGAAATATTAGCACAGAATATAATAGCAATATGAAACTGCAGTCAGCGTCCGACTTGTTGAAATTTATGTAAGATGCATTTTCCATGAAAAAGACGACGTGCGACTAGAAGTGCAAGCACAGGGTTAAAGAGTTCTGCTGTCTGCCACTTGATAGTATCTGGCAGTCATGTGGTGCGTTGCTGAGATGCTGGGATTCTGCACACATACACACCTATAAAATAATAGATGTGACTATTGCAATACATGGGAAGGATTGTTACATGAACCTACACCTCACTGATACCCCATATGTTATAGAAAACCATGTGCAATGTGCATATCCTCAATACCAGGGTGTAGACATACCACATAGTAGTCATCCCAGGTGAAGATGTGGGGGATCTGGATACGGTTCCCATATTATTCATCATAATTAGTAGAGTTTTGCTTTGTAATCATGCACAATATATGAGCTCCATTGACGGATTCTTCATGCTGACTCTCTGCTCAGCCATAAAATACAAGCAGCCTTAATACAATAGGAGGATAATACACAGGGAGGGGTTATGGGAACAGAATTCCCATCCAAGCTGTGCTTTGATGCCTGCCCTCCTTACTGCTCTGTATCTCATCCCTCCTCCCTCCCGCTCGCTCTCTAGCTTGCTCTCTCTCTTTCTATAGCTCTGTAACTTTGCTTGTTCTGCACATAAGCCTCGATATGTCTTTCTGGTGGATTTATCCTGTCTTGGTCACTCTTTGCACCCTTTTCTATTCCCAGGCTCTAAGGACATACCCATCAAATGAAGGTAGGGGGCTGTAAAATATCTTATCTGACTTTACTGGGTACCAGTTTGAGAGTGATGGAGAGAATTATCTATCTATCTATCTATCTATCTATCTATCTATCTATCTATCTATCTATCTATCTATCTATCTATCTATCATCTGTCTTATGTCTGATAACTTTTAGTTTACTTTAGAAGCTTTACTCCTCTGATTGAGTCTTAGGGTTCATGAGATATTCTAGATTCTTGACCATGACCCATGTTGACTCTTCGGAAGCACCATGTGCATTCTTTTATTGGTCAAGCTTAGCATATAACTGGTTTCTTGATCACATTCAACATCATGAAATGGGATGTATAGTCTGGTTTTATGTTCATGCATTTGCCTTTGTTGCTCCAACTATGGGTAATCCTCTAGGTGGTCCATGCTTTTGGGCAACACCTGCTAAGGAGACTGTTTAGAAATGGGACCATAACTATATTATATTGTCAGAACTATGATTTTAAGCCATACTAAACCATTTATGTGTATAGATGAATGTTTGTTGTGTGATTATGGTCTTCTACAAGCTCCGTCTTCCTCCAGCTGGTTGCTCCATGCTGTCAATAGTCCATGTGGCTGTGTGATAAGAGTCCTGCCCATTGAGTGCAGTTGTATGATGAGTAGTGGGGTATATTGGCCAGGCTTTGATAAATATTTTATTCTCTGTTAATGCTAGATGGGAATATTTAAAATGTAATGTCTCTAGATATATATATATATATATATATATATATATATATATATATATATATATATATATATATATATATATATATATATATATAATTACTATAATATATAGTATATAATATGCACACATTTATACATTCTGCTTGTACAAACCCTGGATATGTGTGCAGCTTCCTTGCAATCTTTGTTGCTGTGGGCACTTGGCTGGCTTTATATGATTTCATCCGCATGGGGCAGGCAGCGAAGTTTTACTGCCCCCCTGTGACATATATTATTGATAAGTCCTATGAGTGTGACTGGCTGGAGACAGACAGAGGAGACATAGGAAGGCACTGCCAGTCTTGTGTGTGCATTGAATTGTCTACGAGAAGCTCCGGGAAGCAGCATTAGAGTAATTGTGTCTTTAGAAGAGTTGGCTATCTATTGGGAAGCAAGGTTGAAAATATCTACATGTATAAAAAAAAATTGACAATGATGGCTTATTGGTTCAAGCTCTTCAATTATATCTATAGTGCAATATAATGTATTTTATTTTACTGCACATCAATCAGGAGTTCCCTAGAATAAAATGAGTCTGAACTGCGTAACTCAATCTAGAATATAGGCTTCTAAATGCCTTAAATGAAGTATTATGTATACAGATGGGTTAAATAATAAACCTAAAAGATGGTCAAACAGTAATTCCTACAAGTGCTCCTTTCTGGCTGCTGACTGACTCTGAGTCTGCTATTGTATGTTGTTAAGGACACTGGAGAGGTTTGCATCATTCAACAGTAAAGTATGCCTCGTGCTATTAATGATAAGCTGGGTTTTACAATGTGCAAATGCAGCAGAGCTGAATTGGTCAGATGTACAGTGCTGTGCAAAAGTTTTAGGCAGGTATGGAAAAATGCTGCAAAGTAAGAATGCATTCAAAAATAGAAGTAAAAATAGTTTATTTTTATAAATGAACAAAATGCAAAGTGAATGAACAAAAAAGTTATGCAAATCCCATCAATGTTTAGTCTGACGACCATTTGCCTACAAAATAGCATCAATTCTTCTCAGTACACTTGCACACAGCTTTTGAAGGAACTCGGCAGGGAGGTTCTTTCAAACATCTTGGAGAACTAAGCACAGATCTTCTGTGGCTGTCAGCTTGCTCAAATCCTTCTGTCTCTTCACGTAGTCTCAGACAGACTGGAAGCTGTTGAGATCAGGTCTCTTCGGGGCCATATCATCACTTCCAGGACTCCCTGTTCTTCCTTACACTGCAGATAGTTCTTATTGACGTTGGCTGGATGTTTGGGGAGGTTGTCCTGCTGCAGAAAAAAAATGGAATTAGACGCCTTCTATTTTTGAAAATATTCCTACCTTGTAGCAATTTTTTTCACAGCCGCCTAAAACTTTTGCACAGCACTGTAGTAAATTCAGACCAGGACTATATGGCAACTTTGACTGTTGTGTGACTGAAGATTACTGTGTAGCAGCGGAATATCACATTGCCATTCAACTCAATAGAGTCGCAGGTTGTAGTAACTGTGACATCATCATAACCTTACGGTAGTTGCAACCTATGACTCCATTGAGTTTAATGGCCAAAATCACCGTGCATCCCTAGCCTAAAGTTTGCAATGTGTTGTCTGTGGTTTTCCACCTACTACAGTATCTTACATCAGAGTGTTATCCCCATGCAGAATACAGCTCCACTGAGTTAAATGACAGATATGGCCTTTAGTACATGAATCTGATGCCCGCGCCTTTGCTAGTACTGTGTTCCTAATTAGTGTTTAATTTCTTACATTCCTCTGTATGCCTGTTTTGGTGTTATATATGACACAATGACAAGCAGTGTCTTTAAGCAAAAAGCACTGATGACTTGTACGATAACGGCAGGGGAAAAGTGAATGCTCCCTCTTTATCTGTAATGTCACCATCTGATTTCCTGAAACCCCCAGGATATATTCAGCAATGCTGAGATATCAACACTGATATAAATAATGTGCTGATCTAAACTGATACACTCAGCTAGAAACACTTAAAGAGACTCTGCCACCTACTATCAGCTCTATAAACTAAGCTCATGGGCTGACGGTAGGTGCCCCGCTGAGTTCGGGGATGTAAGTGTTATACTTACCTTCCCCATTGTTCGCCCGGTGTGAGCGCTAAAAGTCACCGCTGAGTGCATTGAGTGACTCTGCTAAGTAGTCTGCCCATTAAAAAATTAGAACGGGCGGACTACTTGGCACACCACTTCCAGCGCCGACACCGGTGGAACGATGGGGAAGGCAAGTATAACACTTACATCTTTGGACTCAGCGGGTCACCTACAGTCAGCCCATAAACTTAGCTTATAGGACTAAAAGTAGGTGATAGAGTCCCTTTAAACATTCCGAATGAAATCAGAATAAAAATCATAAAAAGCAACTAATTAACAAGAAATTATAATAAAACCAATATTTTGGGTGCAATGTACACACGTACTCAGGTTCTAGAATACTGAACCCCATTCTAATCCTTAAAAATGTCCAAGTGTGTGCAGATAATGCCCATACTCTCTCTGTCCCTGCATGAAACCCTTACTGGCGTCTTGAAGGATGTGAAGAGTTCTTCTAGTAGGTCCTCACATGAAGAGCTGGTGCTCAGATGTAGCTTTATTTCTAATAGGTCTAAAGAGTAAAACAATCTATCTGTAAATGTCACCCCATTGTGCCACTAAAATGTAACAAAAATGAGTTTACTTTTGTACTCCTTATCCACACTATTGTAGAGGACTAAGGAAAAGGAACCTGCTGGTGGCCATTGTGAAAACTCTGCACACATATCTCAGTTTCAGGGACCCCTGTATGCAGAGGTGCAGGTAGAGGAGGGCTGGTGCACTGCATGTCAGCAAGCCTCTCTGCCTTGTCCAAGGTACTTTAATACATGCAAATCACAGAAAAAGGACATATCAATTGAAAAAAAAATCACAGAAGGCGGCTAACACTACTGGTATAGTGATAGAAAATACAAGGGCAGGTATATGCACTACATCACCCAGCATGCAGATGGGAAGATTGCTATATGGAGGATTATTGCACAGGTGTAATATACTCATGGACAGCCACTCACGGACCTTCCACACATTGATGGGGGTTGCTTAGTATTATACTTGGCCACATATGAGATGACAGAGCAAGTGTGGTTCACTCTTGAGGTAACCCACCTAGCTGAATTATATGTGGCATCATTAATAGATTGTAAGCCTGCATGGTGCACTATATGTATCAGTGGGCCTGGCACCCTTTGCATGCCTTATCTATGTGCAAGTATAATACTAAGCAGCCTCCCTACCAATATATATTAGGTGTGTGAGTGGTTGTTCACCAGTATTAAGTACCTGTGCAATGCCCCTCCATATAGTAATCTGGCCATCTGCATGCTGAGTCTATGTGTCTATACCTGCCATTGTATTTTATATCCGTATACCAGTAAATATGGCCGCCTTCTGTGATTTTTTTTTTAACTTTTATACAGGGTTATGGCAGGAAAATATGACTGTAAGGTTGGTTTCACATTGGCGATAGAATCGTGCAAGATTCGTGCGTTGTGAGAAGCACAATTCTCGCACAAATATGAACCCCATTCTTTTGAATGGGGCCATATTCATGAGCGATGTTTTCCCGCATGTCACCGTGATGTAAGAAAAAAAATCACAGCATGTTCTTTCTATCTTTTGCAATATTGCCCATTGATCTCAATGGCGGCAGCAATGCTAGCCCCACCAAAAAACAATGGGAGATTATCGCGAATCTCGATCCTCTGTCATGGCTGTGACAGCCATGGCGGGGGATTTGTTCAGTCCTGCAGGGATGCGAGGCTGTTGTCATGTGACAATTCCCCGCATCCAGGGGTTTTCCATGGATTGCAAGGGTGATATCACGGCCCTATATTACCCTCGCCTGTGTGATACCGGCCTATGTGTGATATGGATGACAGAAGTCATATTTCCCACTTGTGAGTGGATTTAGGGTTTGATTATGGAGCTACTAGAAGACAGACTGAGGTTCCGTCGCAGATCCGGCACAAAATACTGGAAGAAAAAGAGTTGCATGCAGTACTTTGTCTTCCGGCTAAAAGCCGATCAGCTGAGTGGAAAGCGAACGGACCCCATTATAATTAATAGGATCAGTGTGGTACTATTTGGTTGCATTGGAACAGGAAGCCGGTCCCTCAATGCAGGTGTTACAGCTTTCAGATAAGCCGCCTGACGACCGCCCAGGTCCGATCCCATGCGAGAATTCTCGCAGCGGGACTTGACCCGCACCCTGCAGGGACCAGTGTGGCTCTCACCCGCTCCTGCGGCTCCGGCTCTGTGATGTGCAGCTGCCGCCCAGCCGGCGCATGCGCAGAGCGGAGCCGGGGTGCCGAAAGTGACATTTCTGTGCGGGCCTCTGCAAGACCCGCATAGAAATAGAACATGCCACGATTTTCATTCCGTGTGTGCCATACAGTTCTGTACATGTGTACTCAGTACTAGTACAGTAACATTGTATATACCTTGTATTACATTGTTTCAAATATTGGACTTGTTTACAGTATGGAATATGTTGCCAAAATATAACAACTGCTAAAGGTGGCCTGGAAAATGTATACATGCCAAAGATTGTATCTATTCCCCAATATTCTGTATTTATTAATCACACTTGCACTGTGCAAGCAAAACAGACCCTTCACTAATTCAAAGGGAACTCCTATATCTGCCAATACTACATCTGATCAGGCATGGCCACTTTTATATTACTGCATTCATTATATGTGGCAGAGATTTACCAATGGGCATACACTATATGACATGCTATAACTTAATCATGATTAGGTGGAGCAGATCGGAGAGGGTGCAGTGAAGAAGAGCTGAGTTTGTCTTTTGGGATGAGTTACTGTAATATCATTGTGTTATCTGATGTCTATATAGTATATGCGGTGCTGTAACTCCACTACAAACGTAAAGGGTCCCAAACTGCAAATTCATGACAAATTCAGCATTGCTACGCCAGTAGATATAAAGCTTTGTGCGACATGCGGAGGCAGCAATGAGATTAGGAATAGAGGATATACTTTGGATGCTCAGAGATATGGGAACAGTTAAACATGGTAATGCCTTGGAGCAGTCATACAGTACAGTACATGGGGGCCTTCCCGGGAAGTCCTTATTGACATTGTCCCTTTTCTAGTACCCCTGTTTCCCTGAAAATAAGACATACCCTGAAAATAAGACATAGCACGATTTTCCAGAATTTTTGAGGATGCAAAATGATTTTTCAGGCTTTTTGAGGATGCTTGAAATATAAGCCCTACTCCAAAATTAAGCCCTGCTAACAGTTAATTGAAAAAGTCAATTTAAATAGTGTCCAGGCAGCTATACATGTGAAAAAGTTAAACCATTTTGAACAAAAATTAATATAAGACACTGTCTTATTTTCGGGGAAACAGGGTACTTAAGGTACCTTTACACCCGGGGCGATTATTGCTTGAATAATAGCTTGAAACAGTGATTTTTGACAATAGTCGCCCTTTGTTCACGGCCACAGACAGGGAACTGAGCAAGAACTCACTCACTTGCTTGGTTTTTAGCTCATCCAAACAAGTGCTCGCCATCCAACCGCCTGTCTGCAGTGAGCGACCAGAAAAGATCTCCGGCTCCATTCACTAGACGACTATGTGAAAGCACGGGAGCGATAGTTATTGGATGGCTGTCAGGTACAGGTTGTCCCATGTAAAGCTATGTGAGGGCAAAAACGGACAGCTGTATGTGCAACTACGCTTCCCGTTACTGAGCGTAATTGCACATGAACACGTTTTTTCTTCCTGGGCTGTTCAAGCTCAGCGCCATAGTGCATGAGATTGCAAAAAACTGCAAGAAGATAGGCCCTGCCCTGTCTTTCTTGCACATAGTATTAATAGTTGAGTATCCCGCTAGTGAAGACAAAGCCATTGAAATGAATGTTTTGTTTCGTCCCTTTATGCTGCCATGATTATTACGATGGTGGATACATGGGAATACGGACACATCAGATGATTTTTCTTTGCTTTATTCTTTCGTTATGCTTGTACAATCAGGTACATAATACAAACAAGAACGCGTTTCGGCGCAATGCCTTGTGAACCTGTGGCTCTGCTCCTGCTGCTAAACTATAACTTCCGCATGACAGACGACAGCTGATGGGAACTGTAGTTTTGCAAGAGCCGGAGTACAAGTTAGAAATCCCTGCCTTAGGGTGACTACCCACTACAGTTTCTTTTCCCTGCGGAATTCGCTGCATTTTTTCTTCTGCAGGGGTCTATGGAACTTGTAATGTTAAACCCGCGATCGCGCAAAATCACGATTTTGTGGTAAATTGCGATTTTGCGCAATCGCGATTTTAACATTACAAGTCCCATAGACCCCTGCAGGGGAAAAAAACTGTAGTGGGTAGTCACCCTTATAGGTAAAATTGCTTTGGATCTCAAAGTTGGCGCTTTTTGCAGATTCTAATTTTGTTCCAGACATACAAACGGATCCTTTACCAGACCCGCCACACACAGAGACTACATCCGATATATATATATATATATATATATATATATATATATATATATATATGTATATATGTATATATATAGCTGTAGCCGGATATAACATCATCATGCTGCCTCATGCAACAGCAATGAAGGCCTATTCTCACCTGTAGAGGAATGTACACTGGACCATTGGTCCTCCGACAGATGGGAATATTGGCTGTGTGTCACTTACTGAAGCCCTAACATTGTAATTTTTGAGAATGGGACAATATATCTGGAATACACCGGATATTGAAGAGTTATGATCATGGACTCTAGCTGACATTGTTAAGCAAAGATTGCAGGGTCTGCGAGGAATCTGGACGCTTTTTATTACTCAGACTCAAAAGGGTTGTATGAGCTTAGAAAAATATGCCTGCTTTCTTTACAATCAGGGGCTGCGTCTAGTACTGGAATTCAACTTGAATGGGGCTAAAGTGCAATTTACTTAAATGTGCTGAGCTGCAATAGCGTCTGACGGACAAGAGCGGCGCTGTTTCTGGAAGAAAGCAGCCATGTTTTTCTAACCTTCTACAAAATATTTTTTCATGCCCCCCTATAAGAAATAAATCGATCCATATTGCACTGATAGGCAGTCTGCTTGTATTCCACTTGTGCAGAAAGCAGCAAGATAAGCAGCGTACCCACACCAGTGAAACTCAGTGAATAACAGCAGCAGAACCAAGCTCATAACATATCTACACCACAGAACCAACCCCAGTACATAACTGCAACCCTAGAACCAAGCTCATATTATATCTACGCCACAGAACCAACCTCAGTACATATCTACAGCACCAGGACCAAGCTCATAACATATATACACCACAGAACCAACCCCAGTACATATGTACAGAACCAAAACCAAGCTCATAACATATCTACACCACAGAACCAACCCCAGTACATAACTACAGCACCAGAACCAAGCTCATAACATATCTACACCACAGAACCAACCCCAGTACATAACTGCAACCCTCGAACCAAGCTCATAACATACCTTCACCACAGAACCAACCCCAGTACATATCTACAGCACCAAAGCCAAGCTCATAACATATCTACACCACAGAACCAACCCCAGTACATAACTACAGCACCAGAACCAAGCTCATAACATATCTACACCACAGAGCCAACCCCAGTACATAACTACAGCACCTGAACCAAGCTCATAACATATCTACACCACAGAACCAACCCAGTACATAACTACAACCCTGGAACCAAGCTCATAACATATCTACACCACAGAGCCAACCCCAGTACATATCTACAGCACCAAAACCCAGCTCATAACATATCTACACCACAGAACCAACCCCAGTACATAACTACAACCCTGGAACCAAGCTCATAACATAAATACATAATCAAAACCTTCCTAAGCACATATTTACGGCACCAGAACCAAGCTTATAACATATATACAACAACAGAACCTTCCTCAGTATATAACTGCAGCTGGAGAACTAAGCTCATAACATAAATGCAGCACTAAAACCTTCCTCAGTACATATCTACAGCACCAGAGCCAAGCTTATAACATAAATACAGCATCAGAACCAACTCCAGTACATACATACAATACCAGAACCAAGCTCATAGCTTAGATACAATAGCAGAAAAATGATCATGTTGCAGGGGTGCCAATGGGCTGATAGCTCTACAAGACACTGCTGCACAGAGGAAGAAGGTCAACTGATTGGCTGGACCTAAGGGGGTGATCGCCCCAGCCTACATCCGCCTGTGCCCCCTGCAAGCTGTGTGATTGCACAGGCTGCATGTAGCAAAGGCCCACCATATTCCCTACAGTATTCACCCTCCCACAATGATGTCCACATATTACATGGTACAAGACATTTACAGAGATGTTGATAAATCAATCTATACAACTGACCTTACAACAGAATGTGACTTTTCATATTTTCAGTGAACCCAGGATACGGCCGCAGACACTTTTCATATACCATGCAGTGACTTTTTCATTATCAGCACAAGTGTTCTTGGAAACATGAAATGTTCAGTCAGTGGACACTTAAGGAGATTTTGTTGTGAGAATAAGTGTTTTTCTTAGTAAAATATTCATATTCTAACACCTGCATTGCCCATAAATAACGAAGAGGAGCCAATTAACATTTACCTGCTACAATAAGTGCCTATAGATAATTCATGGGATTCAATTTATAATGAGTGATTGGAGGAATTAGGCATCTAGGTGACAAAATGAATGGTCGATATGGCTGTGATTGGGCTACCAGATGCAACATTACCGCTAGTTTTTTTGCTACTTGCAAATTTGATATCCAGACTATTAAATCTTTAAAGGGGTTGTCTGGGATTAGAATATCAGTCTGCTCAATCCCCAGGCGCTGCACCGTTGTTGTCCGTGGGCTCCGTCTGGTATTACATCTCAGCCCCATCGTGGTAATAGCAGACAGCCCATGGATAAAAGTGGCGCTGTGTCTTGGAAATTAGGAGATTATTTTTTTCTAATTCGTGACAACTGCTTTATAGAGGGCCTGCTATATCTTCTAGCATGCAGGATGGACTGTACACCTTTTACAGCTGTTCATTCCTCCGGTGTCTTTATTTTGTTCCTCATCCCTCGCCCCCCCCTGCCCCCGTTCACCCGCAATAGCTCCCATTACTTTTGAAACTCAATATTGGTATACTGTCAAGGGGGTGGTCTCCACACACAGTATCACATGACATGACGTTTGATTGACACTCAGCAGTGGAGACCACCCACTTGACAGTGAACTACTCCAGAAGTAACAGGTGCTGTTGAGGGGGACAGGGGTGGTAAAGCAAAAATAAAAACACTGGAGCAGGACATGGCTGTAAACGTTCCGCTTGTCGGAGGACGTGACCATTGAAATGCATAGAGGCTTAGATTTTAGCGGGCGTTGAAAAACGTTGCAAAAAAAACGCTTGTGTGAGAGAGGCCTTAGGGCGGATTCAGATGGGCGCATTTGCGTGCGCAAAATTTGCTCATGCAATATACAAAGAATAGAACCCATTGATTTCAATTGGTTTGTTCTCATTTCCTTTTTTCCCAAGCGTGAAAAAAATGCAGCATGTTGTACTTTTATGCGCATTTGCCCATAAACATCTACAAGGGGGCACAAATGCGCACGCAATGTACAATGGGATGCGCAATACACAAAAAAAGAACACATTTGGAACTCATTAGGCTAAATAGCCATTTAAATTGGGGCGTGGTTGTGTCCTGGAGAAAAGACCAGTCCCTGCGAGCACAAAAAGTAAAGTAAGATAAATCGATATGCACACAAAAAGCTTTTGTTTGTTCCGCAAAAACACAGCGCTGAGGTGCGCGTAAAAAACCCCAAAACCCGTGTGACGTTGGCCCGCTCAGAAGAAAAGGTTCGGCTGCCGGCAGCGGGTGGGGAGCGGCGGGGGAGAGCGGGGAGGAACGGAAGGGAGATCTCTCTCTCCCTCTCTCCCCCCCGCTCCCTCCTGCTCACTCCCGCAACTCACCGCACCCCCGCGCCGGCAGCCGAACCTTTTCTTCCGAGCAGGCAGGTACTCGCTAAAGACAATTCTCGCTCGAGTAATTGTCCTTAGCGAGTATGCTCGCTCATCTCTACTTAGGATTTAAACACACATAGGGTTTGTTCTCACGTCTCTGATTGGCTTTGGGGTTTTTCGCGGCTGTTGGTCTAGACCTGCAGCAGATTTCACTCTTTCAATTTGAACTCAGGTGTAGATCTGCCATCTGCTGCAGATCTACACCAAAATCTGAGACACAATCCGCCACATACCAGAGACATAGGAATCTACCCTTGTGCGGGCAAAAACATATTGGCGCATATCAGGACAAAACCAAACCACTGATTTCAATGGATTTAAGTGATTTCGTTTTCACTATGGGATTCTTGGGCTGTTAATTGGACCTGCCGTATCTTCCCCGTGAATATTACCTGCAGTTAAGATCGGGCAAGACCTATCTTCTCGTGGTTCTTTTCAAACTGGCGTGGAGTTTGAATGGTCATCAAAGGGGAAGAAATTTCCAGTGTTCATGTGTAACTGCGCTACGTACTGGCGAGCGCACTTCTGCATACGGCTGTCTGTTTTCGCCCTGAAAGAATGTTTTTTGCGCCCATGCCTGTGCAAATACTGAACATATTCACAGAGGCACACCTCTGCTCTGATTTAAAAGGCTAATTAGCTTAACAAGGTGCGATTTTTTTTTTTTTGCGCATACGCACACATGCATATGTGGGACTCTAATGGGGACCCTTGGTGCACAAATACATACAAAAATAGAGTATTTGCGGATTTTTTTGTCCGAGCGAAATGTCTGCGCAAAAAAGAAAGAATCCATTGAAATGGAGGGGTTTTATTCACTGCGTACTAGGCGCCTAAAAATTGCCCATGCTAATACGTGTGCAAATATGCCCATGTGCAGCCGCCCTTACAGTTTAACCCTTAAGGACCAAGCTGTTTTGTACCTTAAGGACCAGACACTTTTTAGGGATTTTACCCATGTGGCGGTTTTACTGCTCTATTTTTTTTTCCTTTAGCTACCAATATTATTTTTGCTGCATTTTTTTTTCCCGTGACATATAGGGCAATTTTTTAATATCTTTTTCACTGACTTTTTTTTCCGTTTTTTTAGTTTTATTGTGGGTAAGAAGCTAAAAAAAATCATTTTTTTAACATTTATAATTTAAAAAAAAAATGATTTTTATATTTACACTAAAATAAAGTATGGGAACGGGTTCCTCTATTTGTTTCGGACGTTTTGATATATAGTATGTATGGTTTTGGTTTATAGGGCGACGGTTTTTGTTGGCGTCTGCTTTGTGTTATTCTCTTTCTTATGTATGTATTGTTGTTTTACATATATTTTTTTCTTTACTTGACACTTTCCCACTATAGCTAGGGCGTCCATAGGAGCCCTAGTTACAGGGGAAAGCAACCCCTGTGGTGACATTAGTCACTTGCAGAGCTGCCAGGGTCTAGTCTGACCCTCCAGCTCTGCAGTAGCAGGGAATCCCGGATGGTCACATGACCCCCGAGGCTCCCGTAGTGAAAGTACATGTTACTTTCACTTTCCCCATACAGTGCTAATTGAGCACTGTATATCGGGAAGCAGAAGGCAGAAAGGGTTAAAAACCCCTCCTGTCTTCTGCTCTGGGTTATCAGCTGTCACTAACAGCTGATAACCCATTCCTGCTCTGACTGATTGCAGAGGCAGGAGACTTAAAGCACCGCCACAATTTTTTCTATCGGCAGTGCTCTAAGCCCAGGACCAGCCACCGTAAATTTACAGTGGCTGGTCCTAAACGGGTTAAAGACCAAAGGTCCCATACACATCCCATGGACATGAGCTGCCTGCCATCCCTGAATCCTGGATGACCCCTCGAAGTATGTCAGATCCATCTTCCATCAGACCTGTATAGATCTGATATGTTCCCATTACTAATGGCACGACTGCTCGTTATCGATCACACCTGACGAGGCATTTACTGTACATCCAGACGGGATGGAAGACGGAAGAATCCAAACGGCTCCGCTGATGCTTATTTCACTACTTTCCATGTACATTGGCTGTTTGCAGAGCGAATGCAATTATCATTCATTATTCTGTTTACCGTAGGTGGAGATTGGTTCTTGTTACTAATGATTGTGTGAAACAATTTGAGAGTCATTGCTGCGTGGAATGGACTAAATTTATCGTCTTGTTTATACTTCTGTTTCCCTGACGTTCCACCAATGTCTACAGGGAGACCTGAGGTTAAAATAACTGGATACAAGAATTGCGCACTCCATACAGTAAGAGAAGAAAGCTATTGATTTAATGTACGTCTAGGAGAGTTTTACGTGTTTAGAATGATGGGGAAGATACATTCACGTGCATTAAAATGGAAATGATGCACAGACCGGCATGAATGCAGCATGTAAAGCCATTAGCATAATACAACTATTTCATCTGAATCGCAGCGGGCACTGCCATGTCTGATAAGGCCTTGGTTTCTATGGCATTGTACGATAAGTAACCACTTTCCATGATGATTGGCCACTAGAGACACTCTTCCATTACAGTCTAACAGACAGATAATCTGCGGTGAAGCTGCTGCGGAATAACTTACTTCATGGCCATATGTTTTAGAACTGATAATACTCCGAGGCAGATTCTGACTTTCTAACCACTGTTACAAGAAGCGAGGTTCGATGATACTTTGTTGCCTTGTTAGGAGCAGCTACTGTATCTCCGTGATCTGCAATAGTCTCTAATCATAGTGATCAGGTTCATCTAATTATATAGGCCGCATTGCAAATGTCCAGATTTTTTTTTCTTCCTCTAATCACTATGATCATTGGATCTAAATGAGGATCCAAAGGAAACCTTTGTGATGGGGAATAGTGTTGCAGGTGGCGGTGCAACACAGGATTCAGGACATGACACAACAGATGGAGTAACCAAAGTTTACAATGTTTATTGATGAAGACAGAAATAGAAATGAACATTAAGGCTGGGCTCTCATGAGTGGGTCAGAATCCGCATAATGGAGGCCCGCAGCGGATTCCGGCTGCGGTGACCCTGCATACCTCTATTACTTGTACTACGGATGACTGCGGAGGCTCACAGGCAGCCATGCACAGTGCATTTTTTCTTTTTTTTTGTTTATTTGTATTTCCCGCGCAGTCCCCTAGTGATGATGCGATACCCGCAACCCATACACAATGTTAATTGCATATGGGCTGTGGGTCGGACGGCCTCCATTGACATCAATAGAGGCTGTCCGTGCGGATTTAACGGCAAAATATAGCATCAGCAATTTTTCTTCCACTTGCAGAATATGCAATTCGTATCCACGAGTGTGAATGAAAAATGGAAAATACATGCATTTTAATGCCCACGTTTTACCGCGGATCTTCCATGCGGATGGCAACCGCGTAATCCTCAATACAAATCCACCTGTCTGAGTTTGACCTTATAGTGTTGCAATAATGATTATGCATTGCTAAAGCTGCACATCAGCCCAATGTGCGCTTGTAGGCATATAGACACACTGAAGTACACATCTGGCCATATTCCTGATGTATAACTCTGATGTGATGAAAAAATATGATGTTACTAGGAATATGTGTCTCTCACAGTAATTGAAGAACATGTATCATCACAGACAATCCCTTGAAATAGGTTATCCTTTGGTGACCGTCCCTCCATTGCTCTGCAGTTCTTGCTGCAGCAACAATGATGTCCAAACTAATGTTGAGCGACCAAAACAGTCAAACCCTGTTTCTGGTCGAACTTTGCTAAAAGTTCTGTTTGGCACCTTCCTGAACCTCGGGCGGTCCATCTTGGTTGAACCCACTAAAGTAGTGTTTCTACTTCTTCCTCTTCTTCATATGCTGTACACCAGTTTTAGGGGTATTGGCGAACTTCGGGATTAGTTAAAACTAATTCGGTCCAAACCAAACTTTTTGCCTAAATTCGGTAAACTGGCCGAACTAAACTTTTGAAAAGTTTGCTCATCAGTAGTCCTGACACAGGGACATGTAAATGTTTCAGTTAATCACTGGCCAGTGATTGAAACAGCTGTCACATGTCCTTGGCATTAGTAATCTCATCGCTGGCTCATTGCAGCGAGAATTGGAGAGCAGTGGAGGACCGGACATCGTCAGAACAGAAGCAGCCGAGTATCGGGTGGGGAGAGTATTCCCTAATAGGACATTCACCCGCAGCTATTGACTTGTTGTGTCTGTGAGTTCTCTCTACTTCATGGCATTGTTTTTGGAATTGTATTGTTAGCCCATGAAGACCATGAAAAGTTGACCATCATTATGTAGACAGTTGGGCCCCCAAAGTCTTGTTGTCTAACAAGTCATGAATTGGTCTTTTTGAATCAGATCTCTTAGATATGTTGTACTGTGCAAAACTGATGGAGAATAATACAATTAAAATGTAAAACTTCAGCAAGAGACCAAATAAGAAATGAGCAGAGTAATGGGAAGCGATTGCTGAATCCCTCTAGGTCATGTAGAGTTCATTGAATTGAAGATCATTGACTTGTTGAAGTTTCCTTTCTCCTTCTAGTTCAGGCATTTCGTTTCCCAGTATTGATCAATTGATGTGAAACACTGGAGGAAAAAGAGGAGGGATGAATGATAATAGCGCAGGGCAGGGGCGCTTGGAGAAGGTGTATTATACTACTGGCATGGATGGATGACCTCTGTTGTCTAGACTTTATCAGTGCTCTGTAATTCATGCTATTGAAATGCAGTTACATTGGTCCGTAGTTAAAAATTTCCATTTTTTTTTAGCACTGATTACTCAGGGATTTTAATTACTAGCATTTCTTCTCCTTCTGGAACACAAGCTTAGATCTGCAGCAAAATAAACATCAATACGTAATTTCAGGCAATACTGCATAATTAATATAGGAACCGTTTACTAAGTTGAATACCAATAGTAGCATGGCATGGAAGCATGATGTACTGTATATCCAATGACTTCTTCATGCTATTGTATACTAATTTATCTCATGTTATCTCTATAACACGCCCTTCTATAATTTAGAGCTGATTTATCTCAGACTGTGATCTCCATTGAATTGAATGGAAAACCCTAATAGGTGAGATTTACTGCTGCGGAATAGGAGTACTGTTCAGTTGTGATTAGAAGAGACATGCATGTAGAGAAAGATTATGTTTTCAAAGTCCATTTCCACTATGAAGAACAGATCTGGAGCCAAACTGCTGCTCTAACATGTGAAACACTGTGAAAACTTGGAAAAGGAAAAAAAACACTGCGTTAGCACCAACTTTGCAGCACCTGGTTACTCCATTACTCCACCAGTATGTCAATGCTTCTTCCTCTAAAGCCCTATTTACACTCAAAGATGATAGCACAAAATGTGTTCTAAAGATAAGATGATTGGCAGTTTGAGTGATCATTTTGCATAAGCTGCTAATAGTCACTGGTGCCCATTAGTAGCATATTAGCTTCATTTGCATGTAAATGAGCCTCCCTGTGCTGTATGCAGATAACAGCAGGTGATCTATTATCTGCATACAGCCCTTTTGTTCTGCCTCGGGACGGTAGCTGAATACAATGTCATCAGGGCTTCTGTGGAGAATCATAGCAAGTGGTCCCTGCTATCAGCTCTCCGGCCGAATGATGGATTTTAAGTTAAAATAAAAATCATTGTTCGGCCAAAAAGCAAACGATGGTAGCATTTACACGCAACAATTGTTGCTCAAAAGACATCATTTGACCCATATCAAGAACTGAAGGCACAAATAAATTTAAAATAAATGTTTCAAATATACCTTAATTTCTTGTGTTGCGGATGACCGCAGCGGCTCGCTGTTGGTCATGCGCAGTACAGTTTTGTTTTTTTGACTGTTTGTATTTCCCGCGTTGTGACTTAGCAATGACGCTGGTACCCACAGCCCATACAATATTAATTGCCTATGAGCTGCGGGTTGGATGGCCTCCATTGACTTCAATAAAAGTCGTCAACGTAAAATCCACAGCAAAATAGAGCATGCTGCGATTTTTCCTCCGCTCGCAGGATACACGATTCGTATCCACAAGTGTGAGCGAAAAAAGCAATTTTACATGATTTTCAATGCCCACCTTTTGCTGCAGATCATCCACACGGACTGCATAGTTATGATGAATGAATGTGGAGGAGGGAAGATATAAATCCACAACCCACCTCCAAAAAAAGGGGGATAATAAACACAAGCAGAAAGCAGGATCCAATAGAACCACCCAGGAACTCTGGCCCAATGGGGTATCACTAAATCCCCGGTTCTACATATAACACTATAAATCACAACTGATCCCGTTGCCTTACCAGCCAGACTCAAACTGGCTTGGTATGCTAAAGTTGTCACTAAATGTCTATTGGCACCTGGCTAACCAGGGATTTAGGTTCTACGCTGTGAGTGGTTTTGCCCAGGGGCGTAACTATACAGGATGCAGGGGATGCGGTTGCACCCGGGCCCAGGAGCCTTAGGGGGCCCATAAGGCCTCTCTTCTCATATATGGAGCCCAGTACTATGAATAAAGCATTATAGTTGGGGGCCCTGTTACAGGTTTTGCATCGGGGCCCGGGAGCTTCAAGTTACGCCTCTGGTTTTGTCCTTTAGTTTAGAACTTGTTCTGCCTTCTGTGAGTCACAATTAAATACATAAATAAGTTGATTTGATACATTTCCCCACAATGTACAAGAACCAGAGATCGATTGCAATAATTGGGGCACATTTATTACTGGTGTTGTGCCAGAACTCTGGTGTAAAGCCCCGTTTACACGCAATGATTGACCGAATTGAACAAATAAATGACTTAACAACTTCTTTGCTTTCAAATGCTGAGCTTTTACATGTAAAGATAATTATTTGAAATCCTCGCGATTTCCTTCGTTAGTTATGTAACCCCTGTATATGTTGTTTGCTCGGGGGGGGGGGGGGGGGTACGTTTATGCGAAGAATCTCTAGGCAGGAGGTTTTTAATGAGTGCGAAGAAAAAGCCATTGTCTACTGCCACATGAGTCATTGTGTTTACCTGGGCAAACAATCACCCCTCCCCGCAAGTTGTTTGAAAGACTGAACAACTGAACGAATGCTGTTTAAACCTAACGACAAGTGAACGACCTAACGACTATTTTTATGCAGGCTGAAAGTCAGCGATAAATGACAAGTCAACGAATAGTGCGCGATGGCTGTGCGTTTACACGTAACAATTATCGCTCACTTACACTTGTTTGAACAAATTTTGAGCGATAATCGTTGCATGTAAATTGGCCATAAGTTACACATTTAGACAGATTTACTATTGATTTGCGCCAAAAAGAACACATTCCATCCCTCACTTCACTTTGCAAAAGTGTCTCGATAAGAGGCAGGGTTTGAATGGAGTTTAGATACATGTGACATTTAATTAAAAATACCTGAAAAGTTTTGCCTAATCTCACTCCAGTAGGCGGGTGGCGTACAAACTGACTCCAACATCTGTAGACATATGTAGAGATATGAAAAGTGTATCAGCTCTGTGCAACATTTGATACATTTGCTGCATCTTTAACCCTTTCCAATCCACTGTCTGACGTCTAAAGACATTCTGATTGAAGGCTGTATAGCTCCGATGTCGGAAGACGTCCGGCAGGGTATTCTTACTGTAGATTACTGGACGCTCTGTTGTCGGGGGCCTCTCCAGCATGTCACATACCGCAGTACTGGCTCTAGCCAGGGGATGGCGCCATTGTATAATGGCAGAAAGAGAAAAGCCCCTAGGAAACACTGAATCTAAAATTGGATTGTAAAGGGTTAAACTGGAGAAGGGAAGAAAAGCTGCCAGAAACCCAGTGCCAAAAATTCCCCTCGTGATAAATTCCCCCCATTGAGTTTTTGCTTGCTTTAGAGAAATGCAGATGAGGGCGTCCAGTTGTTTACCAACTTCCAGGACCCATTAGCAATTTCTCTGAGTGATGTAATAATATTCTATTCAGACATTTGATCATATTTTCGGTAAAAGTCAGGCGCATTAATATGCACAGACGGCTTTAGAATTTAGTACAGATGTAAAGCATTTTCTATGAGCTAGTTGTGTTTGGGTATCCATTGACATTTAGAAATGTAATAAGATTTCAGATCAGACCAAAGTAAATTTCTTATTAATATGCCCGATGGATCCAACCCCAAGCTTCTGCATAGATAGCATTCAGATGCAGATTGGTAGTGCCCGGCTGCCATATGTCTTGTCATCTTAAACACCAGAAAGATGGACTTGTTTTATGGGCAGCATTATACCCTCCGGGAAATATATTTCTCATATCTTGTCCTCTGTAGAGAAGCGGGTAGCAGCTGCTTCTAAGAACATGTCCATAGTGTGTGAGCAGGAGGGGGATATGATGGGGAAGCAGATGCATTGTGGTTTCCCAAAGGGTTACTCACACCGCTGGTGGTCTACATTTTATCTGTCCCGGTTACAAGCTGCACAATAATGTCGAATGAAAAGACCTCACCGGGAGAGCAAGGGAAAGGCTTAAATAATGTCAATCCTATGTGATAACATGAATGGAAGATACAAATGTAATTTTACGCCAGGTTTTCCGTATTAGTCTAAATCTAATGACCACGGCTTTTCCAAGATTGTCAATTCATGTTTGATTTAATCTTAGATTTGGATGTAGAAGCAATGAATATATCATGCAACTCTTTGGGACTAATTACATATACAGCTCGCTTAAGGCTTTTTGTCAGATTCTCGGATGTGGAGGAAAAGCACAATGTAATAGTCTACACACCAACATCTGAATCCAAACTTCTGTTCTACTAATACATTTCAGGCCATTTGTGGCTCTTAGTCATGGCTATGTACAGGGGTGTAGCTAAAGGCTCAGGGGCCAGGGTGCAAAAGTTCAGCTCCCCCCCCCTCCCCCCAACTTTACCTGTATCCATACCCAGAGGCATAACTTGAAGCTTCTGAGCCCCAATGCAAAATCTGTAACAGGGCCCCCAAATATAATGCTTTATTCAAAGTACTGGGCTCCCTGTATGGAAAAGAGTGGCCTTATGGGCCCCCTAAGGCTCCTGGGCCCGGGTGCAACTGCATCCTCTTCATCCACAATAGTTATGCCACTGGTTATGGGCTGAAAATGTGGTCTGAAATGTGATGAGATTACAAGAACAGGGGTCCCATATCCCCGTGTATGAATGGAGTAGTCGCTGAGCATGCACATCACTGCTTTATCCATCTCTATAGGACTGACGAAGAGAGGCTCAATAATAGCAATCTCTGGAAGCTCCATAAAGATGAATGAAGTGGCAGCACGCATGCTCAACAGCTACTCCATTCATAAAGGGAAGCATAAGACCCCAATTCATGTAATTAATGGGGGTCCAATTGGTCAAACGGACACTGAACAGACACTTATCCCCTATCCTGTATTATTACACCAAGGTCCTCACAATCTCATTTTCCAAATCAAGCTCAATTTTACAGGAAGGTAATTAACCTATCGATATGAGCGTAGGAAGAAACCGAAGTATTCAAAGGGAACACGTGCAAACTTGGAGAGAATGTACAAACTCCATCTAGATATTGCAAAATAATATTTGCACTTGCACAATTATCACTGATCCCCACGCATGTCATTCGCCCCACAACAAATGTAGATTCAGGATGTGGAAATGATATGCAGTCCCCAAGTTGGTAAGCTACTGCCTGGTCCTTCAAAGGTTGACTATGCAGTCCCAAACCAAGGAAAAGTCATAAGCATCCATTCATTACAGGTGTTGTGCCAGAATCCTGCCATTAGTTGCACCTTTTTTTGGTGCACATCAATTTAGACAAAATTACTATTGGTTTAAGGTAGATGTTACGCTTCTCGCTCCACTTTTCAAAACCGGTTAGAAAAGGGAGCCGATGTGAATACAGTGAGGTTTTTAGAGACATTTATGATATGCAACTTTTTAAGAAGTTGCAAAATTAGTTGGAATCTCACTCCAGTAGCTGGCTGGTCTACAGAGAGACTCTACATGTCTGGGCATATTTAAAAATGCGACCAACGTATGAACATCAAGCATGATCTGATAAATTAGTTGCATCTTTAAACTGGAGAAGGGAAGGAAAGCTGTCAGAAACATGATGATAAATACACTCCATAGTATTCCATTTACACCTGAAACAGGTGTAAATGATGCCAGAAATCTACTCTAGCCCCAAGCTGGCGTACATTTCTGTGTGGGTGCATGGAGCAGCGAAGATGAATTTAGTATATGAAGAGGGGATAATATTAAGACCTGCATATAAAATGCTGATCTTACAAAATCTTCCCTTATATCTGCATATCTTATAAATCAGGACTGCAATGAATTGTACATTTCCTAGACGATTAAAGAAATTGCAAAAGGAAACTTGATTATTTCCCCATAAATCAAATAAATATGTTAATATTAGAGATGAGCGAGCATGCTCGGATAAGGCAGTTACTCGAGCGAGCATCGCTCTTCTCGAGTAACTGCATTCTTGTCCGAGCAAACTCAGGGGAGGTGGCGGGGGTGAGCAGGGGGCGGCGGAGGGTAGCGGGGGGGGGGGGGGGAGAGTGAGAGAGATATCTCTCTCTCCCCCCCCCCCATCCATGCACCCCGCCGCCCCCGAGCCTGCTTGGACAAGAATGCAGTTACTTGACAAGAGCGATGCTCGCTTGAGTAACAGCCTTATCCAAACGTACTGGCTCATCTCTAGTTATTATGTTACATACAGGTAGAGTTTTATGATAATTGATACCCAGTAGAAACAATAGGTGGACAATAGAAATTTTCTCCAGTAGGCTAAGCGGTTTCCATGACACAAGAACATTAGAGGTTTCTCTTTCTTGGTGGCCGTTACCTTACTTTATGCCTATGATGCTGGGGAGATTTAGGAAAGTGTCTAATAGAAAAACTCTTTGTTTCCCTAAGGAACCAATTGCAGTACAGCTTTAATGTTCTGTTTTGTTCATGAAAGCTGAGCTGTGATTGGATGTACGGGCAACAAGGCAGGTTTCCTTTCAAACAGGTTCATAAATACTCCTAAATTTTCAGTACATGTGTACTATTTATGTCTGCGCACAAAATGACATTGAAGACATTGGAGGACGGGGTGGAGGCATTAACACACATCGACACAAGTTTCTAAACAATGAGTAGGACGCTGCACTTTTCAGCCATCTGTCATCAGAGGGTCCTGTGGTCTTCTTGTCCCCCAAAAGCATTTGTTACCTTTTGTTTTCTAAAACTGTTTATGGCAGGTCAGACATTTTGGTAATACTATCCTGTACACAAAAATGTGTGACTTTTTGCTATTTTACACTGGCCCGCCACTTTTTAAAAAAGTAGACATGTAAAAACGTTGAGGGTCATGGCTGCTTGTAGCCCCTCAAACTTACTATGATTTACACAATACACTGGCCTAAATGACATCTGCAAGCTACACTTGCATAGATTTCAGATTTGCTGTTTTGATGGCCCAAGGAGCTTGTGACTCTTGCGACTTTGTCACACTTCATGCCAGCACAATCTTTACTTGGACCAACGTATCAAATGTCGGTAAATCTGCCCGATGGTGTTCAGATGTATGGAGGAAGGAGATGCAAAAACTGATATTAATGCCTTGGACCATGTTTGGGGGAATGGATATCAAGAATGAGGTATGGCCTTGCTACAAAGGGAGCAAGGGCGTAACTATAGAGGATGCAGGGGATGCGGTCGCACCCGGGCCCAGGAGCCTTAGGGGGCCCATAAGGCCTCTCTTCTCCATAGAGGGAGCCGAGTACTACGAATAAAGCATTATAGTTGGGGGCCCTGTTACAGGTTTTGCATGGGGGCCCAGAAGTTTCAAGTTATGCCTCTGAAAAGGAGCATGGCCTAAAAGCAACACTGTTTGCCATAATTGCAGTAGAATTTTGGCCCAAATTAAGCCGACTACTAGGTGATGTAAAATTAGACAAAAGTGTCTAATGATGCACTAAATGTATCATCCAGCATGAGTCACTATGATACATTTAGTTGTCCAAGTTTACACAGTCTTACTATTAGGATTAGTAAACCTGGCCCCAATATTACTTTCCCTCCTTCATAACCAGTACATTAACACTAGAAGCATTCACATGGGACATATTTGTGGCGGTTATTCAGCTGCAGAATTTTATTGCAGTGGTCAGATCTACAATTTTAGTGCCTGGGAATTAATTTTCATTCGCATGTAGCATTACGGGAGGTAGAGGCAGGCAATGATGTATTTTAGCTTTTGTAGTGTTTCTCTTTTTTGCCAAACTCAACAGTAAAAAAAGCATCGAGACTGAATTCTTTTCATTCTCAGAACCGCCAGTCTAAGCACATATGCCCCAGTGTATTGTTCCACCTGATTCTTGAGCCGTACCTGTGGTATAGATTGGGTAAATTGAAGCTTATGGCTATGATTTGACAGACTAGTCCGATTAATGCTCTCATCTCTATTTCTATGTACATACTTGTTAGGAAAAACCTTGTATTGTGTTGTGTTAACTTTTTTCTGTGACTCTTATTATAGCAATTGGATCTGAGACAGCTCGATTTCATCTTTCCATTTCATGTCTCCCACGGACGCACCCTATTATTATCTGCAGAGACAAATTAGAAAACACGTGTAACCTTTAATTGCAGCACTCTTGGTCCTTGTGGGACATAGGCATAGGTTATATAAAGCACAATGATTGCAGTCTGTGGACCTAATGCCCCATTGTCATCGTTGGATTGCTTAGCAATACTAGTTTATATAACTCTTTGCTTAGCACTATGACTTCACAGTACACAGGTGAACGGCCTTGTGGGATGGCATTTTCCAGCTAGGTGGCATGTACGCAATAAGCAAAATTTGCATATAGGTAACCCTGTAACTAAGTGATATGAAATGACTTTTGTAAAGCTGTTCAGCACTGAATGTTATTGAAGCATTTAAAGTGATATCTAACTGGTGCCGCCTCATGTTAGCTATAGGAGATTCAGAGGTAGTAGTTGCACCCAGCCATAGGGTCCAAAGCCATATAAATAGCGTCTCTTTTACCTGCAGCTTGCAGACATGATCACTATTGTACATACAGCAAAACCCAATTTAACAGGTTCAACACCTGTAAAGGTCCAACACCTATAAACGTAAAACAGGGGCGACCTAATAACTATGTATAGATATATCAGGGAACAATACAGAGATCTCTCCCATCATCTATTATACCCAGGACTGTGACTTTAACAAGGGGGCACCCTCTATGTCTAGAGGAACGAAGGTTTCTACACCGACATAGAAGGGGGTTCTTTACTGTAAGAGCAGTGAGACTATAGAATTCTCTGTCTGAGGACGTGGTGATGGCAAACTTGATAAAAGAGTACGAAGGGCCTGGACGTCTTTCTTGAGTATAATAATATCACATGTTATAAGAACTAATTAATTCAGAAGGGTCGGTGATCCAGGGATTATTAAAATTGCCAGATTGGAGTTGGGAAGGATTTTTTCCCCCTAAATGGGGAAAATTAGTTTCTACCTTATTGAGTTTTTTTTTTTGCCTTCCTCTGGATATACATTGGAAGGATGGCAATAGGCTGAACTGGATGGACATGGGTCTTTTTTTCGGCCTAACATACGATCTTACTATGTTACTAGGTAGGTTCAACACCAAGATAGACTTAACATCGCCATATAAGGGTTGTACTTTCAATCTATTAACCTTCACATGAGTATCTCACGAGCATGTTATGGGTTAAATACTTATTTGCTGTAGATTTTGCAGTCAACTATATTATATACTGGGTAAGGAAATGTCTGGCAGTGAAAGTGTTATGCGGAATTCTTCATTGACTAAAACAGCTAAGCTCAGAATGACGTGAAATGGAAACATGTCCAGGGACGCGGGACTTCCAGTCTGAAGGGAGTATTCTCCACAAGGTGTACTTGGTGGAAACAATTAACTTCTTCATTTCCACTAGTATCTAAGGGAAAAAAAAGAATTCTCTGAAGGACTCACATAATATGCTGTGAAGTGCGTCACAGGGACTGGAAAGTTTTGCTACTCATTCTATTGCCGAAAGTTACCAGACCTTCTCTTACATAAGACTGACGTATCATCTCACTTTTGACCCACTGTTCCTCTTATTATGTGATCATATCATAAAGGAGGAATGTTTTTGATAATCTCTATATTGTTTAGAAGAAATGTATTTTTAGGACTGTTATTGGGCCATGTACTGAAGCACTTTAAGATATTGATATACATAGTAATATGATGAGGCTTCAGGAGGAGATGACATCTTCGAGATGAAACAGTCTAATTTCCATTACCGACCAAGTTCCAGGCCACAACTATTTGTTATGACCTTGGTCATCCTGAATTTGCTTCCTCTTGTCCATTGCGAATCACTTTTACTGAAAATGTACTTTACTGATGTCGTCTTTTCATTTCTTTTATTATTGATTACCTATAGATGACATCCTTTCCACCTCGGTGTGGACCATCCGTGATCAAAAACACAGGTCAAGTCCATGATATACAGATTGCTGTTAAGAAACATAAGTGATACAAGAGACAAATACTTGTCACAAGTCATTGTGTTATCCTGGCTCACGCGTATTATAACTCTGGTGGTTGGTAAAGGGCCCATGACAGTTATTGCCGGGGGCCCAGATCACTAGTCTTCTCCTGGTTATAAGCAATGTATCCTGGGGTTGGTGTTCTATTTCCTTACTGAAATGCACAGATTGTGACAGTCGTACGTAGCAGCAAAATGTCCCTGGAAATTATATTTTAATGTTAGCAAATATGTGACAGCTGTGGTTCAGCCTGTACTGACGGAAATAGAATGATCAAAATTAATGACAGATGGATTTCATTTACTCAATTCATCTGCACATTTTCCTGCGATGGATGCGGTGAAGGCATTTAAACAACTCCAGCTATTGGCTTCTGAGGCATCATTATAGAATCATATGATGCCTTTCATGTACTGTATGAATATAGTGGTTCCATACATGGTTAATACATATATACATATAAATATACAGTATACATATAGAGTGTGTGTGTGTGAAACACCGCCATTAATTACGGGATAATGTGGCACCTCAGCAGATGAAAGCCCCATGCATATGGCTGAGCCTTATGGTGACACAGGGATTCCCTATGTCTATGTAGTACTGTTGGCACTACATATGGTGCGTCTGTAAGGTATTGTATTATGAAAATATCCTTCCCAATATGCAATGATTCTAGGGTATAATATCAGCAGTGCTTAGCGGAGCATGCCGTAGTTTTTTCTATGTTGGATTCATGCTAAATGCCTATGCTTTTTTATGAAATCAGATGTATATGGAAAAGTCTGTAGATTGCTATGGATACCATATTTTTTCTCTCTTTGTGAATTTATGTTACCACATTGTAATGCAGCAGGAGATAACCCATTGTGTCACTGACTGGATTGATTTAGGATTAATCTTGAGGCTACCTCAAGAGGGCACTGGTCTTCACCCTTTAACCCCTTTTTAGAGGGATCTGGTCTTTGCTGCAGGGAACCTCCTGGAAGTTGCCTCAAGAGTAGTTTCATATTGAAAGCTGACCCAGATGGGTCAAAAGGATCAGGGTAGGATGGAGTCAACTAACAGGCCGGGGTCAGGACAGATGGAGTTTGTTCAATATTGTAGGTAGGCAGGAGGTCAGGACAGGTGGTGTTTAGGCAAGATGTGGTCAGCAGAGATGTCAACCTGAGAGAGCCCTTCATAGAGTGATACTTGAGCAGCAGGTCACAGCAAACTGGTGAGGTATTTCCAAGGAGTGTTTCTTATAGAGTAATGGAGTGAAGCCTCGGCAACCTCCTACAGTCTGAATCTTCTTTATTAACAGGTATCTCCCTGTACGTGTATAGGAAGAGATCTATCAGTCTAAGTGATCTAGTTGGGGAAAGGCCGATGAGAGGCCTTGTTCCATGTGAATTTTCAAAGTATAGTTTAGCTTTTTGCTCCACCTTGTTTTTAGTCTTCCCTCCAGAAAACAGGGTGATAACCACATATCTCAGGATTACTAGGTGGGTGAGGCTTAAAATAAAACTGGGTGACTTGACATGTCTGAGTCAGTAAACAAGCTTAGGTCAGGACAGGTAGAGTACAGCAAAGCTGGGTATTCAGGTAGAGGGTCAAAACTGGAAAGCAAGCAGGATACAGAAACACATTAGCTGGGACATCAGGAATTTATTGCTCAGGCACCTACAAGGGTAGGTGCCTTCAGTAACCCAGGCAGGGCTGGGGTGGTCTGAGGTTGGGAAAACTGGATGCACAAACCGATCCTTTAAGTCGCAGGCTGAGCACACTCACAAATGATATTGGCAAGGATAGCAACTGTGGCATCTGCTGCATAGAAAACAGAGGGCAGGATGATGCTGATGGTCATGGCAGTATAATGGGGGTGCGGGGTGGTTGTGTTAATACTTGTTTTTATTAGTTTTGTTGTTTGATGATACTGTGGTGCTATTTCCCCTTTAAGATGCCCCAGTGACTGCTTGACTCTTGCAGGAGGTAAGGTCAGTAGAAATGGGCAAGTTGGCGGGTTTCACCCACTGAACAGGAAATGGAGTATTAGAAACACTTGTGGAACTACTGCCAAGGATACGCTGGATAGAGACACTGAAGGTGTCTGGGATTGTCTAGCAGCAGGAATTGATACTGACACCTGTTCATCTCGGCTCCTCCAAGCAGTCACCTGGTGCACACTTCCATGCCTTCGCGAATGGACCATGGCTCAAAAACTTAGGCTGCCTGTCCACGGCTGCGACGGATTATCACTAGCAATATTCCGCCACAGGGCAGGAGGGGGGAGCACTGTAAGGTCTCCACGATGAGCCTATCTAATTGATAGGCTCACCGTGGAGAATCGCGGCATGCCATGATTTTAATCACGTGAGCGGAGAATCGCTATGGTTCTCTGCTTGTGGACATCGGGATGCGCTTTCCATTGTTATCCTATGGAAAGCGTGTCATGCGAACTCTGCGGGTGATTTATCGCCGAGGATCTCGCTATGACCTCTCACCTGTGGACAGGCAGCCTAAAGGTTGGATCGTTGATTTAAAAAGTTTGTCCTGAGCATAAGACAGCATCTTGTGGTTACGTCCAATGCATCCATTTACTTCCCTGTTATACGTCCCCTATGCCGTAGGGGCTTGGGATAGAATGCTCCCTCAAAAGTATACAGAACTTTACCTTGCTTGTCAGGTTGCTGCCTGCACTATCACTCCTATCTGACTGCCCCATCTCCCACCTATAACAGGCTGGAGAGGTAGGTGCGAGCTGCAGCCATAACACACATTAGGAAGCTTAGGAGGCTGAGTCATGTCTTTGTATACCATTATACAGGGGCGTAACTATAGAGGGTGCAGGGGATGCGGTTGCACCCAGGCCCAGGAGCCTCAGGGGGCCCATAAGGCCTCTCTTCTCCATATAGGGAGCCCAGTACTATGAATAAAGGATTATAGTTAGGGGCCCCGTTCCAGGTTTTGCATTGGAGCCCAGAAGCTTCAAATTATGCCTCTGTACAGCATGGTTTAGGTATGGGTACGGGTACAGATACAGATAGAGGGGGGGCCCCAGGTCACCTTATGCATCAGGGCCCCTGAGCCTTTAGTTACGCCCCTGCCACTATACAATGCTCTATGGGGTGCCGTATATCAAAACATATTCTCCCCTCGAAGCAATTCTTCCATAATAGGCCATCTGATGGAGCATGCATCATATTGATAGTATGATTACATTGGTAGTGAGGTGCAGTATATTAGGGCTCATAAGCAGAAAAACATAGAACCCAACAGAGCCACATGTTGTCGATGTTTTGTAGCCTTGGTTTCCAAGTTGTCAGATTCAGAACACAGATGTATTATAATGGAACATATTTCCCATATTGGACATCTCAATGACTGATGGCTATTCATCTGTATATGACATGTGAATAATAATTGACCAAACCTCCAGGTATATGTTAGCCTGGCTTCTCTAGCTCATTCAGAGGGACTTATCATTCTCTCTGAAATCTGCTCTTAATATTGGATTAGAAATACTTCTCCTGAGTTCTCATTATTATACAGCAGGTGCTGCAAGCGGCAGCTCTCTAACAGGCATAGCAGTCACTATTCACTCACCTTATTGTCACTACTTTCTTATTTCTTATTACTTATTTATTCTCTTCCTACCTGCAGTGGATTAAAAATAAAGCAGTGATTCATATAGAGTACAACATTTACTGATTGGATAATCTGGTGAAATTGCCAATATTATCTAATTTGCCTAGCTCTAGATTTCTGACCCTCTCCTATTCCTGGCACACATGGCTATTTTCCAGCACTCTTTGAACACATTTACCTATTGCATCATACCCTACAATAATGGATGTTCCAGCTGAGAAGATTTATGTACAGCTAATCACGTCCAGCGCATGCATAGACCTCTCTTTTCTATCACATGTACATGACCTCCTCTCTGGGAATGTTCGGAGCATTGGGGATTGAGGTAGTGCTGCTGCTGACGTACAGATGAGTTGGCTGCAGGCGGATAATTCCAAAGTGTCTCGGAGGGACCTGTTCTGCTCAGCTTACTTAACCCTCTCTGTCATACAGTAGCATTGGCTACAGCTCTTTCGAGGCTCTTTATCTTTGGTCTAATCAGACATCTCTGAAGCTCCACAACCATTATCAACAAGAAGAGGCTGTTTCTTTAAAGTCTGTACTGAAATAAATTGCAAACACTTACAGTTGTACACTATCCTACCAAAAGTATTCGGACAGCCTATCAGTAGAATGGATTGTGTCTTAAAGTATGTCATGTGTCTTAAACCATGCTACATAAGATGTAGACTCCTGGAGGTGTCATCCATGGGAACTGCACGCTCTTGGATATACGGGTTATGGAGCTGCACACAAGCCGTCATGAAGTGCAATTCATCCAACTGTCTACAATGATGCAAGTAGTATCGCCTTTAGACAGCTGAGCAATGGAAGAATGTTCTATGGAGTGATGAATCACGCTACTCTATCTTCAAATCTGATGCCTGTACCTGAGAGTGGAGGATGCCTGGAGAATGCCTTCTGCCTGAGAGTATTGTGCGAACAATTAAGTAAGGTGGAGGTTCCGTTATGGTCTGGGGATGTTTTACATGGCATGTTCTCAGTCCATTGGTTGTAGTGGCAAGAACCATGAACATGGAGGTGTACCTTGCTATTTTAGACGATAATGTATTGCTAAAATGTGGTAATACTCTGGGAATGGTCAGCAATACTTCCAACAAGACAACGAGCCTCGTCACAAAGTCAGTGCTATTTTATTTTGGTTTGAGAATATGGATGTTCCATGATTGGACTGGCCAACACAGAATCCCAACATGAGCCCTACTGAAAATCTTTTGGATGAACTGTTACGTCAGGTCTGAAAATATGAACAGTTTCCTACTTTGAGAGAACTTGTCAGACGTTTGCAGGATGAATGGAGGGAAATACCAGCTGACGTGTGTCAAGTAGAAAGTATACCACGGAGAGTATCACGTGTTATTAGAACCAAAGGAGGCACCATAAAGTATTAACATATGGAAATAAATAGTATTTGTGATTCTTGCTCGATTACTTTTGGTAGGATAGGACATCTAGATGAACAGTATTTTGATACTCTTCCCTATTGGCTTTCAGTGGTTAGTGTACTCAGTCCAAATATTGGAGCATTTATAACAATGATGTCACCAGACCAAGGTGTTTTTTCTGCTTTCCATGTGAATAAAGATTCTCTTAGTGCACATAAGCTTCTTAATCATTTGCTTAATACTTGTAACAACCCCACTGCTATCTTGGCTGCTAATTTTGAAAATTACTATATTTTTCTCTAGCAGCTATAAAGTGAATCCAGGCTAGTCAGGAGGATTGCTAGGTATTTTTGGAGAGAAGGGTTAGTCTTGGTCATGTCATGTACAGATGCAGCAAAATGTAACCCAACTGTGATAAATTTTGCTGCAAGTTATCTTATCTTAAGCCATTGAAAATGTATTGTTATCTTAGCGTGAATTCACCTCTGCGTCGGAGGTTCCGCTTTCCTGTTCTGTTTGGGGAGTCCCAGTGGCCAAATGGCTCCGTCCTTGGACAGAACCAAACAGTGCCGAACAGACCCCATTGACTATAATGAGGTTCGTTCACTTTTTGCTCAGCCGTCCAGCTTTTAGCCAAGAACAAAAGCTTAAAAAGGTTGTCTAGGGTCAGGCTGCTTTCATATCTACGGCAGGGGTTCCATTTTCCTGCTTCATCCAGGAAGCAGGAAAGGGGAGTCCCCTGGCCAAACTGGTCCGTCTTATGACGGAATCGAACAGCGCCAAACAGGTTTCCGCTCAGCTGCCTGGCATTTTACTGCATGCAGAACTGTTCCTTCTTGTATTTTATGCTGGATCTGTGATAGAGGTACCAGCACAGATGTAAACCCAGCCTTAGTAAAGCTTGGCTACTTTCCTTCAAAAACAGCACCACACCTCTCTACAGGTTGTAAGTGGTATTGCAGCCCCTTTCAGCTTGAAGCTGAGCTGCAGTGCCAGATGTAGTGTGACCGTGTTATTACACAACTAGATACTGCTGAAACATCAAGTTGTTCCTTACCCTTTATAAATGTGTCAACTATAATGATTATTTATGCATTTTTCACACATCCCAATAGGGTAGCCGCCGTACACCAAACAGAGCCAAAGGATAGATGTGGAAGAAAGTAGTCATGGATCTATAAGCCAGGATAATTCATTTGAATGAAGGCAAGAGTCCATGCATCTGCTATGGGGCGATTAAAGGGTTTGCTAACTCTCATCTCCATTGCTACTTAATGGCAGGCACCCCAAGGGGTAAATGATCCAAGGGTCATGAACAGGATATGAAGGGGAAACAAAAACCCTTCTGTCCCGGGTGGCAAAATATTGCCACATAATGCTTTGTACATCTTTATATGATCTTTCTAATGGAGCCCCTTAAATGTTTGCTAATTAAATTAATGTGCCATTATTTATTAGCAAATTGCAAATTCTCAGAAATTCTGAGTTAATGGTTAGCTTGTGTCTATGCAGGAGAACTATGTAGAATTATGTTTCGAATTATCTTCTTCCTCTGCCTCTATTACTAAAGGATATGTATGGAAACTCACAGTGTAACAATGCTATATCAGTGTGCAATATCCGCTTTTGTGATTCCATCCTTACCGAGGAAGAACGAGTAGCAGAACTGCTCCTTCCTATAATATAGCTTTCCTTATTACGTTACTAGCTGTATTGTAGGTTCATACTGTAACCTACAGAGAGCTTTCCATACAGACCATAATTCTAGAAGGAAGGATGACAAGTGTAGGCGAAGCACATCAGACTCCATCCAGACACCGAGTGCATTATGTTTGATTATTCCCAATGCACATACAAAAAAGACATTGTCAAGACATCCCCTGCATTACAGCGTGCAGAGTACATATGAAGTAATACATAGAGAAAGTGTAGACAAGGCAATGGGAATCGGAGATTATTATGATATGGACATGTAGCAACAAGACGTAATGTCTCTGGTGATAAATGAGGATTCAATCTATGTGGTTGCAACTACTTGAACTTTAAACTTACAAATTCACCTTTTTTGATTACTGGAGATGTACTAGCCATTTTTAGGATATTACATGATTGATGATCGTTTGAATAACCATAGGGGGAGGCGATGAAAGAAGAACTTCAGGGAATAAGAGGCACTTGGCATTGCACAAGAGTCTCCAGCATGTTCACGGCTTAGCGGGTCAGTTTGTTTCACTTGCCGTGTATGTTATAATAAGGGAGATGGAACAATACCTCTGCAGCGCCACCTATTGGAAGGCAGCTTTCCTGCAAGTCAATGTTAGACACTTTATACAAGCCTTGTAACAATGACTGGAAATTGAAAGCCCCTGTCAATTCCCGGTTATTGTTACAAGGCTTGTGTAAAGTGTCTAACATTGACTTGCAGGAAAGCTGTCTTCCAATAGGTGGCGCTGCAGAGGTATTGTTCCAGCTTTCTTATTTGCATATTACCCAGAGGAGCATAAATGGCCTTATAAGCTTTCTTCTCTCACCTTCTAGGTGCTTTCCCTAAGGAGAAAAGGTAGTGTTCCTAGCCCCTGTTGGGTATCAGTTACTATCTCATTTTCAATTGTAGAAGCCTGTTGAAAAGCTTATTTATAGATGGTTTCACACTTAGGCTATGTTTACAGGGAACGGATTTGCTGTGGATTGTCCATAGCGGATATTCTGTAGCAGAAAATCTGCATCAAAAAACAGATTTTGACACATTTTAAGATTGATTTTGGTGCAGAATCATCCCTCATTGGAAGAGGTAGAATCCGCAGCACATCCGGTGCTATAATTGACATACTGGGGATGTCTTCCTCTGTAACTGTGGCTCATACTGTGGATTTAAAATCCGCACTACATGTCAATTTCCGCACGGGTTTGCTGTGGATTTCTCTTGTATTATGTGGACGAGATTTTGAAAATCTCATCTTTGCCGCTACTGTAAATGCCACGGATTTCCTTGTGGAAAGTCTGCACAGAAAATTTGTGGCGAATCTCTCCCACGTGATTACAGCCTTAGTGTTTTCATATATTTTGCATAGCATTTTTTGTGGCATTTTATTTGCACTTTTTATTATTTTTTACCAAGGTGCTAGTTTAAAGAAGACCTGTCACACCTTTCCATTAGTGAGGCCAGCTGTATATAGAAGCTTTACGGCTGCGTCCCTGCTGACTCGGTTTTATTTTTGTTGTACACCCCCTCGTTGCTCGCAGCAGCTCCTGTGAGATACAAAAGCCAGAACTGGTGTTCTGCCATGTGGATTGTCTCCACCACTTAGTGTCAATCAAGCCTGACATTATCTACTGACAATGAGCAGCGGGGACTGTCCACCTGACGGAATACTAGTACCTGGCCCCGTATCTAATGGGAAGTGGTGGGGGCGAACAGGGAGTGTACAACTAAAACAAAGCAATATTGGAGTCAGTAGGGGCATGGCTGTAGACCTATGCAGGCAATCCTGCTGATCAGAGGATGTCAGGTCTCCTTTAAAGTGTAGGGTCAGATACGAGAATGGCCCCATACTGTACAGAACATTCTGGAGCTTTTTACAACTTAACACATTGGTGCCTCCCTTTCTAGACACTTTTTAAATCATGTTTACACACAAATATCTGGTGAAACAAGAATAGTAAATTTGCCTCCATGTTTTCTCTTAACCTTGATATCTTCATTCTATTTCTGTGGGACGCATCAAATAACATTTGTGTCATTTTTCATGGTCAGAACTTGGTCAAGAAAAAAACAGTGAAGTGCGTAACGCCAAGTGGTCAGTCCATTATAATGCCAGGCTAGGCTCTGCTGGCTCAGGTGATGCCACCCTTTCAAAAAGGGCAATTGAAAGAACGTGGCAAGAACTGGGACTAGGCTCAACCTTCTGGCAATGAAACAATGAAAAAAAGTCATTGAATGAACCTGAGTCCTTCATTTATTGAACAAGCTGCTCATAAAGGCATTTCAAGGCTGCAAACCTCTTTCTCAGATACAGCTAGTAGGTGAATAGTTATGGCTTTGATTACATTAGCTTGTGGGGAAAGTATGTAGTTCTTCTGTTCTCTCTCCCCACATGCGCAAGCTAAGCTATATATACAGCCATAGCTGTAACCAGCTGGATCTGAGGAAGAGGTTTGCAGACTTGTATGTGTTGGAGGAGTCAGGTTCCTTGCACGACTCTAGAATATTAGACTTTCAAGAAAAATGACCCACAGTGATGTCATTATTAGTGCCGCTTATCTAGATCGGCTCGGTGACAAAATCATCTTGATTTTCGTAAAATCGAATCAGGTTACTCCACACCGATTTTTGGCAAAAATCACATCACAGAAAAATTGAATTTCCCACAATGCAGAGGTCAGTATGCAGCCACTTTTTGTTTGCGGGGTGGTTAGCCATTGCCTTCTAAAAAAAAAGTCATCTTTTACCCCCACAGTAAGCTGGGTACTCATTTTACTGACCTTGGAAGACAGAGTCAACCTTGAGCCAACTACCTGAACCAAGTAGGGATTGAACCCTTGTAAGTGAGAGCTTAGGACTGCATTTGTGCTGCCTTAACATTCTGCACCAGATGGGGCCTTCATATAACATAGACACAATGTATTCATCATCAGCCATTTTTACAGTTGAGCACACAGAAACTGCATCACATTTATATGTCTATGTAACACGTGATCTGTTGTTAGGGACATATATTCTACAGAGGATATATTGCTGCTGGGTGTGAAAGTTTGTATACCAGAAGAGAACTTAAACGGGGTGCCTATAGAAAACAGTCCAAACAACCAGAGGGAAGAGAAGAAGACATTGAATGCACTGATGCCCAACCATTTTTTCCTCCGGTCAGTGTGTGCGGTCAGCCCTCCACAAGCAATCTGTACTCGGGGAATGTGGAGATGGAGGTGCCAGCTGCCGGTGCTCATTGTGACAGAGTCCACTCAGGTGGAGAAGCATAATGAAGAGGTGGCAAAGGATGAGGGGCTTGACCCAACATGGGCAGACAGTGAAAGTCATGACAGCGATTCACAGGGGAATGAGAAAAAGATGGACAGTGTGGGTCAGCACCATGTAAGACAGCGGGTATGGTGTCGCAAACAAACATAAGGGCTGTATCGTCACCATCAGCTACTACTTGTCGCAGCAGCACCAACATCAGGCCTACAGCTAGGTCTGCTCACAGGACTTGTGCAGCCTGGGTATTCTTTACCACCACATGTCATGACAGAAGAGCGGTCACCTGTAAGATCTGTGGTAAGCGTTTAAAACATGGAAAGAATGTAAACAACCTCAACACAACATGTATGAACAGTCCCATGAACTCCCACCACCTTGGAGAGCCAACTGCGCTAGAGGGCAAAAAGTCAGCCACTTCCTCTTCCGCTGCCTCTTCCTCCATCTCCCCCCATGTTCATGTAGCAACCTTTCAGCAGTTTTGTGTAGGGGCAGTAGCATGTCTACTTCAGGCCTCTCCTCCACAATTGACAATTGGGTTGCAGGCTTCAGATCCAGGAGTGGGAAACGGAGAGCAGAAGCTGAGCCGCCACCATCACCACCACCTTCACCGTCATTGATATCTTTCCCAATATACCAGTGTGTTCCAGGTCAGCAACCATCCCTCTATCCCTCAGCAATGAGAATCTGAAAACATACCACCCCAACCATCTACGAGCACAGAGCTGGAATGCAACCATTGCACAGCTGATTGTAATGGAAATGTTGCCCTTCAGCTAGTGGACACAGATACCTTCCACAACATGATGCCCTGTGCCCTTCTCCTTCTCCCCAAATGACAATTTTCTAATGCAGAAGAAACAGCTATAGCTTACAGCTTTTCCTTGTAGAATGCCAGGCTGAGCTGTTTTATTCATTTTGCTTTTAAAGCAAGCAGCACACCTGCTGTCTTCATTGGCCCAATTTTTGATCTAGGAGACCCTATGTGGGTCTGCTATTGTTTTCAGTGATACCATGTGCTACAATTGACGCCAACACCACTTTACACTACTTTGACCCTTTTTTCTGAGCTGCACAGTGTACCCCATATATGTGGCTGTATTCCCATGGAATTTGGGGGCTTTGACTGCATTGGGGACCTTCTGGTGGGCAAATTAGTGAACCCAATTTTTACTCCGATTGATTTTAATGGGGGTTGAATTGACCACCCCGATTCACAAAGATTTTCACAAACTAATTGTTCCATTAATTGCTCATCAGTAGTCAATATCATAGCATGATGTCATTTCAGTGGTACATATGCAAGTCAGCTAGTTTGTTATATGATGCTTATTTTATGCAAAGTATTTCCATCTGCCATTATTTCCCTTGAAATGATAAATTCGTATAGGAAGGAATAATATAAAATGATGAAAGACTTTATATACAGTAAATATGGGCTTTAAGGTTGGTCAAGACATCTTTAGACTGACAAGTATCTTAGCTGCACCTCGCCACTTAGAACTCCTGGTACAATATTCCGGTTTTAATTGCATAATACGGCTCATGCGGCCTAAGTAAGGTTGTGTGATCAGGGACTAAATGAAGCTGAATTCTCATTTACTAAATGAGATTTCTTTTCCACAGCTCCCAGCATTGTACCGGGGAAACCACTAGAGGAACAGAGCTTGTATATTCCGAACAAGTCACATATAGTTCCAGGTTCGCCTTGATTCACACTTTGTTGAACAAACGATTTGTTCTGCAATTAGCCTCTAGCTGGGGAGCTTATTAAACCCAGAGATCTCCAGGGATCTCAGGCTTAAGGTCAAGGAGAAAGTGTAAATTACCATCGCTGGCGAGAAAGAAATGCTATTGCAGCATGCGGAAAATGTACATGTATGAAGTGGAAGAGTCAATAGTAGTCTGTTATTTAAGCAAACACAAGCTGTGTTAGACAGCGGTCTGCTATTACTTGTAACCTTTAGTGTAGCGAGGTTCCAGGCGCATGCTGGATTCAAGGCAGCAGCTGGAATGAAACTGCAAATTAAATACACACACGGAGAAAGGATAACACTTCAAATACACAACACTTTATATATTAAACAAAAGGGTCCCATTGAGTCCTCGGAGAACAAGAGACCCATGTTTTCTAAGTGGTTCAGTGGGGGATGTACTGGTTGATGGCCATGACTCTTTATTACTGTGAACAGTTATTAGATACTACTGTAAGTATTGCATTTCATATTGTGCGCATTAGTGCCTTACCCAATTGAGTCACAATTTCATTTTGCCATCGCATCAACACATACTAGAGCCAAGTTCCTCGGAGATCAATTTAAGGGGTTTTATGGGACATAAATATTCATGGCCTATCTTTAGGATGGGCCATCAATATCAGGTTGGAGGGGGTGATAAGAGATGGATCCCCCAACAATCCATTTTTTGAAGAGGCGGCCGTGCTGCAGCGAGCGCTGCAGCCCCTTCATTAAATACCAGCCACAGCACTCTACACTATCCTATCAAGTAATAAGTAAATGGAGCAAGAATCAAAAGTAGTATTTATTTCCATATGTTAATACTTAGTGGGACTCTTTTGGCCCTAATGATATCAGATTCACTCCATGGTATACTTTTTATGCTGACGTCTTATATAGTTCAGCTGGTATTTCCTTCCATTCATCATCAGAGCAAAAATATCCAGTCTAGCGCTTCACGGGCTGAAGGAATAGAATTGGGGTGTATAAGGTTACACCAATACGTAGAGTTTTATTGCAACGCGTTTATTGGTGTAACCTTATACACCCCAATTCTATTCCTTCATCCCGTGAAGCGCTAGACTGGATATTTTTGCTCTGAAGTTTCACCTATACTGGGTTCCCTATTATTAGGGACCCCTGACATCCAAGCAGCTCTCCGTTCAGGATTGGGAAGAAGGATTTATTGATCCACTACATCTACAGGCTATCCCGGAATTGGAGGTACTAGTGAGCTATCCCACCAGAGGGAAACTCACTAAGTACCGGGTAAGTCCTTTCATTTTACCTTATTTCACGATCATATCACCATATAGCACTGTAGGAGCGCTATTTCTGATCCCGACACCTCTATTATTGTCTTCCATTCATCATGCAAATATTTGGCAAGTTCTCTTAAATAAGATGGATGCTGGTCATATTTCCTGCCCCAACATTGCAGTCTATCCCAAAAATGTTAAGTAGGGTTCAGAAGCACAGAAGTCAGGCTATGGACAGGGAGTGAGCTTGGTAACGTATAGCATGAGGATGAGTGCAGTGCCCGTCCATGGTCCCAGCAGCAAGTGAGCAGGATGGGCAGTGGCGGCGCACCGTGACATATTATAACAATGTATCATAGAATTTTCTGAACAGATAAAAAGGTTGGGAGGTTGGACACCACCACTGCCAAGTCCTCTATGGTGGGATGTTAACTGGTGACTCTACCTTGTACTTTTTGCACAAGTAATTTAATTAGATAAAACTCTATAAATAAGAGATAGAAAATTGTAACAACTCGGCATTCTCTTCTACGTATAACAAGAATGAATCGGGATAGTGGAATGATAATAAAGCTGTATCTAAATAGATGGACAGCTTTATTGTTTGTTGGGTCATGAACCTAATTATGTGCGGTGTAGAAAACAAGACTAATAAAGAGCAACTCATCAGTGAAGACTCCTCTAATCAAGAATATTTCCGGCATGTGAATAGTGTACTGTCAGGCTATAATGAGTTGCGAAACAAAGAGCCATCTATTGGAAACAATGTATTAAAAGTCTTCTTACAACAGAAGGTGTATAGAGCATATAGCAACATAAAAGAATAGTAATATAAAACCTTTTCCAGAGGAATTCTGGGAAAGAGACATCTTGAATGAAGGTCTAACTAAAGAAAATCAAATTTTTTTTTATCAGTTTATGATGAATTAACCTGAATGGTCAACAAAAATGTTTATGACTTCATCCATACAACTGTATTATAAGGCTATGATTTAATGCAGAAGTACACAGTAGTTTGTTCTAATGGATTCATATGGTATGCTCCATTGCATAATGTTTGACAGTTTGGTGCCTCATGAGGGACATAAGGAAGCACACAAAATGTCTATGTCATAAAGTACTGTAGGTACTCTACATGCCAACTTTAAGGGTTGCTGAAAGATATAAACTTATCCTCTATCAACAGGACAGTGAGTAAGTATCTAATTGATGAGTGGTCCAACTGCTGGGACACCCACCAATCACTTTAACCAATCTGTGTCACACTGAATACAGTTGCTCCTGAGCATGACTGTTGCTTCTTCATTCATCTCTATGGGATTGCCTGAAGAGTAGCTCAGTGCAGCGTTTGATTATCTCCGGAAGTCCCATATTAATCGAAGGAATGGCACATGCTTGACAAAAGATCAATTCATATGTGGAGACACTGGATTCCCATTCTTCATGATTAGTGATAAGCAAACTTGTGAAAAGTTCAGTTCGGCCAGTTCTCCGAATTATTTCGAACCGAACCAAAAGTTCAGCAAAACTCTGATTGGTATACAGGGCTTTTATGGCTCTTAGACAGTGTTATACATCAGTGTTCAGGACTAGTGTTGAGCAAACCGAACCAGAAGAACCCTGTTTCAGGTAGAACTTTGCTAGAAGCCAAACCAAAGTTCAACCCCATTCTACTGGTTTGTTTCGCTCAACACTGTTTGTCATGGGTGGATGTCCCAGCAGATCAAACACTTATCAACTATTCTCCGGGTAGGGCATAAGTTTGTCTCTTGGAAGAACCCCTTTAAGGGCTTTCAACAATATCTGATACATTTTTGTAAAAATAATGTAATTTGATTCTAAACTGGTAATCAGGACAACACAGCGACAGACACAGCTGAGAAAATGATGGGAAGAGAATGTATCAGACAGTTATCTTCCACGAGTGCATATTTATCAAGCACACATGGAGTGAAAAGTGCCGCTCGTTTTATTAGTTTTCTACAACAATATGCATGAATATGCGCTTTACGTTGTTTTTAGTTCCTAGCAGATTTCATTATTGCCATCCAGGTGACACACATTCAGTAATGATCTACCGAGACTGGAGCAATGTTTGCAAATATTCTCAAGAGAAAATATTCTGATATCTTTTATTAGCACAGCTTATTTTCACATTTTATACACTCTTAGACCTCATATACATAGAATCACTACAGAACTACAGGTATTCAGTGCGCTGCCAAATGGTGCCTGCTGGGTCGGCATCAGCACCTGGCAAATCTGGGCAGGTTTTGGGGTCCACTGAGCTTTGGGGCCCACTCAAGGATGAGATCAATCCAATTCCTGCTCTTTGAAATTAATTGTATCAGCATGTTAAAGACATACATACAATTGACTATCAGTGGCACTGCCGGAAGTCAAGCAACAAAATAGGACAAATACCAAGGGGGTGAATACTTTCGTAAGGCACTGTATATGTTAGATACTAGTTATAAAATGCTGGCATAATCCATATTGCTGTGCTGGATATACTCTAGCATTGGTACCTGTCCTTAGTGCGGTTTATGAACGTATGATATGGCAAGTGGAGAAGAGCTACTCAAACTAAACAAGCACTTACAAGCTCTATATTCATATTACTTTGGTTGGATCAGAAAAGAACGTTTGTTTGCCCACTCACCAGGTCAGGGGCGTAACTATAAAGGATGCAGGGGATGCGGTTGTAGCCGGGCCCAGGAGCCTTAGGGGGCCCATAAGGCCTCTCTTCTTCATATAGGGAACCCAGTACTATAAGTAAAGCATTATAGTTGGGGGCCCTGTTACAAGTTTTGCATCGGTGCCCGGGAGCTTCAAGTTACACCTCTGCTCCGGGTCATATAAAGGTGCCACTGATCGAAATATATAATCACATTTTTTTATGTGGCACCAAAAATCATCATTATGAACATCACATCTTCCCGTGTCAATGGGATTTGTGCTGCCGACAAGAATGACACTCTATGGGGACAAACGATCATATGAATGATCCTTCTTTCCGTACTAGAGTCTGAAAAGGCCCAATAGACAAGAACCAGTCTTGATGATCGGCCCAGCCACTCAATGCAGGGGGGTGGGATAGGGCTGGCATGTCACAGGAGGAAGTGGTAATGCCTTCCCTGCATGTCTATTGGCTAAAAAATGGCACTAAACATGCGGGGAAGGCAATGGAATTGACTCGAGTACTGCGTGGTGTTCGTCTCGAGTAACGAGCATCTCGAGTACCCTAATACTCGAATGAGCATCAAGCTCGGACGAGTGTGCTCGCTCATCTCTAGAGCTTGTCTATGAAAGCGAATTGCTGTGTGAAAAGACCCCACCTTATGACCCCTTATGTTGTATGTGTTACCACTGTGACTAGTCATTATCCTTTGCTAATATCACATAATATGCCTTGTAGGTAGGCTAAAACCCCAAGTAAATGCTATCAAAGATATAACCATAGAGTCATTGAGATCATTGATTGGACATAGGCTTTAATATTCTGCATTTTTGTGATGCATCCATTAATTGATCCGGCACTGTCTTAGATAGGAACATGCAAGCTCAGTGCATGATTGCACATAAAAGTAAGAGATCAGACAATTAAAACCTACATAGTTGGTGTATATATGAGTATTCCTGTACTAGAGAGAGAAGAAATAAAACTGTGAATGTGATGTATTGAGAAGATCACATTTGGATCATGGATGACCTCAAGCATTGTATGGTGGCTACATGTATGTTCTTATTAGCATTGCATGAAGATGATTCTCCAAACACTGATTAGGATAGAATGGCCTGGACCTCATCTCAGGTCTACTAGGCATGAGCAAACTATCATCCACTTCAGGCTATGTATGACTGAGGTGTCTATCATCTTCTCTTCCTGACATTTTGTAGGCAAATGACATCTCTTTGTTTTTCTTAATACAGTAATGAAGTCTGATGCACTGCACCCCTGTGTTCTTACATCATGTACAGGTGAGAGGCAACATCACATAGTGGTCATACGTCTGTCATAGATCCCACCGCAACAAAGATCAATATTGATTTAATCTACTGGGTTTGTTCATCCATTCCGTCCATGCACATTGTTTGTTCACTGCACAAATCCATTTGATGATGGTATGAAAAATGAAGCTCGTTGAACAAACAATGAAACAAAAGTAGAGAACTTTCTTCGCATGCAGATATAGCAAAGTTTAACTCAACTGGGTTTCTGTGAGAAGTTTGTATAAAGAGGTATTCGACTGATGATCTATTCTCTGTATAGGTCATCAGTACTTGATGGATGGGGGTCCGCTGCTCGGAATCCTGTTCATCAGCTCATCATCCGGTCCTCTGCACTGTCAGCGAGCCGGACGTCGTCAATGGTGGTCATAGGAGGAAGTTGGAGCGCCGTCTTCTCTGTCATTGAAATCCATGGGAGCACCGCACTGCTCTCACCCTTTCTGCTCAGGACAGGACATGACGTCTTGAACATGGTCCTGAGTAAGAAGTGTAAAAGCAGCATGTTGCTCTAATTGATTTCATTGGGAGTAAAGCCGATGCCATGACTTCCTCCTCTACCCACTGATGATGAATTCTGGCCAGCTGCCTTGATAGAAGGACCTGGAGATCAGCTGATGGACAGGGGTCTTGAGCGGAGAACCCTCATCTATCAAATATTGATGACCCATGCAGGTCATCAGTTAAAAATGCCCTTTTAAGCCATTGCAATGCTGTTGTTCTTAACACAACAAAAGCCCTTGTAAAGCAATTAAAGGGGTAAAGAAATTGTGGCACAGAAAATCACCTTAATACATTGAGAGTCAAGTTAATCTTTGCTACATTTGTAAGTGCTTGCAATCTAAATGGAATCGGAGAATTGACAGTAATTATATAGTAATAATTTAGTCAAGCGGACCAGTTGATTGTGTTGGCAAGGGTAATATAAATAAAGCTGCATGAATCTGTTACCCTGCCAGTATCAGTCAACACAGATATAGTTACAAGAAAAAGAAAGTGAACCCTCCGATTTTATAACCTGTAGATCCAATTTAACAGCAATCTGTGGCACCAGATGTTTCCTGTAGTTGCAAATAAGATTTATAAAATGTTGAGGATGAATTTTAAGTCATTCCCTCCTGCAAATGTATTTCAGTTCATCAATATTTCTGGGATGCCCACAGCTGGTACTACAGTATGCCCAGGGTTGGTACTGTAGACATAGATCTAATTGAATTCAAAGGAAGCTGTGTCTGCATTACTGACCTAAGTTACTGCAATACTAGCAGGACTATCTGCACTCACAGTGGGCCCGGCTAACAGCTGATTGACAGAGATCCAGAGCAGCATATCCCTGCCGATCAATTATAGATGACCTATCCTGAGGATAGGTCATCCATAGGAAAAGTCTTGGATAACCTCTCTAAGATCAGGACTCTGATTTGGCCATTCCTAAACACAAATTATTTTATTAGTATTCAATGCGGAAATCCAAATGGTTCCAAAGGATTCACTTACGTTTTCTTGCAATTGTATAAAGTACTAAGTAATGTGACATAAGTAGCTAGTTGGGGACAGAGTGGTGATATCTGTGATCAGATCAGGTTCTGTATGCGCCAATGACATGGAATATGGTTAGATGGGTTATATGAAGTAAACTCTTTGAAGAGATGAGTTTTCAAAGCTGAGAATGTTAGCAGCAAGTGTTCATGTTCCCAAAAGTTTGGAAATATTGCTTGCTAGGAAATTTATTACCTTTGGTGAGTTACCTAGAGGTGGTGTCTCTTGACTGTCTGGGATGATGTGCTGGTCATAGTGATATACCAACTGTGCAAATGTAGAATGTGATAATTGAATTGCAATGTCATAAGTATTCCTTTTACAGATCTGCTTTTTTGAAGACCTTTTGAAAGCAAAGCTCTGCTCACTTTGCGTTATGGAGCTACGTTCTGTGCATATATCAGGGAAATCTCCAAGCACATGCACCATGGATATACTAATAGTGTTGAGTGATTAGTGAAATATTCGGGTGGAGACTGCCTGACCCGATTTTCAAAAAAATTATTCTGGTATGAATGTGGCTTAGCTGTTGGCAAGGGCAGCACCTGGATGGAGTTTTTCAAAGTCCATGTAGAAGTTATTCTTGAAGGTATTTGAACCTAGGACCCCAGCAATGTAAGGCAACAGTGCTAAAAGCTGAACCACATTAAAATGAGAACATATATACAGACATTCATAAAACAATTTCCTAACAACTTTTGCAAAAAATTGGGTCAAGATGACTTGATCTGATTCAGCAAATTTGATTTTATCGCCCGACAGATGAGCAATACTATATACCAATAGAATGAGTTTTGCTATACAGTTTTTAAAAAGTTGTACTGACGTTTATCTGTCTAACAGATGCTAATGGAACACTTTTTTGGAATCCATGAGGTCTATAGGGTTCTTTGGACCTGTTCGGCCTATGCACCGGGAGCATCTGCCACACAATCTCTAAATGGGCACATCAAACCTGGTGTGAACAGGGCCTTAAGAACATTTTACATGGGCAATGATTGGTTGAATGACTGGTCATATGAACATTCATTCCCATTCATGTGTAAACGACCCAGCAATCAACAGTGAATGAGCAAAACGTTCATTTATCAGCTCATCACTTCCTTTATGTACATGGAAAATGATCGTATACTAGCAGCACATCAACTTGTGTAAAAAGGCATGTGCTGCCGATAGTAATGGAAATCATTGGCTGCATGTAAGTTTAGGACAAACTCTGTTTATTCTTCAGGAAAAGGACATTACAGTTTTATATTACAATCAGAACTTATTGTACTTCAAACAGCTGTACCTTTGGTTCTATTGATGTTAGTGACATGCTTTTGGTGCCATTTTAAAGCCAAGATAATTTTAGTCCGTGTCTAGAGCAAAGTGGAAGGCAGCAGGCAGCAGAGAAGATCTGTCATTCTCCTGCATGTTCGCTTGTCCCAGGAGAGGATAACAAGGGCTTTTTTTCATGTTATCACCCCCACCCCATCAATCAGAGAAAATATTTGCTCTCTGATTGTCACATATGGGTTTTTTTTATCTCAGAAAAGGCGTAAGAAGCTTATCTATTCACTCCTCTATGTTGTTTAATCTTGAAGATGCCACAATCATTGCTGACCATAGCATCTAAATCTTTTACCCAAATAAATTGTAAAAAGTTTTTCTTTACCCATTGCACAGTGGGTGTTGTCATAATGACCAGTAGAATAGAGGTAATGTAATAGTTATACCATGTGTTCACTGGCGTAACTATAGGGGATGCAGGAGATGTGGTTGCACCCAGGCCCAGGAGCCTTAGGGGGCCCATAAGGCCTAACTTCTCCATACATGGAGCCCAGTACCATGAATAAATCATTATAGTTGGGGCCCCGTTACAGCTTTTGCATTGGGGCCCAGAAGCTTCAAGTTACGCCTCTGCATATGTTGAATACCATGCAAATAAATCATTAGAAACAATGGGGAAAATAATTTTGTCTTCCAGTGTTCCCCAGCCAAAAAATTATTTAAAAGTATTCAATACATTATAAGTACCTGAAATTGGTTCCTATGAGGCCCAATGTCCGGGGTGGGATTTGATTTTCAGAATTCACGCAGGACACCCGTCTGCGGATGGGCCGAGGATTCCGCTGGGAAGCGCAGCAGATTTTTTTTTTAAATTTGTACTCCGCATATCTGATGACAAACTATGTGGACCATCCGCAGTACAGATTTCCCGGAAGAATAGAGATCCGCGCGGATGCCGCTGCCTGTAGACACAGGTTGGATTCCGCTGTGGGCTCTCGAATGCGGAAGACGACCCGCCGTGGACATTAGGCAATAAAAATAGAACTCATTCCACAAAATACACGGTCTCATACAACTATTTTGAGGAAAAAACAAGGCTATGTCGGTAATGAAGCATGACATACAGAGATTCAGCCATCTTTGCATGCCAGCTAGTATCCTCTGTTATCGGTCATGTTCCAGTATCCTCTATCTGGGAAAACTGGGTGAATTAAGTGCAGGTATGCATCTTGTCACAAGCAAAGCTCAAATTCATGTTCATTTACACCTGACAGGGGGCTTTTGATCTCATCTGCCCCTTTGTGGTAGATCACGATGTCCTTTGTCCCACGAAAACGAAGTCACAGGAGATACCATAGTTCTTCCTGTTCTCACAAACACCAGACTCTAAGTTTCTAAAAATGAAACACTTCTATTAATCAAAGGAGAAATTAATAATTGGGATTATGAAAAGTTGTAGTTAGATTTTCGGAACCAGAAGTTGACTGCATCCACTCCCATTGCTGTGTGATCTCAAGAACATGTGGAATCGCTTATCTGCTTGACTACTCATATTTTACATATGATGTTTAGTATCTACTTGTATATAATTCGTGTTATGAAATATGGAGCCAAAGGTACGCTTACACTCCCAAATGAAGGAATTGTATCTGAATACAGGACTGTCCATATTTCTTAATGCTTCTTGGAACCACGACTCTTCGAACCAGCTTTATAAGACTGGTGTTTTCTATTATTTTATCCCTTTTATTTATTTTTGGTTCATTTTTTAGTAAAGAATTTTAAACACTAGAGATGAGCGAGTATACTCGCTAAGGCACATTACTCGAGCGAGTAGTGCCTTAGCCGACTATCTCCCCGCTCGTCTCTAAAGATTCGGGGGCTGGCGCGGGTGACAGGTGAGTTGCGGCGGGGAGCAGGGGGGAGTGGGGGGGGGGGGGAGAGAGAGAAATCTCCCCTCCGTTCGTCCCTGCTCTCCCCCGCCGGCCCCCGAATCTTTAGCGACGAGTGGGGAGATACTCGGCTAAGGCACTACTCGCTCGAGTAATGTGCCTCAGCGAGTATACTCGCTGATCTCTATTAAACATACATTGCAACATGGCTTGATCATTACACGAGTTACCTCTCTCCTTCGTTGTTTTACATTCATGGATTGCATATCAAATGTATTACAAAACATCTAACATGTTCAACAATTAAACTATGATTACTTTGCTTAACATATGCATTAACGTATCTTGTTTTAAACCTCACTGATGGTTTAGGGTAGGAGACAATATGGTTGTTAGGGATTTGGGGGGGGGGGGCTAAGCTTTAGCCATCTTTTCCATATTCCTTGAAATGTCTTATCTCTTTTATTTTCTAAATATTTCCGTGTATATATTCTGTGTTCCTCACCCCTTCATACATTATTCTTTTTGTATATTTTTGTCTAAACACTGCCACCTTTTAAAAATACAGCTTAAAACTTCATTAGTCTGTCCTTGGGCTCTAATCAATCAATAAACCCTGAAGGTGTGGTAACTGTGTTGGGCTGCTGGAAACTAGAAAGGTCTGTAATCCAGTCAGCAAGGAGAACCAAGGTGGCTGACCTACCTGTAAAATAACAGTCAGTAGTGACAGCAGAGTGTTTTGGGGCATACTAGTCAATGTAGGCTCTATCTTGGGATAAATCCACTCTGTAGTCTACCTCTGGGCGCCGTATGTCACAGGTTGGTGACTTTGGCAAGTTACCATGACAATGTCTGCTGGATGATAAAAAGGGAACGCAATTTACTTGTTCTCAAAGCTAAAATTAGTTATGTCACTAACGGGTAGGTGACATTTTCAGGAGGGTTTTTCCAATTTTAATGTCACTGTTAGGCGGTTAAACTAGCGTCAAGTGACTTGCTATATCATCCATTATTGCTAGTTATGGGCCATATATCTGTTTGTGAAATAGACCATGGTTTTCATGATTTTTTACATTCTGGTTTACTTTGCTGAGTTGTACTTCTCCGACATAAACTGCAGTCAGATTATGTGCTAGAGCTTATAAAGACAAGTAGTTTGTTGTCAGTCACCTTCTATATACCTCCCCTCCGAATGATAGTTCAGAGCTGATGCTTGTACAACAGGTGTCTTTGTAGCTTCACAGCAGCTATTTCTCATGCACTTGCTTTACAATGTGAAGGGTAATTTCAAAGAGAGTAGATCTTAAAACTTCTGTCACTGATGTCTTATAATACACATTTTTTTATACTCTTTACTTCATTCTTTATTCAAAACATAAAGGGAATGTGTGTGAAGGGCAGACGTGATATGGAGACATTACTCATTTAAGTTTATCGCTGCATCAACATCTCCACATGTACTATTGACACCATAACTTAGGTAGGTTACATAAAGCCATATTTACATGCAAAGATGATCACTCGAAATTCGTTCAAAAGATAGGATGATTGACAGTTTGAGCGATCATTTTGCATAAGCTGCTAATGGGCACTAATGCCATCAGTAGTTTATTAGCTTCATTTGCATGTAAATGAGCCTCCATGAGCTGCATGCACAGAACAGCAGGCGGTCTCTTATCTGCATTCATCTCCTTTGTTCTCCTGCGGGGCTGCAGCTGAATACAATGTTATCAGCGCTCCCATGGAGAAACACAGCATGCCATCCCTGCTATCAACTCTCCAGCCGAACAATGGATTTTAAGCTCAACTAAAAATCATAATTTAACCGAAAAGCAAACGATGGTAGCATTTACATGCAACAATTATCGCTTAAAAGACATCATTTGAGTGAATTTTGAGCAATAATCGTTATGTGTAAATAGGGCTTTAAATGGCTTAGACCACTCAAACAGGGTTTAGGGTAAATACAAGTCAGTGTCTGTGCCTTCCAATAATAAACTTTACAAATACAAAAAGTACACAGAAGAATAAATAAAAGTATAAACTCACCATCTTTATTCATTACAACTTGTTAAAAACTGTAAAACAGTGGTAGCAAAACCCACGATGACATGAAGACCTCCTTCTATGTAATAAAATGCATATCCAATAGGACTAAAAGCGACACTTTAAGTCTGGAAGAACAATGATGGCCTCACTGCTTCTTTGGCTAGCTGATGCACACTGTGCATAGTATACATCAGTAGTCTACAGGCCCATTTACACACACAAAAAATATTTTAAACAACTGTAAGATTGAAAGATTTTGCAATCTATTTGCATAAAGAGTTAATGGCCATTAACACTTTATCATCTTCACTTGCATGTTAAAAGGGCCTCCAGGAGCTGCTTGCAGAGCCCTGTGTGTGATTAATCACATGCCCAGCTGTGCACACAGCTGCATTGTTCTCCTGGAGGCTGATGGCAGATTACAATGTTATCTGCCGACTCCCATGGAGATAACAGCATGCGGTCTATTGAGAGACACTTTATCTCTCATTAGCTGAACAATGAAATTTAAGTTCACCTTAAAATCATCGTTCAAGCGAAAACTGCACGATGTCTGAATTTACATGTAATGATTATCGCTCATTTTTGGTCATCTGAATAAATTTTGAGCAATAATCGTTACGTGTAAATGGGCATTTAGACACTACATGTTGCTCTGACAGGTCAACACTACTTACATGGGTAGTAATGTTCACTCAAAACAGGTGTAGTGTCTTAGACTAATGATGCATCATAATACAGAGTGTATCAGGCAGTCAGAAAGGCAGGTGTGGTCATCTTTGTTTCTCCAGGCCTGGAGGGTCGCTTTAAATAATCAAATCCCTAGAACTGTGGATGGCTTTTGACCATAAAGTGGTGTTTATATATCATCAGTTTTCTATCACTGTTTTATTGTTTTTAACAGGATCTCATTAATAAATATGATGAGTTCATACTTCTATATTAAAGAAGTTTGCTAATTCTGGCAATTCCTTTTTGTTAGAAGTGTACTATTACTACACTGTGATCACGAGATGACTTGCTGCTAAGACCCCTAGCGATCAGCTAGTATCTGTCAGGGAATGTGGTAAAATGTGTTCAGTTTTCCTACAGTGCCCCACTGGTGAAATGAAGCATTACACAATTCTCAATTAAATCAAGGTCTGTCTGTGTGATGCACCGTCTTGCTAAGTACTCTTGAGCCAGAGACATTTTTTGTATCCACTCGCAACCATAGATATAGGACATTTTGTTTTGTTATTAACTCAGAAATCAAAATGGGTTTTAAATACCAGAAAACTCATTTGGCTGCACTGAATTACCAATCTATGTACTCTATAGTTAAATGTTTAACATTTGGGTAAAATCTGCATAAATACATGGACTAACATTTTTATATTTGTTCTAGTGACCTTGCTTGATTCTATGTCTGCCCTGGGAGACCTGGGATGGGTGGCATATCCACCAGAAGGGGTGAGTATTCAAGGAATCTACACAGTTGTAGTGTTTAATGCTGTAGTGCAAATTCAAAGGCTACAGACATCTTTAGAGACAATTTTTTATAAGAATGCATACATTTTTGATTAAAAATCATTTTTGTAATAGAGTTTAATTAAAAATGTTGCACTGTTTTGCTTCTACAGCTTCTACATATCACTGTGTATAGCAAGCTGCAGAAAACATTTCTTTTCAGATCCGTCAATGTACTGGGCTTGGTTTTCAGTCCTTATTCTCTCCTGGACTTTCTTATTCTTATCATATGATTTATGACCATGATAAAGATAAACTTTGTTGTGGTCATAAATTAGCTCATAAGAATATTCAATAGAAGAAAAAAAACGATAAGCCAACAGCCCAACACACTAACACATCTGAAGGGAGATGCCTTCTGCAGCTTGCTATACACAGAGATATGTAGAAGCTGCAGAAGCCAAACGGGGCAACATTTCTAATCAAACCCTATTGCAAAAAGGATTTCAGTCCAAAATACATTTATTTAAGTTAAACAAAACTGTCTGCAGCCTATTACTGTTTAGCTCAAGTATATAATGTAAGGATGTAGCACTGAAAAATTTAACAATGAGTGCATCCTATCGTGTGGGGTCCAGCAATTTTTAGGTGTTTTCATGAAACACTCTGAGATGGTTATAATGGGATGAGATTAACTTTACGAAGACCCAGTCTTAGAATTGAAGAAATATTATTATGTAGCTTATGTTAAGTGTTAAGAGAATAATTGTTTAATCAGAGATGCTTAAACATCATTTACATAAAACTTCCTTGTATAAAGAGTTGTGACAAGCACTCGACTGAATCCAAAACCTAGTTAGCATTTTGTAGACTTAATGAGATGATACTAAACTTTAAAATCCTTCCTGTAATTTTGTTTTCTGAAGCAAAAACTGTGTCTTATGCATTAAATTGGAGGAAAATTAAGATTTTGATTAGTTACAGTAGCCCAAGGCTTGAGGATTCTACTAATCCTAAATCTTTATAATTTGGTTCTGTTTCAAACCAAACTAAGGGCGAGCACCCACTGGCGTTTGCGTTCTCTGCGGGAAAAAAACGCAGCGTTTTCGCCGCGTTTCTCGCGGTTTTTCCGCGCGTTTTTCGCGGCGTTTTTCGCGGCGTTTTCGCGGCGTTTTGCGTTAATTTCCATTGACATTCATGGGTGCATTAGGAGAAAAATAGGGACACATATGCAACTGACAGTTCCTATGTTAAAAACGCAAACGCAATGCAAAAAAAACGCCAGTGGACAGGAACACATGTTATCTCTATGCCTGTGCAGGAAAAACGCAAAACGCAAAACGCAGGTAAAAAAACGCCAGTGGGTGCTCGCCCTAAAGCCTGAGTCTCTAACTTGTCTAGAGTATTTTATCAGTTTTTATATTAAATTGTGTCAAGATACCTTTACGCAGGGTTATTAGCCCTCGAATTATTGCTGGAAAGAATGAATGTAGGCGGTAATCATCCCATGTACATACAGCCGTCAACAGAGCACTGAGCGAGAAATCGCTCACTTGCTTGGTTTTTGTTGTTGTTGTTAGCCGTCAACTCATGCAGGACCCTCGGCGACCCTAAAGGCGAGCTCCTCCATGTTTTTTGGTTTTGCCCTGCGTCTTTCAGTTGTGTGATATCCATGCCAGTATGAGCTTTGACAGTATCAGCCATTGTGTCCTTTGGCGTCCGGGTCTTCTTTTGCCACTGATCTGTCCAAGCATTATGGATTTAAATGTGTAGCAGAGCTAAAAACCAAGGCCAATGACTGCCTGTGAATAGAGGTGGGTGGACCAGAACTATCTATGGCTCACTCAGCCTCCATTCACAGAATGACTGTTGTTCTTGTGTAAAGGTGATAGTCTGTGGGAGGGCTGTTTGATGTCAGGTATGTAAAATTTATACTCGTTTTTCTGAAATGTGTTTCTGTTTGACAACAGTGGGAAGAAATCAGTGTAATGGATGAAAGAAACACTCCAATGAGAACCTACCAAGTTTGCAATGTCCTAGAGGTCAACCAAAATAACTGGCTAAGAACCAGTTGGATCCCTAGAGGAGGTGCTCAACGTGTTTATATCGAAATCAAATTTACCCTACGAGACTGTAACAGCCTACCTGGAGTATCAGGCACTTGCAAAGAGACCTTCAACATGTATTACTTTGAATCTAATTATGGCAATCTTCAACACATCCCGGAGAACCAGTTTATTAAAATAGACACTATTGCTGCAGATGAAAGCTTTACCCAAGTGGATGTTGGAGACAGAGTCATGAAGCTAAATACAGAGGTTAGAGACATAAGTAACTTGTACAAGAAGGGGTTCTACTTAGCTTTCCAAGATGTTGGAGCATGTATTGCCCTGGTCTCAGTCAGGGTCTTTTATAAAAAATGTCCAACTACAATCCGAAATCTGGCCCTGTTTCCAGACACTGTCACAGGAAGAGACTCGGCTTTGGTGGAGGTTAAAGGATCATGTGTGAATAACTCAGTGGAGTTTGATGCACCCAAGATGTACTGCAGTGCAGACGGAGGTTGGCTGGTGCCCATTGGCAGATGTTTTTGCAAATTGGGCTATGAAGAGAAGAAGAACAGATGTCAACGTAAGTAAATGTCTATACTCTTTATTCTATTGGTTGCATTGCATGATTAGTCATCAATAGTTAATAGATAGGGGTCTTCTGCTTGGGATCGCTACTAATCAGCCTAGATCACTGTCAGTGAGGAAAAGGACAGTGCTAAAAGCAGATAGTACCATCCATATAACAGTGGCCGAGTTTGGTACTTTAGGAATAGCTCTCATGGAATTGAATGGGAGCTGGGCCTATAGTACCAAGCTAGGCCACTGCAATGTTAACAGTGCTATCTGCTTCCAGAGCACTATCTATACTGACAGCTGTGCCAAAAATTGGCTTCATTGGCAGGGGTGTTGAGCTGCTGACCTCCGTCAGTCAGCTATTGATGACTTAGCCTTAGGATAGGTCATCAGTAGTAAAAATCCCGAGCAAATGCATTAAGTACGATCTTAAACTACTACTATATAGTCCTAAATTTATCATGTGAACCGCCCAATGATGTAGAGATTTTCTATAAACACTCAGAGAAGGATTTGAGAAGAAGAATTTCTTTTGCTGTATATGTTGGTCTTTGCATTTATGTTATCACTGCCCACAGGTGAAGCATTAAAATATAACTTTTATTGATATGCACTAAAAATTCCACTTGCTTACAAATAAACAAAAATAATCAGCCAAGGAAATGTATTTTCAAAAAAAGTGATGTAGGTAGGTGGGGTAGTGAAGGGACAGATTGCAAATCTCAGCAATCACCCTAGTAAGCCCTCATACTTGTCCTTATACCTTGACAGGGCAATTGCTCTGAAAAGGGTGACTCCCCCAATACCAGAATGTCACCCTAATCATCTAATTCAACCTAAAATGTATTCACAATGCATGGGCAAACAATATAATTAATATTGCTTAATGTGATCAGCCGGGTGAGTCATCTAAATCTCATCAAGGATAATATCTGCATGGAATGTAAAAAACTCATCCAGATGTTGCCCTCGGTCAGATTTAATTCAATAAATCCAGCACTGCAAAGCAGTTGTGCTAATAACTCAGCCACCACACTTTTTTTTTGAGAAGACGGAAAAGAAAAAGAGAACATGCATGCTCAATATAAATGTTATCCATAGTCAGCTGTGAACCTAGAACCGAAGAACTACAAGACAATAGTGCTAGCTACTGAGCCACCAAGTGTCTTTCTTCTTCCCCTCCTACTTCTTTTTCTTCAGAGGAAGAAAAGGAGAAAAATGAGAAGTAGATCTTCTTATCCCTTCCATCTCATTCTTTCTTTTTTCCTTCTTGTCATACTACTCCTTCTCCTTATTCTCCTTTACTTTCTTCTTATTCTCCTTCTCCACTGGAGGAAAAAGTCCATTTCTGGTGACTCAGTTGTTAACACTGCTGCATTACAGTGGTGGAGTTGTTGGTTTGACTCTTACCAATTACAACATCTGGATGATTTTTTAATGTTCTCTTTATGCTTATTCTTTTGGTCCAGAGCAGAATGGGCATGTGTGGTGGCTCAGTTATTAGCACTGCTGGTATTGTATGTTCAACTCTGACCTAGGACAACATCTGGATAGGGTTTTTAAAGTCATGTAGATGTTGATCCTGATGGGATTTGAACCTAGGACTCCAGCACTGGAAGGCTAACAACTAAGCCACATTCCGGAATATTCCCCTCCTATATATAGACTTCTATCATTCAGGTTATTGAAGGTGCATGTTTCATAAATCTACATTTCAAACTTATAAGCTCTGCTTCAACGTGTTTCCTTCTCTTTGGTTTCATCAGGGAGCAATTAAATAAAAAATGAAAAACAAAAGTGAAAGAGTTAAAACGTCTCTCCTCCAACAGAGGTCTCCACGTGGAGTAATCACCACTTCCCAAGGGCTATGGTCAGCCCTTGAAAATGACTTGAATAATAGAACTGTATATCTGAGATGCTGTTATAGAAGGGGAATATAGATCCATCGGCTATGTATCTGTATTTGAGCAGAATACATGCATAGTGGTGATTTGAGAGAGTTTATCTGCATACTAGGTAACAGAATGGAGAATATCCAGGGTTATGATAAGGATATAGGAGTTGTATATTGAACAAACTTGATTGCTAATGGCCCAATCGATCTTTATTGTCCTTGGTACTTTGATGGTTTATTGACGCCATCGAATATATTGTGCCAATACTCAGAGACCTCTGTGTGGTGATCAAGACTGCCTATCTATCTATCAACAACTGGATAATGTTTTGAACTATACGAGGCGATGCACAAAAGAAACAGAAATTAATTCTTAAAAATAATCTATTTGTATATTTGGAAACTTCAGTCTCCTTCAGAGTTCCTTCCATCTGCAGCGATACATTTGTTCAAGCGTTTTTTCCACTACTCAGAGAATTTATTAATCTCATCGTTATTGATGTTTTTTTTAGTATTGTGACATCTTTTGATTCACCTCTTAAACATCAGCAAAATGTTTTCCTTTGAGGTCTCTTTTAACTCGAGAAAATAAACATAAATTGCAAGGAGTGAGATCAGGTGAATACGGAGGATAAGGCAATGGTGTCTAGAGATGAGCGAGCATACTCGTTAAGGCGATTTACTCGAGAGAGCATCGCCTTTTCGAGTACCTGCTGGCTCGTCCCTGAAGATTAGGGGTGGCCGCGGGGGTGAGCAGGGGGTTGCGGAGGGGATCGGGAGGGAGAGGGATCTCTCTCACTCTCCACCCTGCTCCCCTCCGCCGCCGCCCTCCGCCCGGCGAATCTTCAGGGACGAGCCAGCAGGTACTCGAAAAAGGAGATGCTCTCTCGAGTAAATCGCCTTACCGAGTATGCTCGCTCATCTCTAATGATGTCATGCTGTTTTTCCCCACAAATTGTTTAACACTCAGCACTGTGTGGGCGGGTTTGTTGTCATGAGGGAAGAACCCCCTGGTCAGAAATTGGGACGTTTTTTCCATGTATTGTGATATTTCACCTTGTTTGAAACGGGAGAACCATTCGTAAACTTCTGTTTTACACATGGCACCTTCCTTAGGGCGTATTCAGATGAACGCGGTTATGTCCCTTTATACGGCCGTGATACTCACGGCCGCCTCACGGGACAAAACAAAACCATTGATTTCAATAGGATTTCAGTGGTGTTATTTTCACTTGCTCTTTTCTTGGGTGTTAATTGTACGGCTGAGAAACAATAGGACTTGCCGTATGTTTTCCGCACACGGTGAATACTACATGCAGGTACGATCGGGTGGTACCTATCTTCCCGCGGCTCTATTCAAACTCCTGTGCTATGGCGCGAGTTTGAAAAGCTGGCGAAGGGGAAAAAAATTCCCCTTGTTCAGACACAACTACACTCCATGCCGGTGAGCGTAGTTGCACTTACAGAATCTGAAACTTCCCTCAAAAGCTCTTTGCAGCATAACTCTAGAATCTATAAGGAAATAAAATTTCATATCTGCATGTTGTTCGTTTGGATCAGCCATCATAAAATAGGCAAAACACTGAACAGTCGAATGCAACCTTTACCAATGTTGGCTGGCATAGCACCTCAGAAGGTTTCTGTAGACATTCATCTAGTGACAGAAGCCCATACTAGTAATGCCCCGCGCACCAGAATCAGATTCCTGTTTCTTTTCGGAACCCTCTTGTATGTAGCTATCTTGATGTAAGTGTAGAACTTGTGGCATAAGAAGTTGGATGGTTCCATGATATTATATTGTTTGCCCATGTAAGGTGAATACATTTTAGGTTGTCTTAAGGCAATAAGGATTAGGTTCCGGTACATAGTAACATAGTAACATAGTATGTAAGGCCGAATGAAGACAATGTCCATCTAGTCCAGCCTGTCTATCCTACTGTGTTGATCCAGAGGAAGGCAAAAAACCCCAAGGCCAGAAGCCAATTAGCCCTTTTGGGGGAAAAATTCCTTCCCGACTCCCTAATGGCAATCAGACTGTTCCCTGGATCAACCCCTAATAGTTCCTACCTGCCTATATACCAGGATTATATAGGTACAGGGCCGCCCTTTTCAGGGTGGTTGTCCTGTATAGGTATAGGAACAAGTATTAGGACATAAGGGAACTTTCATATAGGACTGAATTAGTCCACGCAATTTCTGTGTCATAATGTTATCCTTATGAAGTTGGAAATCCGTACGTCTTTACTTCAAAACCACGAGATTAAATTCCACAGTGGAAAACCTTTCTACTATTAAATTAAGGGTGTCTTGTGGAATTGTTGCTGCCAATTTCTAACATACAGGAAATTTAATTTTGCAATTAAAGTCTGCGAAAAAAAACACAAGAAATTCTGCAAGAACGCATTCCGCAGTTAAGAAGGCTACAAAATGTGCATCTGTGCTGCATCCGGCAGACAATTCCATCAGCTGGGAGGGGGGCCCTTTGGTGCGATTGCTGAGAGTTTCCATCTGTCTCGTCACCATCCCACCTACCTACACCACTTATTTTGAATATACATTTCCTACTAATTATTTTTGTTTGTAAGCAAGCAGGATTTTTAGATCACATCAATAGAAGTTCCAGTTTAATGTTTCACTCGTGGGCAGTGATAGTGTTGAAATAACAGGGGACCGAGATGTATACGTTTTTTTTGGTCAGGGATAACTTTGCATTTATGCTTGCCTTCTAAACTATGAGTAGTGAGTCCATCTACTACATTCTCCATCTACATTGCTTTTTTACATAGTAGCAGTCCAAATATTGAGTTCTTGGTATCAACTTTTTTTTAGATAGTTTTCTATATATTGCATCTTTTGATTTATGGATATTAAAAGGTAAAGATTAGTTTTAATCTTTTTTCTGCTCCCATACTCTTCATCTATCCTCGGTTATTGATACTGTATATATACACAAAGCAGTCAGTGCTTTTACACGTCTGTTTTCCTAATAATGAAAAGGGTTAATTATAACATTCACAGTAGTCTAGCATAGTAGAGGGTTAGTCAGAAAATTCCTGGTGGATTTGTATAGTGATGGAGCTTATTGAAACATCCCAGGTGTTGAAGGGATTGATTGTTTCATACGTGGTTTTCAATTGCCCTTTTATCCTGCTGTGTTGATCCAGAAGAAGGAAAAAAAGTTGTCAAATGCCTCATATTATTGTTATTAGTAATTAGAGATGAGCGAACGTACTCGGTTCGGGTGTTTTTGCACTCGAGCACTGCTTTTTCCGAGTAAAAGATTCGGGGGGCGAAAAGATTCGGGGGGCGCCGGGGGGCAGCGTGGTGGAGCGGGGGTAGCAGTGGGGAACAGGGGGGAGCTCTCTCTCTCTCCCCCCCCCCCCCGCTCCCCTCTGCAACCCCCTGCTCCACCACTTCGCCCCCGAATCTTTTTGTCCGAATAGTCAGTTACTCGGAAAAAGCGGTGCTCGAGTTCAAAAACACCCGAACCGAGTACGTTCGCTCATCTCTAATAGTAATATATCAATGAGGATATGCCGTATTTCTGGATCAACAACCCATCTGAAATAATGCAACATGTAATATTATACTGTTTAAATAAGGCTTCCAGGAGAATTAAAATCTTTTATTGAGTTGACAACCGCAATAAACTGAGACAGAAAGTCGCATCATCTCATTGCTTGTACAGAAAAAGAAAAGCTGATGATGAAGAAACTTTCTTTTTCTCTGGACATAGTGCATACTCCCTTCTAATAGTTAAGACTTCTTGGTTATAAAGAGATCATTGGCACATAAAATTGCAATGAAAAGTAAGTGAACCTTTTGGAACAACCTGAATTTCTTCATTGATTGCTAATAAAATGTGGTCTGATCTTCTGTGGCTGTCGGCTTTCTCAAATCCTCCTGTCCCTTCATGTAATCCCATACAGACTGGATGATGTGAGAGCAGGGCTCTGTGAGGCCATATCATCACTTCCAAGACTCCTTGTTCTTCTTTACACAGAAGATAGTTCTTAATGACATTGGTTTTATGTTTGCGAGTGTTATCCCACTGCAGAGTAAATTTGGAGCCAATCAGACACCTACTATTTTTTTTTCTTAGTTTGCAGCATTTTTTCCACATCTATTTAAAACTTTTACACAGTACTGTATTTATTTCCATACACTTTTTTGGGGAATACTAAAGCATTGTAGGTTTCGCTTTGAAACATTCACAAATGTATGGGAGGTCAAAAGTAGTAAAAAGTGTACATTTTTGATCTTCATTTGACCCATTTTAGCCTTTGAGGACATGAAGCTATATGTTTTTATACTTTTTTTGTTTAAAAACAAATATGACTCCCAAATGCTTAAATCTTATTGTGAATAGCCTCTTAGGGTGGTTTCACACCTGCGCTGGGAATTAAGCTTTCCTGCTCCATTCGGGGAGCAGAAGAGGGGAAGCCCCGCTGCCGAATGTGAACCCTAACATTTAATAACCTGTAGATGCCCATTTATCACCAATTATCTCCAAAAAATGTTTCCTTCTTCTATATAGATGTTAGGGTGACTACCCACTAGCGTTTTTTTTCTGCTGCGAATTTGCTCCTATTTTTTCTTCCAATTGTCAATGGGACTTCCTAATGTTAAAACCGCAACGCGACGCAACGCAACTTTGCGTTTTTAACATTAGAAAGTCCCATTGACAATTGGAAGAAAAAATAGGAGCAAATTCGCAGCAGAAAAAAAACGTTAGTGGGTAGTCACCCTTAGGCCTTAGTCAGACGGGCGTTTTTAGCCGCGATTTGCGCATGCGCATGCGTCCGGCGATTTTATAAAACCATTGCTTTGCAATGGTATCGGACACATTATAGAACAAAAAAATCGCAGATCGCACCTATCTGCGATCTGCGATTCCTGTTCTCTTCTGTATATGCGCTCAATGGGGCCGGCGGCAGCAGCGCCGACCCCATTGAGAACATATAGAAGACAAATCATTCTTCTCTGCCACAGCTGTAACAGCTGTGGCAGAGAAGAACGATGTTTGCCCATTGAATTCAATGGAGCGGCAATACAGCCGCTCCATTGAAAGCAATGGGCTGCCGGCGTGCACGGGGTGAATTGTCGGGGAGGGGTTAAATATATAAGCCCTTCCCTGCAATTCATCCTAAAATGTGTTAAAATAAAAAAAATTTGTATACTCACCTTTCCGCTGCAGCCGGAGTCCAGCCGCGGCCGCTGTCAGTTCTCCTGAACTGCTTCTCGGCACTATTCAGCCGGCGGGGCTTTAAAATCCCCGCCTGCTGAATGATCTGCCTCTGATTGGTCACAGCCCTGACCAATCAGAGGCCGGTTTCACTCACACACCCATTCATGAATTCATGAATGGGTGAGTGACGGCTGCCTCTCAGCGCTGAGCCAATCAGGGGCAGGTCTGACTCACATCCATTCATGAATTCATGAATGGGTGTGAGTGAGGCATGCCTCTGATTGGCTCAGCGCTGAGCCAATCAGGGGGCAGGTCTGACTCACACCCCCTTCACACCCACTGCAGGACGGCCGCGCAGAGCTCCGGCTGCCGGGAGAAGGTGAGTATACAATTTTTTTTAATTTTAACACATTTTAGGATGAATTGCAGGGAAGGGCTTATATATTTAAGCCCTTACCGACAATTCATCCCGGGCTCGCCCGCAGCGCATTGCTTTAAATGGAGGCGGCTCTATTGCCGTCTCCATTGATTGTAATGCGCTGGACAGCTCCGGCCCGTTTCTAATGAAACGCGGCTAGGAGCAGATTTTCGGGCGATTTGCGGGCGACTTGCGCGCACCGGTCACGCGATTTGCGGATGCGCATCCGTCATGCGATCCGCAAATCCCGCGAAAAAACGCCCGTCTGACTAAGGCCTTAGGCTACATTGACACTTGGCATTTTTGATGCATTTGTGAACTGTAGCTAAAAACCACAACCAAATACATTTTTTAACAAGTTTTTAGAAGCCACATGCAATTTTTACAAACCAAATGCTGTTTTTGAAAAATGTGGGGTTTTTTTCATTGTGTTTTTTTTCTGCAGTTAACAAGGACAGCAAAAACGCAGCAAAGTCACAGCATAGATGCAGCTGAACGCTCTGTATAAATGTAGCCTAGGGCACCTTTTACACGGGACACCAAAATCCACAGTTGCAAAACTCCACACCACAATCTGCAGGTCTAACTGCGGATTTTGAAGCAGAATTGCAAGCAGGTTTTAACGCTTTCCAATCCACTGTCTGACATCTTCTAACGTTCTGATTGAAGCCTGTACAGCTCCGATGTCAGAAGACGTCTGGCAGGGTATTCCTACAGTATATATTACTGGCTGCTCTGTTATCGGGGGGCATATTAGCCTTTTATTCCCTACTTCTACACAAGCCAACCTAAACAACCAATCACCTTGAATCAGCCAACTCAAATAACCAATCAATGAGTAAATCCAAACAACCAATCAGGTTTCGAATGGTGCGGATTTGGGGAGTAATATAGATATATGTTGTCGGGGGGCCTCTTCAGGATGTCACATACTGCAGTACTGGCTCTAGCCAGCAGATGGCGCCATTGTAAAATGGCAGAAAGAGAAAACACCCAAGGAAACCCTGAATCCAAAATTGGATTGCAAAGGGTGAAGGCATTTTCAAAACTGCAGGTAGCCTGTGGATCTTGGTTTGGAATTTACTGTGCTTGCATTGTGTCATGCGGTCTTTTTTGTTCCGTGTGAAAGGTTCGTTAAAGAGGAAATTCTGCATTTCCTTACTAAACTGGTACATAGGATGATGGATTGTTGTGTAAGGCAAATTATATGTAGGTCCAGAAAATGAACAGTGATACAAGAATTTAGGTAAGAATAATCATTATTGTAATGATATCAAGTACAAGGCCCTTGGGGTTTGCTGCTGTGATATTTGATTGGCCCATTATTGCAACTTATATATTCAAGATGACCTAAGAAATATAAATAATGTAATTGTGATATATTAGCACACCCTTTAAACAATTAGTCCCCGACACATTAATATGAAATGTTCTCAGCAATGTACCTGGAGTGAAATCTTTTTTCTTGAAAATGCAGTAAAATCAGTAAATAATTGGCTAAAGTTAGCAGAGAAAGAGGGTGTAATTGATACCTGCCAGGAAAAGCACTTGGAACAATTGATTTATTTGACTTTAAACGTAGCTGTATTCTCATATCCATTATCAGAGATTACAATGTACAATGAATGGAGACCAGGCATCCACACTTCAGAGCTGCACTTCAAGAAGTACTCAAAGATGGAGAATGGATCCGTCTTATAGTGTCGGGAAAATGGATATTTTAGAATGTATCGGCCTTCTGAATTCCCTGAGGCTGTACATCACTTACCTCAACATGGATTAGTTCGTTTCCTATGGAAATTAAACTTTTGTACCTGTTTTAGGGTACACAGACTGTGCTACAAAATATAGTGATGAGGTGAAAGTCATTTTACCAGCACACAATGCAACATTGTTTCCAATAGATGTCTTAAGTGAACAGAAGTGATATATTGGAGCTTTTTGGAAAAAGCCATATAGCCCTACATAAAATGAGACAATGATCCAAAATTGCAGTGAAGCAAGGACTTTACCATAGTGGTTGCAGAGGATGCCATTGCAGCAGGATCCTAGAACCTTAAGGGGACACATACGGTCTCTCTTTTCCATATGAGGAGATCAGTACTATAAATGAAGCATTGTAGTAGGGGGCCCTGTTAAAGATTTTGCATTGGGGTCCAGCAGCTTCAAGTTACACCTCTGCAGTGAAGAGTGGTCTTTCAGAGGGGGACTCTCAATTAAGAGGACCAATATATGAAGGAATAGAAAATCCGTCACAAAAAATCCAGTCTAAATCATAAAGGTCTTTTGGAGATGTTTTAACATATATGAGTAATAAGTTTTACTTTAAGGGGTATTCCCATTTCAGAATTGATGGCGTATTAATAGCATATACCATCACTTCATGATCAGTGGGGGTCTGACCATGAGGACCCTCACCAATCCTGAGAATGAAGGGTTTGCAGAGCTGATTCAGCATTATGACCTCTTCCTATTCCTTCCCTCCACAGTGGTGCCCACCAGGCTGTAGAGGGGCACTGTGCCACAGCTGCATTCAAGTGAATAAAGCCAATTGCAGTTCCCTGTACAGCCAGGTAGCCAGGATTGCTGCTATGCAGGGAACAACAGTATGATGGGGTGAAAGCACTGAATCCGTTCTGTGGCCCCTTCACACTTATAATCAATGAAGGGTTTCGGAGCCAATAATAAGGAGATAGCATATCCTAGCTATGTGCCATTATTTCAGGGGATCAGAACATCCCTGTAAAGTTTAGGAATCATGTACTTTGGTTTCTATGTCATACTTTTAGCGCACTCACATGTTTTTTTAATTGTCACCTGCTGATTGGCTTGTAACCGCTCTCCTATTTGGAAGTAATGAATCAAAAGTGGTATAGTGGTGGGTATAGACACTACTCAAGGATTTTATTGGTTGCTTTAATTTTTGGATAGTATGGCGGTATGCTTTAAATACTGGGCGCAAACTAGCTGAACGATCTTCGATGTCACTATCGTGATGCTTGATTAGGTTCATCTAGTAATTGTGCATACCTGATAAATGCATAAGATCCCCGATGAACCCTTTGTTACCAGCTAGGGGGAAATGCATTGGGATGAAGACTTTGATTCATTTTATGCACTGACTCAATATTTTGGAGGAATAGTTATATGGTTGGGGGTTTAATATTTTTCTTTTAATATATTAGTGAGTCTTCTGATTTTGGGGACGGCCTTTGTAGAGCACACACAAATAAGAGCATTGAGGGGACGCAATAGTGTAAGTTTCGTTCAGGTGCTTCTCGTCTCGTATTCTTCCTATATCTGGATCCAAAATGGGAGATGGCGGATGTTGGTTTTCTTGACTACTGAGTACTACACTATATATGTGCTCTTCCAACAGTCTTTCCAACAGTCCATGATTATTATCAGATCTATGGATTATGCAGATGTATTGGATGTCAAACACCACTATACATTTGAAGATTTTTATATTGTGTTCCCCCCATCTATCAAGTGAATGCTCTTTTGGGTGAACTACTCATCAGTCATTGACATCTGTGTGATTTGATGCACCAGAGTTTTAATGTATATCTAAGGCCGATTTCACATCTGTGTCACAACCCCTGGCTAGAGGTTCAGCTCAATATACCAGAAGAATAAAGCTCTGCCTGCAGTGCTTTCTTATCCGTCCAAACGTTGGGCAGAAAGCAGACAGACCCCATTATCGTCAAAGGGGTCTGTGCAGCGCTGTTCGGCTCCATCCAGAGATGGAATCATTCCACCGTGGGTATTCCCCTTTCCTGCTATCCGGACGGAGCATGAAAGCAGAATCCCCAGCGCAGGTTTCAAACCACCTTAATAAATTAATATTTAGAAAGACATATTTTGTAGTGTCTAGTTGTAATATTACAGCCTCTTCCTTTTATCTTTCTAGTTCACATATGTTATACTTGATATATTTAGATTTATAAAATGGGTCGGTGATCCAGGGATTATTCCGATTGCCAAATTGGAGGCAGGAAGGAATTTTATCTCTTAAATGGGGAAAATTGGCTTCTACCTCATTGGCGTTTTTTTTTTTGCCTTCCTCTGGATCAACATTGGAGGGTAATAGGCTGAACTGGATGGATATATGTCTTTTTTTGTCCTTACATGCTAAGCTACTATGACAATATTTGTACTCTGCGACAAAATAGAACAAACAGGCAGACATTTGATGTAGCGGTCTATAGAAGTATAGAAGAGTAGGACATAAGAAATACATAAAAAGGCTGAATTGTAAAAATGCCAAATCATTCCTTCTGTACCCTATAAAACAGTGAGTCATCTGTCATCACTAGGAGATAAAATGCATTTCCTGTTATTTGTACAAAGTACAGTATCGTACAGATGGGCTCGTCTCACATCATAAAAGGGATGCATTCTTAGTACAAAAAAATGACATCTTCCCATATTTTTACAGCCGTAGTCTCTGTGATGGCAGCTTCATCCAGGACTGTTATCTCATCTTGCATGCAGGTTGTCATTTAGATGCTGTTAGCTCAGGGTAGACGTGCCATCTCATTGTGTACTAACCCAAGGCGTCACAGAAAACACAGGGGCATGATGATGGCAATGTGGAAAGAGGGAGAAAAAAGTAGGGCTGTGTTCTTCTACAGTATACTGTGATGCAGGTAGATGATTGGGTCACCATATGATGAATAGGTAGAGCTTCCAATGTCCCATTTGTAGTGTAAAAGTGTCGTGCATATGTTCGTTTTCACGATTCATGAGTAAGGATGATAAATTCTTATCCAAGTAGACACTCGGGAGCTGCAGAACCAGCATAACTCATTTTGCTAGACTGTTTGCATAAGTCCCACTGTCTTCGATAGGAGTTACAAAAGCTGTCCTGACTACTCACGGGCAATGAACTGAGCTGGGCTGTGGGTAGTGGAGGCCAGAAGTAGAGATGGATGTGGGCCCCACATCTATAATAATAATAATCTTTATTTGTATAGCGCCAACATATTCCGCAGCGTTTACATAGATACGGGGAATACAGAAAGACAATACAAAAATTACAGAACCACGGTTACATAGTAATCAGTTGATGGAAACAATAGGGGTGAGGGTCCTGCTCCAACGAGCTTACATGCTACGAATAGTGGGGTGATACCGAAGGTAAAGGACTGGAGATATGCACGGTACGGCGAGGTGGAGAGTGAGGGATGTTATACACATAGACAATGGTCCGACATTTAGCCGTGTGACGGCAGAAACAGTATGACTGCAGGAGCGGTTTATGATGGTTAGCAGGGATTGCAGTCAGTAGGTCAGGGAGCATGTTATCAGGCGGAGTACAGAGGGGTTTGTTTAGGGAATGCGGTATACCTTCCTGAAGAGGTGCGCTTTTCGAGCACGCCTGAAGTTCTGCGAGTCCTGGATTGCCCGGGTATCCTTTGGTAGCGCATTCCAGAGGACTGGTGCTGCTCTGGAGAAGTCTTGGAGACGGGAATGAGAAGTTCGAATTAAAGGGGCGCTCAGTCTGGTTTTGTTAGGAGAGCGGAGAGCCCGGGCTGGGTGATGGATTGAGATGAGGGAGGCGATATAGGGGGCGCTGCACTGTGGAGGGCTTAAGACATCTATAAGACTTTCCTGAGATTCTCAGATGGGAAGAACTCTTTAACGTTTTAGCTAATTTCCTTTTTCATAGTATACTCATTCTCAAGGTAAATTGCAGGCAGTGCTAATATTGGTTTTCATAGAAACATGTAATTAGTTGTGTAGGATCAGTATATACAGGAAATGCAATATATCTTAGATCTATCATTTAAGGTCATTCTACTTTGCAGATTTTCGACCAGGAACGACCCTTGATCTATATTTTTGTGAGCCATTGTCAGCACAAATTACAATTTATGCAGGGCGATGTGCTGCTGACAATGGACGATTTTTGGTGCCATATTTAAGATGCGATCACCCAACAAAGGAGTGTTTGATTGTGTATTGGTTGATCGCTGGCACCTTCACATGGACAAATGATCAGGTCAACAAATATCCGTTCCCCGATAGTCTGTTCATGCAAAAAGCCCTTATTTTTCTAGGCATACCAATAATTGTGCTATATAAGCTGAAGCCACATACATGTTAGGCTTTTCCTTCATGAAATTCATTGAACATGGATGGGCACATCCCAACAGCCCTTCTTGGTCATGGAGAGGACAGATTTTACCTGTCGCTATTGAGATAAGCGGTGCTAGAAATGTTTTGTAGTCACATATACACGTCTTATTGTTGTATACAGGGTGGCCCAAAATTCTATATACAATGTTTGTGAACGAGTGGTAGACCTCAGATGCAACATAAATTATTCAAATTTTGCACTTACTCTTCAGGTGAGCATAAAAAAGTAATTTCCAGCAGGGGGCATCTTGTGCATGACACGTCAGACCAGTTGAGTTTGGAATAATCACCAACAATTGCATTGAGGTTCGATGCCACAGAGCTTGGGAACTGTGGACAGTCCCTGTTAGCAACAAAGAGTATGAACTAGATGGGACAGGAAGTGTGTCGGGTAGGGTATCCTCTCTCCTTAAAGAGGGCACCTAGAAGGTGAGTGAGGAGACGTATAAGGTCATGCATGCTCTTCTGGGAAATATGCAAATAAGGAAGATGGAACAATACCTCTGCAGCCCCACCTATTGGATGGCAGCATTCCTGCAAATGAATACCAGACCCTTTATACATGTCTTTATAACACTGATTGGGAATTGAAAATCAAAAGTGAGAATACCATACACAGACAGCTGTTTCTGGGGTTTTGCCCCTCTTCAGTGTTCAGTAGATTTCTGGCTTGGCTAGTGAGAGGCCTATGATGTGAGTCAGAAAAGGTATCGTCTCTCCTTAAAGAAGTGTGTAGCACGTGAAAGGTGTAGACATACCAAGGACTGTAATAATGTGCAGTTGCATCTGTAGGCGGTTATTGCCATGGGGGGCCCACATGGTTGATAGTAGCATGGAAAGCAGGGGCTGAAAACAATTTCTTTGCTTTGTACAAGATCTCAGTACAGTTTCAGGAAATATACTTTGCTATGTATTGTGCACAGCAGCACATTGTGAAAAATTGTATATGTAATTGGCTATGGGCTGGTGCATATGTGTAAGAGGGGAGAGCGCTACCCATGCTCCCCTCTTACCATAGTGGCTTCCAACTGCTCTGATAGTAGCCTCAGTGGCTAGTGATGTGAGAGCAGAACAAGCACTGTAAGCATTGGGTGAAAGCCCCGCCCACATGACACAACAGGGAGGGAGAAGAGGAGAGAGAGAAAGAGGTGCTCAGAGTGTCACAAATTAAGCTCTGCTGCTAATGACATAACCCACCCCTTAACAAAGCCCGAACTTTCTCAGCACCGCATGGACCCTATAAACGGATTTGTACTGTGCCATGAAGTAGGAGTGAGTGTAGGGACTGCCAGAGAGAGCTGAGTTGCTGCTGGGAGAGCTGAAGGGGATACGCAAAAGTCTACAGGGAACTGCTGCCCAAGAGAGCGAGAAAGGGGAGCAGCAGAAGCATGGACCCGGGCAGAAAGGGGACTCTCTGGATAGCACCTCAAATACCGTACTCAGAACCTGGAGGCCACCATCTGCAAGGAGGACCAGAGCAGTTGCGCTACCAACCCTGACCTGATGGGAGGACAGCCGGACAGCAACAGGAAAGCAGGATCAAAGCGAGTAGTAGAAGGGTCACGCTCCTGACTCTAAGCAGCATCACGACAGTAGGGATCGTACCTCCCACCAATGGACACGTTAGTGAGGCCGGCCTCAATCCAAATTTTAAGTGTGCACACCATTAGAGACACAACAAGCTTTTTCCATAGGAGGGTGCTACAGGAACCTGGACTCTTAGTAACATTTCATGACTCACAGATACGGACTGAGCTACGGACATAGGGGTGAGAGCAACAGGTAGAAACTTAGTGGAAGTTCGAATGCTGTATTTTAATTGAACTGTGTTACTAGTAAAAGAGTGTTAATCTCTTAAAGGATGGACTGGGTGATTGGTATTTCTGTGTAACGGTACTGATTTCTCGACAGCATTGTTGACATTGTTCTCATTTACTATTATTCTCTATCGAGCATAAAGTAATATTCATCCAAACATTTAGTTTGCTGTAGTACCTGTCAGGTAAAATCTCCGCTGACAGTCATATTGCTTGTTTGTGATTAGAACATTACTCACTTCCGTTCCTTTGTTTGTGAATAAATATTGCAGATTTTTGTAACTCTTTCTGCTGCGTCGTATTGTGAAGCTGCCACATCTAAAAAAGTAATTGCATGCCCGAAACAAAATAAACAACCTTTCTTTAGAAAATAAACACATGTACTCATTAAAAAACACTTAAAAAATTCAAAGCCATACCATTTACACTATAATAAGGCAAACAGTCATTACAGGCAACTTACAAGCATAAACATAAACCGAGAGCAGCCACCGAAGTGCATATACTTCCAAAGAAATAGGACAATGAAGTAAAAGCCCGGCTGAACACGACCGGGTCGAATTCCACATGCGGGAGCCCACAGCGCAATCCATCCCTGTACGCATCTGACATCTGCATGTACCTGACTTTTCGTTCTTCTTTCTGCACTGCGGATGGTCCGCACGGCAAGCCTTCAGACATGGGCAGTACAGTTTTTTTTTCAGATACCAGTTTTTCCGCAACCTTTCCGCAATGTTATTGAAGAAGGGCCGCAGGTCTGACGGCTTCCATTGACTTCAATGGCAATCATCTGTGCAGCATAGGCACAAAAAAAGAGATTTTTTTCCTGTGAGCGGAAAATCGCAATTGATTTCCGCTTGTGTAGAGAGAAAAGCGTTTTGCCATAGCATGCTACGGGCGGAATTTGCTGAGGAATCCACAAGCGGACGCCCGCTATGGATTCCGCAATGCAAATCCGCCTGTATGCTGCCAGCCTAATAAAGTGCATAAGATAATCAGATTTGAAAAGTTTGTATTAGAAAGTAGCAAAAATAGTCCGAAATACCCTGCATGCTCCAGAAAGTGAATGTAGATAAAGCCAGGCTGAAATAGCCCCAAACTTATATGCCTGTAATAGCAGCAGTATCGTGATGCCATCACCTGCAACATATGTACCATAGAGGAAGACAATGCGGCTGTTTTTGGGCCAGTGCCTAGGATGCTAAATTTGACATTTTCTGATTTAGATGCAGAAGAAATCGCAGCATCTTCTATTGGCTTATAAATCTGAAGGTAGAATGAAATCAATTTATGCAGGCAGAGTAATAAATAAAAAAAGCCAGTAGGATTCCTACGGCAGAAAATCCCGATGAATTCACACCTGCGAACATGGGGTATTTCTCTGTCCTGGTATAAACATCTTGAAATGCTTGGTTAAGAACCATCCATGTGTATATGGAGAAAATGAAGAGGTGGGTGTTCGTTCAGGGCTGACTGGTGACGTCCCTCTCTATCAGCTGCTAACACTGCAGCCTTCTCTGCCCCGATTCTCAACCATGAATAATTTACTGAGATTGCAAACCTAAGTTGAGTCCATAGAATTCCCTTAGGCATTCGCTACCTTCAAGCCTGAAGCACTGACCTTACAGCTAAAAGCAGATGATATTAAACTTGCCTCGCTGCACTTAAACTGCAGGATTAAACACAATGTATGGTCTTAAGTAGAACAACGTGCTGGGAGCCACATGCGGTATTTTACATGGACAGATTAGATTTACCCTTCCGTATATACTGGGAGCTCCCTAAAGGCATCATAACAAAACATAGCGGCTGCGTGCGAGGCTTCACATTCTTCATATGGCATTGGAAACTAGAATCTAATAAAAAAAATCGTTTTTGCAGATCTGTCAATAATGTTGGATACTGTTCTGCAGTTATTCTTTGTCGCACAGGTTAGCTAAGCGAATTGGACTGATTTGTATCACTGAGATGCAATGCAGAAGATACATTTTAAAAAGGTCAGTATCTATAGACGTGTCAAGCAGAGACACGACGGGATCCAGAAGCATAACTCTAAGCTCTTGGGTCCTGTTGCAAGAATTTACAACCGGGTCCTTATCTGTAAGGGGTTGCAGATGTGGAATATGATGCCGGTTAAGCAGAAGCTTTATATCAGTTCAGTTGAACAAACAATGCTTTATAGATGAAGAATAATATCAAAATAACATACAATGGTATTATTTGCATACAATGTCAACGGTTGACTAATGTTCGATCAATGCTATAACTTCCCCTGTACCTATGAATAACGTGTCCCTAATATTGTACATGCAATATAAAATTATCACCGTCAATAAATGGTTTACCCTGGCTAGGGGTAAATAGCTTAACAGATGCTGGTCGTAAATATGTCTCCTCTGAAGTAACTTCCGCTAACCAAATAACTAAATCTGCTAACTGAAATATGCAGCCATTCTCCCCTTAGCAAATTATTAGCACAGTACCTTTGGGGAGGCTGTACAATGATGAACTCACACCAATCCTTTTTACAGGTGAGCCTGGGCGATGGTTCTCATAATTACACACCACCAAAACTTGAATAATTGGATACTGGCTGTTGGTCTCTCTGCTCTTGCTGGTGGTCTCTCTCCCGGTGACAGCTCAGCACTTGAAGTTAGTAATTGCAGCTGACATTCCTTGGAATATTGTTAGACCTCACTCTAGCACTTGTATTGTAACAGTTGGGTCACACCACCCTAGGAATCAAAGCTGCACTCTCTCTATTTCTGGTAAAGTAAAATCCAGCTTTTGCAGTAGCACTGGGGCAGCTCACTCTTCAAAAGGCTCTCTGCTCTCTGCATAAACTGCTGAGTCACACCATAACCCAGGAACAGAACCTGCCTTTTATACGCAGCCCATCATCCAATCAACGTGCAGCTCAGGTTCTATTAACCCACAGCAAAGTTAGAATTAAAAAAAATGCAGTCATGTGACCTCTCTGAAGATTCCAGGAGGAACATATATAAATTCCAGCAATAATATACATAGACATATATGCATGGGTATTTAGCCTATTATACACCTATCATATGCCATTTATAATACTGGCATCTTCTTATGTAGTAGGGTGCCCTTGGTGAGGATGAAGTTAGGACAGTTTCCCTTTTATACTATTAGACTGAAATGTATAATAATGAGTGATCAGTGATGGGGTATTGGGAGGAATTCTTATGATGTCTTTCTCATATGTATAAGCTGCCTTCTTCATGAACTTTCGCCATGTGATATGTTATTAACCAAAGCTTAGGTAAGATAGGGAGAAGACCAATTAGTGAAAGTATTGATTTGTTCACTATGAGTCTTGTTTGGAGAATAGAAAGATGGTGCTTAGTTGGTAGTCTACAATATAATTGTCTCCCATCGATTGCAATGTATTGAGTTCTGTGTGTATTCGATGTCTTAATAAATGCCATTGTGTTGTTTCTAAGGACTAAGTCAATTTTTGTCTTAAAGGGGTATTCCAGTGATTCAAAGTTAAAGTTATGTTCTTCTCAAGACAATAACATGTAATTTTGCAATATAATGTTATAACTTGTTTTACAAAGCTACTGAGATATGGCTATACCTGCAGTTCCCCCCTTCCTTCCAACCCCCTTAGTTCTTCATTGGTATCTAGTAGTTATGACCTGTAGTCTCTGCTGTTTTACTAGTCAGGCATGCTCAGTGCCTTCAAATTCTGTAATAGTGATACAGTTTATACAGTTGTAAATTTGCAATTGTAAGTGACGGGCAATGGGGCATTATGGGAAATATAGTTTTTGCACTTCCTGGTGGCCATTTTATATAACAATGTGAAGGTGGCCTGAAAGCAGTGGTGGCGCAGGTCAGCAAAAAAATATGCTGGAGTTCAGATGGATAATTTAGATGGATGTTTGGAATGATGGCAATAAGCAGAAACATTTTTGAAAATTTTACCCATTTTCCAGGATACCCCTCTAAGTTACCAAAATGCTGATGAACAGTTGACTGACTTTAAGTGAGATGCCTCAGGGACTGTGGTATTTTATGGAGGTATTGTCAGACTTTTATCTACTGATCTTGCACTTTTTTCTTTTTGACATAGCTCAACTATTTCGCCATTTTTTTCCCCAGGCATGCGACAGGTTGTGGGTGGTGGTGGTGGTGCAGCTTGTCTTCACACTGTGACAAAAATGACATGATAACTGTATTTTGTGGGTCAGTACGGCTACAACAATACTACATTTAATTTATTTATTTTTTGCTGCACTACTTCTAAAAGATAAAGCATATTTTAAAAAAAATTCTGTTGCCATCTTCTGACCACCCCAACTTTTTAATCTTTTCATCGTTGAGGTGGTGCGAGGGCTTGTCTTTTGTGGGACAAACTGCAGTTTCTGGGCTTAGACCCACGGGCGCATCGGCGCCCGTGGGACTGAGTTCTTGCTGCAGGAAGAAGACGGCCGCACTTCAGGACGGACGCCTCCCTGCAGCGCCAAAGAAAGAACACATGACCGGCAATGAAGCCGGTCACATGTTCTTTCTTCCCGCGCTGCACAGAGATGGCCGTCCTGAAGTGCGTCCGTCTTCTTCCTGTAGTAACACGGGCACCGATGTGCCCATGTGACTAAGCCCTCTATTGGTACTATTTTGGAGTGCATACAGCATTTTGATTGCTTTTTATCAAATTTATTTTTGGAGACAAGGTGACCAAAAAAAGCTCAATTCAGGCATTGAGTAATTTTTTTTACAACATTCACATGAGGGAAAAATTAATGTGTTTTTTTTTTTATGGATCGAACTTCTATGGATGCGGTGATGCAAAATATGTTGATTATAATTACAGGATTATTTTTTAACTGTATTTAAAGTTTTTTTCATTTTTAACATCTTTTATTTTTTACAATATTAATAGATAGTTTTCCAAATGCTTTTTTTACCTTTTTTGTTAGTCCTCATAGGGGAATTGAACTTGCAATTGTTTGATCAGTTATATCATGTACTGCAATACTTCAATATTGCAGTATATAATATTATTGCCAGCCTTGTGTGGCATGTCCTAATGGCAGAATTAGATTGCAGATCTAAGGGCCTACAGAAGGCCTTGGGCTGCCATGACATCCATAAAGCCTCTCATGAACTCAATGTGGGGAGGGCTATTCAAATGCCACTGTCTGAATTAACAGCAGCATTTAATTAGTTAACAGCTGCAATCAGCATCGACTCCGCATGCCTGGTATGTAAATATACATTCAAAATGACCAGTCACAACTATCATTTAGTTCTATGAACGTTGAATATAATGGAAGAGGACATGTATGGGAGGGGCACTTTATATGTATTACTATGATTAGAGATACTATTAAATCATCATCCATTACAGAGCTATAAAGCATCCAAATAATGCTGCTATATAATGCCTATATAGTACCATGCAATACCAAGATTATAAGAAAGACTGGCAGAGATGCCAATTATTCTGTTACCAAGGACTTATCTCAGTTCCATCAAAACTTCCCTTTTGTCTCACTGTATAATTATGTCCAGGGGCGTAACTATAGAGGATGCAGGGGATGCGGTTGCACCCGGGCCCAGGAGCCTTGGGGGGCCCATAAGGCCTCTCTTCTCCATATAGGGAACCCAGTACTGTGAGTAAAGCATTATAGTTGGGGGCCCTGTTACAAGTTTTGCATCGGGGCCCGGGAGCTTCAAGTTACGCCTCTGATTATGTCTAAAGACTGAAAAAAATTAAATAAGTTTGTGTCTGGTCTGTTTTTTCTTACAACACACATGGATTTTGCCGCGGATCTTCTGTTATGGACAATATGTCCACAGACCCCTAATTCCAGACAGTGATATATAACCTATTCCAAGCGTGTGTGCACACTTGTGGTAATCGTGTAGTAACACTAGAAATCTCTGGTCCCCAGGGCCAGATCGGGTCTGCCCGAAGTATGGCGCAGTCAGTGCGAAAGCTTGTGGTACGTGTACTTTGCCGCGACAAATATTTAGGCCACAGCCCTTTTACACTAAGCAATGCCCCTTGTAACTCCTCACAGTAATAATGCTCACTAGTGGCCTCTTCAAAATAATAGTATATCTCTAAATAGACAGTTATAAGTTCTACATAATGACACTGATTACAGTGCAGTTACCTCCAGTGATCACAGGTGGCGTCTTCTCTGCCTTTTCTGCCCATCAGTAATAATGCTGCCTCTTCTGCCCCCATAATTAAAAATGCCCCCTTTCTGTCCCCCCCAAGTAATAATGTCCACTTTCTACCCCCAAAATAATGCTGCCTTTGCTGCCACCTATAGTTAAAGGGGTTGTCCCGCGGCAGCAAGTGGGTCTATACACTTCTGTATGGCCTTATTAATGCACTTTGTAATGTACATTGTGCATTAATTATGAGCCATACAGAAGTTATAAGAAGTTTTTCACTTACCTGCTCCGTTGCTAGCGTCCTCGTTTCCATGGAGCCGACTAATTTTCGCCGTCTAATGGCCAAATTAGCCACGCTTGCGCAGTCCGGGTCTTCTTCTTTCCTCAATGGGGCTCCGTGTAGCTCCGTGTAGCTCCGCCCCGTCACGTGCCGATTCCAGCCAATCAGGAGGCTGGAATCGGCAATGGACCGCACAGAAGCCCTGCGGTCCACCGAGGGTGAAGATCCCGGCGGCCATCTTCAGCAGGTAAGTAAGAAGTCACCGGAGCGCGGGGATTCAGGTAAGCACTCTCCGGTGTTCTTTTTTAACCCCTGCATCGGGGTTGTCTCGCGCCGAACGGGGGGGGGTTTGAAAAAAAAAAAAAACCCGTTTCGGCGCGGGACAACCCCTTTAATAATGCCCCTCTTCTACTCCCATAATAAATAATACCATTCCTTCTGCCCCCATTATAGATAAGCCTATCAGTTCTATCCTCGTAAGTAATGATGTCGCCCATTCTGCCTCTATAATTAATAATGCCCCTCTTCTGCTCCTCTAATAAATAATGCTACTCTTTCTGCCCCATAATTGATAAGGTCACCTTTTCTGTCCCTTTATAATAATGCTATCTTTTTGGCCCCCGTAGGTAATCACATCACCTTTTCTGTTTCTATTATTAATAATGTTATCTTCACAGCCCCTGCTGATAATAATGCCGCCTTTTCTACTTCATTATAATTAATGCCGTCTTTTCTGCCTCTGTAATTTTTAATGCCCCCTTGGTAATAATGCTGCTTCTTCTGCTAGCCTTAAAAAAACAAACTCCGGTATACTCATCTTGCATAGTGTGACCCCATGCCGCTCCATAACCTTCTTCATTCCCCTTCTTTCTTCTGGGGTCAGCACGGTCAAGTAATATGCACTGTGATACATGCCCAGGGCTAGCGGTAGCCTTTCTCTGGCCTTGGCCAGTGCCGGTCACGTCACAGCACTAGAGATGAGCGAGCATACTCGTCCGAGCTTGATACTCGTTCGAGTATTAGCGTGTTCGAGATGCTCGTTACTAGAGGCGAGCACCACGCGGTGTTCGAGTCACTTTCACTTTCTTCCCTGAGAAATTTGCGCGCTTTTCTGGCCAATAGAAAGACAGGGAAGGCATTACAACTTCCCCCTGCAACGTTCAAGCCCTATACCACCCCCCTGCAGTGAGTGGCTGGCGAGATCAGGTGTCACCCGAGTATTGAAATCTGCCCCTCCCGCGGCTCGCCACAGATGCATTCTGACATTAGTTCAGGGAAAGTGGTATCGTGTTGGAGCTGCTATAGGGAGAGTGTTAGGAGTATTTTAGGTTTCAAGAACCCCAATGGTCCTTCTTAAGGCCATAAATCTTCTCTATATGCGCTCAATGGGGCCGGCGGCAGCAGCGCCGACCCCATTGAGAACATATAGAAGACAAATCCTTCTTCTCTGCCACAGCTGTAACAGCTGTGGCAGAGAAGAACGATGTTTGCCCATTGAATTCAATACAGCAGGTTCCACTGAAAGCAATGGGCTGCCGGCGAGCGCGGGGATGAATTGTCGGGAAGGGGTTAAATATATAAGCCCTTCCCTGCAATTCATCCAGAAATGTGTTACAATAAAAATATATACCGGCGTATAAGGCGACGGGGCGTATAAGACGACCCCCCAACTGTCACCTTATACGCCGGGAATACAGTGGAGCAAAGAATAAAAATCATTACTCACTTCACCGGGCGTTCTGCGCCGCTCCTGCAGGCTGTCGCTCCCTCCTGGTTCCCGGCAGAGCATTGATTTCTCTACGAAGGGCTTTAAATGGGGGAGAGCTGTGCAAGGTGAGTATATCGCTTAAAAAAAATGTTTTACTAGTAACATTCAGACACAAGAAGTAGTCCTCAACATTCACGAATTGCAGCTAGCTCCACTCACCCCACTCTCCAACCACTGATTGATAGCTGTCTGCTTATTAATGTGCATAGAGAGATAGCTATCAATCAGTGACTGGAGCATGGGATGGCCGGAGCTAGCTAAATATCAAAGACTACTTCTTATAGTCCTCAGTGCTTGGCTGCTGATCAGGGATTTGATATTAATATGGGGTTCCGAATATATTTACGCCCACCCTTTTAAATATTGTAAAACACTCCTTGGAAATACCGGTACCCCGTGAAAGGGTGTCCCGGCAGGGGCGTAACTATAGAGGATGCAGGGGATGCGGTTGCACCCGGGTCCAGGAGCCTTAGGGGGCCCATAAGGCCTCTCTTCTCCATATAAGGAACCCAGCACTATGTGTAAAGCATTATAGTTGGGGGCCCTGTTACAAGTTTTGCATCGGGGCCCGGGAGCTTCAAGTTACGCCTCTGTGTCCCGGGTAAACAAGTTTGCAGAAGGTCCGGCCGTGCCTGGTAATGGTAACGGCTTCACTATCTATCAAGGCAATTTTACATAGTTATCCACAAGATATTGGAAAATTACGGGAGCAGCCTGAATGAGATCCAAGTCATGTTGTATTGAACCTCCGCTTCCATTATCTTAACAAGAAAATGACTTGTCAATTGATTAATGTGAGAGGAGCGGGGCATAGAGACCTTCAGAGATTCGAGATCCTCACATCTTACTGCAGTGGTACAAGACAGATCCCCATTCAGTGACTTTTGCATTTATTTTTGCATTAATCTATTTAAGGATAACGCAAAAGCTGACAAAAGTGACCAGCGAGGACTGAGGAAGTCTAATGTGATTAGTGTATTCAGGGTCTCCAAAAGACCATCCATCATTGGGCTACCATCGGCACTCGGAGCCAGGGGGCCTGACGGCTGGGTACATTTGTGATCGTCTGCGCTTCGCCTTAAACTTATACTACATTGTATGTATTCATTCGTAATCAATATGAAGTCGTATGTGATGCATATTCAGTATTCTTCCACCTGAAGAGTGTAATCATTGACTGTGGTGTAGGCGCTGTCAGATATGTGCAAGATGCAAATGGTGAAATATAATGGATGTACTTAAAGTTTATATATAGTGCAGAGGAAATGCCTTAAAGGGAACCTGCCATTGCTTCTGAGGCTAGTAAACAGCTATATAACATTGACGTAGCGCTCATTCTGAAACGTATTTTGCTATAATTACTAATTAAATCGCACCTGGAAAAATAAGTTTTAAACATTTCCCACACTGTATGTGCAGCCCCATTTACACGCAATGATGATCGCTCAAAATTAGTTCAAACGATGGCATATAAGCGATAATTGTTGTGTGTAAGTACTACCATCGTTCACTCTTCAGCTGAATAATGATTTTAAGGTGAGTTTAAAATCCATCATTCAGCCGGAGAGTAGATAACACAGACCGCATGCTCTATTCTGCACGGTAGCAGCTGATTACATTGTATTCAGCTGACAGCTCTTGCAAGAATAAAGGAGCTTTTTGCAGAGTTCAGACCACCTGCTGTTCTCTGCAAGCAGCTCCTGGAGGCTCATTTACATGCAAATGAAGCTAATAAAGTGCTAATGGGCATTAGTGTCCATCAGCACTTTATGTAAAATGATCACTAGAACTGTCAGTCTTTCAGTCATTTGAAAGATTGTCTTTGCGTGTAAATGAGCCTTTAATTCTGATCGAGCGGTTCAGCTGCTTGGCTCCTGGAGTATGTCCCGTAGCACTACTGGAGATTGAGCCTGGCACATGCATATATTAGTACACCAAAGCTGCCCACTAAAGGGCCAAATGAACTGCGTCTTATGTCATCCATGTCATGCTGGCAGCATTATGGAACATACTCCGGGAGTAAGATGGTTTGGCCCGGCCACCGGATCATTTGGTTACAATTCGCATACAAGATGGGAAATACTTAAAACTTATTTTTTCAGGCATTATTTTAATTATTAATTATAGCAAATAAGTTTCAGACTGAGAGCTACAATCAATGCTTAATCTGTGGCTTAATAGTCTCAGAAGCAATGGCAGGTTCCCTTTAAAGTATGGCAATATTCAGAGGGGCTGTCCCCACTCCTGACAATGCAGAAGCACCTTTTCTTATAACTCTATAATGTTTTATTCCTCTCTTATTCCTCTTGGTAATGTATGAATAAATTAACTGGGTGTTACCATTCTCCTTGTCAAAGGGGTGCATCCTACACAATCATCACTGATGGGTCTGTGTCAGACTATGTGACAGCACACCTCAAATGGTAACACCCAGTTGTCAATTCTTTCATATATTTCCAGGAAGATTAATAGAGGAATTCTCTTATTCCTCTTGTTAATGTATGAATAAATTAGCTAGATGTTACCATTGCTTGTCAAAGAGGTATGTATTACACAATCATCACTGATTTGTCAGTGATAATACACTCCCAATGGTAACACCCAATTGTCAATTCTCTCACATATTTCCAGGAGGATTAATAGAGGAACTGTGCAGCCTAGAGTTTTAAGAAATGATGATCCAGAATTTTATCGTGTAAGTAATGCAGTATTTACTAGGACAGACACGGTTTGCTAACAGGTCCTTCTTAACTCTTTGCAGATCACCAAATGTGTGTAGATTTAGGCCACCTCCAGATGTAGTGATTCTAAAACCAACTTTCGGAACTCTACTAGCGTTTGAACACAATTTGCATAACATGGCATCAACGCCCGCACTATGCAAAGAGCATAAGTACGTTACGATAATGGCGTAGCCGGCAATACTGGTTCCTATAAGAATTGCTGTTACATCTGGGTAGCTCCGCAGAGACTTTTTGAAATCTCTCCAAAGAGTTTGCAGCTGCACAGAAATTGAGCAGCTGCTACAGAAAGGGTCCGACCGTCAGAGACCCCCACCTACCATGGTGTTTTCTTGGTAAGTGGCTCTCAAACCTGGGTATGGTTGCTATCTTTGCTTGTACTCCCTACAATTGAGATGCACAACCTTTTGTGTGTCAGATTGATTCAATCCCACTAAAACTTAAAGGGGTATTACCAACTGAGATGTTTATGGAGTATATAAATGTCTGAAAGGTGCCGGTCTCGCTCCCAGGACTCCCACTTTATGAAAGAATGGGGGTTTCCTTTCTTCTTTTTTATTATTCTCACTCCAAAAAGGAAGAAATCATTAATGCATGCGGCTTTCAGCACTGCATTATATGTGAGTTGCTGAAACCACGAATTATTTCATTACTTGCATCAACTCCAATGATGATGCATGGCGACCTCATTTACCTCTTTATGCTTATACATGGGGTAGCAGAGATGACCACAGAGTGCACCATTACCCATCCCTGCTCTTGCATTGCTCCTCTACTTCCTGACATGGAATATATGCAGTGTCCTCAGAAATACCTGTCCAGGCACAACACAGATCTTTCCAGCATTGTAGGACAGTATGTGTGTGGAGCAGCTTGTTCCAGCCCTAAATTAACCGAAGGAAATCAATTTAGGAAGAATTACCATAACAAACAAATAATTTCAGTCCCTAAAGAATAAAGGCAAATGCAGGACTTGGAACGAAACAGTGAGCTTTATTATCTCACAAAAAAATGTTCTAAACGACCGCCGTCAGCAGCTATACGATGATGGACACAGTTGGGCGTGGTGGAATGAACAGCTGTAGCATTTTTGGGGTCACAGTTTCACAGGACGCTCCTATATATCTCTTCATTTTCCCAACATACGAGGTGCTGCTGGGTATCCATCATAGACAGCTGTCTTAAGGTGACCCCACAGGAGGAAATCTAGGGGGTCAAGTTTAGATACTATTACCAAGGGTGACCAACTGTCATATGTGATGGCTCTGAGTCCATCACACCAGTAGTGGAGGCAGTGTGCCACTCCATAGCAAAGGCAGGATTGAGACGCTCACCCCTTGGTCTCCATACTTGAACACGACTGTCATCAGTGTCCAAGCTAAATCTGGATTCGTCACTGAAGACAACCTGGTGTCACTCCGTAGCAGTCAAGTTTTGTCGTTCATGACACCACTGCAAACCAAGATGATGGTGGGTTGGTGTCGAAAGCAGAACATGTAATGGGTGCTGTATGGGTGCTGTCCTTCAGCCAAGCACCTGGAAACGGTTCCGACAGACACAGGGGTGTAACGATGGAGCCACCTGTCTCTGGATAGTAGAAAACGAAACAGTTGGAGCTGCTTGTGCTTGTCGGACGATACTCTCTACTGGTAGTCTTTTGAGGACATCCTGTGCCTGGCTGCCTTACGTGACCTCAAGCATCCACTGGTCTCAACACCTCTAACTGTCTGGTCACAATGGCCCAGGGGGTAGACAATTCATCGATACGACCATCCAGCTTTTGCATTCCAATAATGTGCCCCCTCCAAAACTCTGTTAACTGGTCGAATTTTTTTCGATTGTGTCATATAGGCGTCTAGTGGTCAACAACCTCTACACAAGCGGAGGAAGAGGTCACTACACACAAGGAGCCTCTGAGAGCCTTTTTTATAGCCCGACGATGGAACAACTTTTAGGGCCTTCAGTGACAAGACTGTTCATCTAATGACACCACAACTCTAATCATTTGTATATCTGCCTGAGATGTAACTGCATGCCGAGTTTTGCAGCAAAATGACAACTTCTTGTAGGTGCTTGATTTTTTTGACAAAGAGTGTATTATACAATAATTTATTTATGTCAGTGAAACACTATGAGGAAAACTCCAGGAAAATCTGATATGCGGTGCTACGCCTAGTGCAGGTTGGGTAATTTGCACCTGACACCAAGCTTTTAATTTCAGTGCAATACAGCTAGTTTTTCTAAAAATAAGCCCTGTGTGTGCGGGTCTCTATAGATCTTACTTAATGTTCCAGCCAAACACCTTCAGAAAAAAACAGCCAGCGGGTTATCGGAGAGAGCTGTGAGTCTTTGTCTTCCCTACCTCCTCTTATTGAGTTGTCATGATATCTTGACAAGCTCCTATTATTCTCTTCTCTGTGGGGACATGGAAAGTCTAATAGAGGCAGTGAATTGTGTTTGGAAATCTGAAGGCTGGTTATTCATGTGTTATGGAGAGCAGAAAACGTGCCTCGGATCTGCGGGGAGAGATTGGGCTTTAATGTGAAAGAGACAGCTCTGTGCAACGTGACATGCTTGGCAGTGATCCATACACCTTGAGGATCCAGACTCGTGACAGCAGAGCGTTCTCCGTACAGATAATTATTCACTTTTTTGGGATACAGACTGGAAAGGTTCCTTGATCCTATATCCATGCATGAAAGAGATAAGATTGCTGTTGTCAGAGAACACCTGATAGAAGTCATGGAGCACGGATCACATACTGGAGATAATTAGCAATTTGCTCACATATGGTTCTATATGGGACCTTTCACACGGGTGAATAATTCTGCGGGGAGGCAGTAGAATTTGCCACTGCGGAATTTCGCACCAAAATCCACAGGGCTAACTATTGATTTTGATGCAGAATTGCAGGCTGATTTCGGTCTGGATTTACCGTAACCTGCAATGCAGAATGCAGAAAATTCCACCCGCGTGAAAGGTCCCTATAGGGTAATAAAGAATAATCTTAGGGCATCCACTTGTCAAATGAAGTGACCCAATGTTCTTGGTATGTAGATTGTCTCTGCTCTTACTCTCAAGTGCAAGATACACCATCTGTAATAATAGTTTTCTCCCTGCAGACATATCATAGGTTTCTTTTCATCCCCTTTTACTACTTAGGACTTGGGGTGATTGTAAGAAACAATGATATCCTGCTTTCCATAGACTGCACTTTCTTGTGTGGAAGACTCACATAAACTTATAAATGACTATGTGCTGACTTCTTCTTGTCACTGAAGAAAACCTTGGGTGGTTGTTAGGTCGTGTCTCAGAAATACCTCACTGTGTAAAGTGCCCCTACCCCGCCTCACAGCATGCTCATTCATGACAGGAGAGCAGAACAGGGAAGGGGCTGATAAGCAGCATCAGTTTACTCTCATTGAAAGATTGTGCTAAGATTTTAGTCTTCCAGTCTGCAGTGTCTTGGAAGACAATATAAACTTAGAAACCAAACAATCAGAAATGTTTAATAAAAAAACAATTACAAAAAAGTCTTAATTTCGAAAAACACATTGAATAAAGAAAAGAAGAGTGCAAAGGTGAACATAGCCTTTAAGTTCTGTGCTTTCCCGTCGAAAGCAGTCAGTAGTAAAGTGCTCCAGCATGTATGTTGCGATATGGAAAATTGTATGAAACAGCCACGGATAGCTTGCTAATTATCAGATTTTTTTGACTTGTGCCTTAAACTAATGGCATGCTGTATGTGCCAGCTGTAACTTTCCCTCTGGTCCTCCTCCAGTTCTCCAATGGGGTGAACTATAAGGTAGCAGTTTTGCTTTCTGGCCCAATCAAAAGAAGAGGATGCAATCCCCCCAGAGTAATAAAAGATCCAAATGAATCTTTGTCTAGACCTTCTCACAATCTATTATGGGCATTCTTTTTCTGCTGTACATTAAAAAGTTCTGCAACGATCTGATAGAATCATTGAATGGTAGAGTTGGAAGGGATACATTTTGTGTTTCAATTTGTCATCACTTTTGTCATCTCTGCTTATTGTCAGTAGATGTAAACATTCTTGCCAACAGAGTTTGAGTACGTTTAACGGCCTATTCATAAGATAAGCCATTAATAATTTGATTGGCAGAGGTTCACCACTGATCAGCTCTTTCTTTGGCTGATAAGCTCGTGAACTGAGCTGATTTCTGCACAAAGCAGACAGCTCTATTCTCTCTGCAGTGGTCAGGCTTGGTATTGCACCCATTCACTTCAATGGAAACTTTGCCTGTAATACCATGGCTGGCCACTGCCGTAGGAACGGAGCTGTCTGCTTCCTGCAGAAATCGTCTCAGTTCAAAAGCACATCAGCTCAACAAACAGCCAAACAGCAGGGTTGCTGGGTAGTGAACCCTTGCTAATCTGCTATTCTTAGGGTAGACCATCACTAGTTTACAACTCGACAACCCTTTTAAGGGGATTGTAGCAAGATCTAAAATTATCTCCTAACCATAGGATAGGGTATGACTTTATGATCAGTGGGGGTCCAAGTGTTGGGGCCCCCCTAATCTCAAAAATGGGGGTCTGATGATTTCAGGATAGATGTGGCGGCGGCGCTGCTACAATATTTTAGTACTTAAGGCTAGTAAATGATAATATGACTATGAAGTGATTATGTAAATGTGGTATTTTCTATAAAGACAGGAAAGTTGTACATAACTGCGGATCCATTTACTGGGCTGTAAATGAACGAGCTGAGCATGTAATATAGCAATGTAATGAAGCCAGATGTTCTGGATATCCTGTCCGTAAGCAGATAATTAAAAATGCATTACACTGAAAATTGAGTGACAACGGTTTAAGACCCTTTCTTCAGTATCTCCTCACTACTGTCTATATATTGTATCACTTCTTATTATACTATGCTAATTTTATACTTCCAGTAGTTGTTTTGTATGCAGAATAGGAGGCAGGGAATAGGAGTTTCGAGTTCTCAAACTGTAAAGTTGATCACACACATTAAAATGCATATCCATTGGCACTAGTCATGTTACCAGAAGCATGGGCAGCGTGAAGTCCGGACTGGTGCCAACAGTGCTGGTTGGTATGTTTTATTTTTACATGCTGCAGGTTTTCACAGAAAGCATGCTGGGATATGGAGAAGAGTCACAGGGGTGGTTCCCTGCCAGCTTCTATCCACTTGGTCAGCTAAATTGGCAGGTCTCTCCCTGTTTTGTGTATAGAGAGCGACCTGTTAATGCAGCTGATCAGGGTGGGGAGAAGTTGGCAAAGGGGCACCCTGATGACTCTTCTCCCCATTCCCAACTGCTTTTTAAAGCAATTTGGTGGTGGTTTAGAATAACACATACTATAGCTCTCAATTGATACTTTATGTGTAGATAGTTCAATACAGAGTACTGAGAAGCTTAAAAGTTGGAACAAAGTACAGATGTGTCCCCATTTAAAGGGTTTGTCCAGGAATGGCATAAAATGCCTGTTGCCAGTATAGCCAGTAGAAACCTATCACAGAACAGGATAATTTTTGTGCAGACTGGAAGTGCAAAATGGATGGGGCCTCAGGCAGGGGCAGGGCTTAACCCTTTCCAATCCAATTTGTATCCTGGTTTTCCTAGGGGGCTTACTCTTTTTCTGCGGTATACAACAGCGCTATATGCTGGCTAAAGCCAGTACTGCATGAGGTGACACGGAGTGGCTCCAACAGCAGAGAGGCTGGACATATACAGTAAGAGAACCCCGACGGATATCTTCCAACATCGGAGCTGTACAGCCTTAAATCATAATGTCTTCAGAGATCAGACAGTGGATTGGAAAGGGTTAATACTACACTGTTCTGAATGGTGTAGCATGAGGGTCCACCCATTAGTCCGCTTATGTCCCTGACTCCTCTTCTTTGGTCTGCACATGAATTTTCTTGTCCATGTACCATTAGGCTCTACTACCATAGGTGGTCACGCATCGGCCCCACTTCACTCCTCAAGTCTGCACACAAATTCTTCCATCCTAGAATGGATTTCTACAGGCTACACTGTCAGCAACCATTCGTGCCCAGAAAACCCCTTTAATTTTCTGCTAATTCTATTAAGGACTCCAATTTCTTATGATACACATTCAACACATGTAAGAGCCACACTAAGGTGTAACAGCTCCATAGAGACAATAGAAAATGATTGACCAAAAATTGTGCCTGAATCAAGTGTGCTCCAAAATTTGCACAAAAATACGGCACAGCAAAACTGAGCATGCTCATGAGAGACTAACTGATTGGATGATGGTCTTATATAAAAAGGACAATTTCTAATGTGTAGTGAACTGAGCTGCTGCAGGGAGAAAGGTAGAGGAAGCTGGAGATGATGCTGCCACGGACAGAAGAGAGCAGTCACTTCGTGGACTTGAGTGAGTAAGTGCCGCAGTTGCAATAAGAGTCAGGCAGAGCTAGGAGTGGATAGTGAAAGAGCTTGGGTCGGTCAAAGCTGTGACCCATGCATCAAGCTTTAAGTGAGGCCGGCCTCAGCAGAGACTTAAGGTGTGCAGACTAACATGGGTAGAAATAGTCCCATGACAAACATGCTAGAAAAACCCTAAACAGGCTGTGATGCAGATCACAACCACTAGATGCACACTTATAGCATCAACATCTACTGACGGAGTATCACAAAATTCTGTTGTTTTTTTCTCAAAATTGATCATCTTGTGCCACATGACTTAGGACATGTCAAACCAAGAGCAAAGCTTAGAAGGTACAAATACATAAAAGAAAGTAGCAATATTTGCATTTCTGTAGCATGCTGATGATGGTGATTATAATAGAGGAAAGCCATGGTGCCCCATGTGAGTGAGCCCTAAATTAGCAGACAGGAAAATGGTCAATACAACAAGCTGAGGTCAGGAGTGGAGAATGCCGAGAAGTCAGTACAAATGGATAGCACCTTCAGTTGGACCAAAAGCTTAGGCACCTTCATTAGAGGGAAGGTACCTGATATAACCAGAGACACTCCACAAGTGGCACGGGAAGAATTAGGAAGGTGTGCGCTGGCTGTTTAAGAATGCGTACATGTGTGCACGCACCTTCTGAGCAGAAGAGAGGGCGCAGAAGCCGAATGACTGCAGATGAGCTAAGAAGAACGTGCGTCTAACTTGAGGACATATAGACGGTGTCTCTTAAGAATGTATTATTGTCGTCAGACTTCTTAATACCTTGTTCATGAGTTCTATAACAACCTCTGGTCATTGTGCCAATTGGTCATTGGGTCAATCTTGCCATAGTGCCCCGTATGAGTGAGCCCTAAGTCAGGGATAAGAGTCAGACATTAATTTACAAGGTAAAGAAAATAACAAGCAGGACTCCTTTATGAAGGTTCGTGGGAAAAGATGCCAGTCAATACAACCAGGAATCCACAAGTAGAGCATAGTCCAGAGAAAAACTTTCAAAGACATTATCCTGGGTATAAATGTTGCATAATGGAGGAATAAAGCTGATTTTTAATGCACCGAGGATGCTGTCTTTGAGCATCTTTATTGATTTACAAGGTAGTCACCTCTAACTAGCACTGGAAAGAAGCGTCCTTTCTTCTAGAAGATATTGGATTCATTCCTTTTGGATGTTGCCAACTTCTTAAAAGTTTCTTCAAAGTATGCCTTGACTGATATAGGTGGCCAGATTTCACTTAAGTCCCTTCTTATACTCATAATGTAGTTTCATACATATTGTTAAAGTCTGCAGGCTATAATTATGATCCAGCGGTGGAATGGTTTGGCTCCACATCGTTGTGGCCAGGGTATATTGTGGTCGTCTCCAATGGCAGAGTTCAGTTCTAAATATCTTTTAGAAAGAAGTTGTACCCAGTCAATAATATATATTGCCCTAAGTGTTTCTGTCTTCTGCAATTATTGTATACATCATTTATAAATGAAATTTACTGTCATTACATTTACTGTATCCAATATATAATTTTCTAAAATTCATCAAATCCCAATGAATGATTTATCAGCAGGAATGGCCTAAGAATAGACGTGAGGCGTCTTTAAATCTGCTTTGCTGTGAATTTTCAACTGTCATATAAACCCAGAAAGTACATGATAATAAACCAGAGGAGTCTGGCCCTTCAATTCTCTCCATATTACATTAACGAGGCAGACTCTCAGGCTCTTCGTGATTTACATAACATTCCTAATAAACCTGCTTCCAAGATGAAAAGAAGTCATATACATTCTGTTTTGACAGACTGTACAACATGTAGGTTGAGGAGCGAAATAAAATAATTATAGGAAGCCACGAATCTAAGGCATTTCATCTGGATTTGCTTGATCTGATGAATAAAGGAGAATGTATATGAATTAGATTGGCTTATACCATTGCTTTATCTTATTTTTAAACAAACTGTCCACTTTTAATATCCATATCATTAGCAAGATGCCAGGATCAGCAGATGTAGACCTGCTGTACCATATACCGGTTTGACTTTGGACTAAATACAGAGGCGACACCTGAGGAATTCCGGTTTTCCCCCAGCTAGTTGGGATCTGGGCTTCACTGCAGGGTTCCCCAGTTGTTACATTGGAATTGGTGCCATAATGTGGCAGCTGACGCTAAATGTGAATGAAGGTGTAGTCAGAGCAGTCCAGGTTGGAGCAGGCAGTGTAACTTCAGTCCATAGGTCAGGGCATACAGAGCAACATAGTAACATAGTATGATAGACTGAATGAAGACAATGTCCATCTAGTTCAGCATCTTTCAACCCCTAGTTGATCCAGAGGAAGGCAAAAACCCCAAGATGCAGAAGCCAATTAGACCATTTGTGGGAGAATTCCTTCCTGACTCCAGGTTTAGCACCGTTCAAATAGGCCATGAGTCGGGGCAGACAGGAAAATGGTCAATACAGCAAGCTGAGGTCAGGAGTGGAGAATGCAGAGAAGTTAGTACAAATGGGTAGCACCTTAAGCTGAACCAAAAGCTTAGGCACATTCCTTAGAACTGGGGTCCCCAACTCCAGTCCTCAGGGACCACCAACAGGTCATGTTTTCAGGATATCCTATGGTAAGAACACCCGTGGCAATGTCTGAGGCACCGACAATAATTACATCACCAGTGCAACACTGAGGACATCCTGAAAACATGACCTGTCGGCGGTCCCTGAGGACTGGAGTTGGGGAACACTGACTTAGAAGGAAGGTGCCTGATATAATCAAAATTATCAGTAGAAAAATTAGGAAGGTGTGCACTGGCTCTTTAAAAGTGCATCCATGTGTGCACGCACCTTCTGAGCAGAGAGAGAGCATTGAAGTTGAACCGGATGACTGCTGAGGAGAACGTGTGTCTAACTAGAAGCCATGTAGAGGGTGTCTCTCAAGAATGTCCCACTGTCTTCAGACTTCTTAATAACATGTTAATGATTTCCATAACAACCTCTGGTCATTGTGCCCTCCCCTCCTTTTCCTGTTTACTCTTTATTTTTAAGAAGTCGTGAAGGTGGTAGTCATGATTGTCAACTTATAGTGTTCACGTGACGTTAATGTCCTGTATATTATATATTAACATCCTATATGACGTTAAAGTCCTATACATTATTTAATATGTTACTGTTTGTTATGTATACAGTTAATCTGATGCATAGCTATAGAAGGAGGCAGAGGTAACAGCTGCACCCAGCCCTGGCGCTTGAAGTGGTCCAAAGGACTTTTTGCCACATAAGAAGACGTCAGTATCATAAATGGCACATGATGGGTGAGGGCCCTGTTACACATTTTGCATAAAGCCCCGGAGCTTTACATTACACTCCTGCTTTTTTTTGCTATCCGGTTATATATTGTTAAATACGGTGCAGGATAATAAATGGTTATCAACAAGCTGGCTCATGTTGTGGAGCATATCATCTCACAATAATCCTGATGCCAAATCATGATCCTTTTGAAGTAAAGATAATCTTTATCAGACACGCTGGCAAATGTAGTTGGACGATGGCCATCAACAGCCCCCGTTGGCTCTATTGTACAACCTGTAGTGGATACACTTGTCTGATCTTGCCACCTATGTGCATGGCCAAATTAGACTTTAATAATTCTTGACGCTTGTCTCTTAGATAAAGTGTCAGGATTAATCAGTGTTTAGTCTGCACCCCTATAGAACCTTTAGTATACCAGGTTCCCTCTGTTTCATTAATGGTTAAATGAGAATACTTGCAGAAAGGACTGGACAGATGAAGCACGTAGAAGGCAATGCCCCTAAACAATAGTAGTCCTATCAAAATGCATCATCCGATATAATGCCAGTTCATAATTATTGTAGTCTGTGCTCACTCCTCATTGAATTGCATCATCAGTCTCCTCTTAATCCAGAAGAAATAATGCTGCTGAGATAAACTAAGGATGATTAGATTGCATTTACATATATATGGCCTAATAAGCCTATCAATCTATCAAGTAATTGTTGGAACAGGATAAAGGGTTGCAAGAGGTCCTTCACGGATTTAAGCAGTAGATCTATAATGTATGGTGATGGCAGTAGACAGCCTAGACTATAGAGGAAATACAACACTGTAGGCAATAATGATTTCATACTAATCTTGGTATTTGTATAGCACCAACTTATTCCGCAGTGCTTTCAGGTAATTATTATTTATTACCCCCCACCAAGCTAGGTTCTCATTTTACCGACCTCGGAAGGATGGAAGGCTGAGTCAACCTTGAGCCTGCTACCTGAATCATGCGGAGATTGAACTTGCAACCTTCACCACACCAACTCTGCACCACACAAGGCTCATACTAAAGTCAAAACAGTTGTCTCATAAGAGACTGGTGGCAGATCGCTGAGATAGGTCACCATTGTTCCATCATTGGAGTCCAAATGCTACAGTCTTTAGAACAAAATAGCACCATCTCTAGAAAAACACTGCACCACTGTGACTTCTGTCAATGGTTTTCCTATTTGGCGTGGTGAATATTGCAGTTCTCTATTTGTGGCCTTAGACGTCATTCAAAGTCACTAGTCCAGCCATTATAAATTATTTGCAAACCTTAAGCAGCTAGGAGTGGGGTTTTGGAAATTCAATTACGCTGCACCAAACAGGGACAACTCACAAAGATAGAAACTATACTCTATGGTCTTCTGTTCTCATATATAGTGCCGCCCAGGGATTGCAGCTTATTTAGTTGCCGGTGCTTTTTTTTATTAATATAAAATAAAACAGGGAAACAGCAAATACACACAGTGCATGTCAGCAGCCTCAGACGTCATTCAAAGTCATCAGTCCAGGCACTATGAATTATTTGCTGGCACTGCGCAGCTAGCAGTGGTTTTCTACACACTACAAAGTTAGCTAAGTTACATAAAACTACACTAAAAAGTAAACAAAAAAGGACGAAGTGAAAAAAAATAAATAAAAAGGAAACATGGGGTAGAAAGCAAGGGGTAGGGGACAAGTCGGTGGTCATAGTGATGCTGCTGTTGCTCTCTTTCTCCTGTTTACACCATGTTTCCTGCGCCTATTTCCCAGAAACAGGAAATACACAAAGTGCGTGTCAGCGGCCTCAGATGTCATCAAAGTCACCAGTCCGGCACTACAAATTATTTGCAGTCCTTGTGCAGCTAGCAGCAGTTTTCCGCGAACTACAAAGTTAGCTGATCAGTTATATAAAACTACACTAAAAAGTAAACAGAAAAAAGGACTTAGTGAAAAAAACAATAAAAAGTAAACATGAAGAAAGCAAGGGGTAGGGAATGTGTCACTCATGATGGTGGTACGGCTCGCCTCCTATTTCTGCCCTATTTCTCCTTCTACTTCCCCCCTTGCCAGATGAAAAATATGTGAATACAGAAATACGAAGCTATGGCTCTCATGTATCCACAAGGAGTACACTGTTCCCTGGCGCTGCTGGTGGTGCTGGAACTGCCACTGCTCTCCTTTTCCTTCTTCCGCCATGTTATCTTCCCCCAAAAATGAAAATTTTCTAAAGTGCAAGAAACAGGCTCATGCTTGGCTGTTCTGTTCACCTGGTAGAATTTGTCCTTTGCAACCTCAATGGCATTGCTTTTTAAACAAGTAGCACACCTGCCGTCTTGCGTAGCAAACTTTTGTGTAACTCTCCAGCTGTTCCTTGGAGCAGGCCCGTGCTTGAGTGTTATGTTCACCTGGCAGCAGAGGCGTAACTTCAAACTTCTGGGCCCCAATGCAAAACCTGTAACAGGGCCCCCAACTATAATGCTTTATTCATAGTACTAGGCTTACTGAATGGAGAAGAGAGGCCTTATGAGCCCCCTAAGGCTCCTGGGCCCGGGTGCAACCACATCCCCTATAGTTATGCCCTTGCCTGGCAAAATTTCTCCTTGTAAAATGTATGGCATTGCTTTTAAAACAAGCAGCACACCTGCTGTCTTCCTTGGCCCAATTTTTGATATAGGAGATCCTATGTGGGTGTCATTTTGTTTTCAGTGATACCCGTGAGCTACGATTGACCCCTACCACTGGCATAACTATAGGGGATACAGAGGATACAGTTGCACCCTGGACTAGGAGCCTTAGTGGGCCCATAAGGCCTCTCTTCCCCATATAGGGAGCCAAGTACTATGAATAAAGGATTATGGTTGGGAGCCCTGTGTACCACTGTACACTATTTTGACATTTGGTAGAAGCGCAGTGTTCCCAATATGTGTGTCTGTATTCCCATCCAATTTCGTGGACTTTGGCTGCATTAGAAACCTTCTGGAGAACAAATCAGTGAATACGATTTCTACTCCCGTTGACTTTATTATGAGTCAGAATTGACCATCCCAATTCATGATGATTTTCGTGAAATCGGATGGATACCAATTATTCCACTGATCAATCATCACTCCACTTTTTATACCATGGTGCTAATATTTCAGATTTCATAGAGAACTGTTTCCAGTCAACTGAGTTGGAAGCATGGTGAAATAGTTAAGGGTATGACTGTAGTATTTGGTGAAAGTAATAGATATGTTGAAAAAGTTATTTTGTTTATTACTTGATGGATGAAGGGACAAAACTGTTTCTTCCTTTTCTACTTGCTGCAATTTGCTTCATTGGTCCAGTTATTTCTCCTTTTTATCTCAGTAGGAGACTGCCTAAAACTACATTCACAGTCAGACGCCATATGAATGAGTGATTGTTGTTTTGCTGCTGATTATGGGGACTAATTATCTTCGTCCTTGGGCTTCACAGAATTCAGAGTATCCAAAATTCTAGAAGTCTCACATAGTTTAGATTCTGCTCGGACTCCCTGTTGGAATGTAAAACTTGTTTTTGTAGAGTCCAATATATTTCTTTTCATCATTCCTGCATGTTCGGAGCTGGCTAGATGAAAACAGGAACATTAGAATGAGAGGCCAACTTCTTACATTTTTACGCACATACTTTAACCTCTTGGTGCCATAGCCAGACTTGGCAGTGACTTTTCATTGTTTCATCCGAAACTTGCAAGAGCCATAACTTTTTTTTTCGTTTTACGTCAACGTAGCTGTTACAAATTGTGGCTGCTGCTGCCATTATACCTTCCTGACTGTGCTCTTGTTTTCAGCCATTCTCCAAGTATTGCCCAAAGGCTTTTTGTGTGTACATACCTACTACCTGAAAAAGCATCCTGTAAATTGGTCCCCCACCAATCCCTGTGCACCACTGGGTATATCTGGCACTTTCCTCCATGACACTTTAGGTCTCTGTTCTAGATCCTTTGAGTTTATACAAGTGTTTGTTCTGATTTCATATTCTTGATTTTGGCTTCTCTTGCACTAATTTTTATTCTTTCTACAAATGTTGGCCTTGACTTGAATGGCAACCTGTGTAAAATTTATTTGGTGATCCCCTTCCTCATCATAAAAAAATAATATATATTGCACTGATAGGCAGTCTTCCTGTATTCTGCTTATGCAGAAAAGAGCGGCATAGCAGCTTACCCACACCAGAACAGGGAATAAATATTGTACCAGAACCAAGTTTAGTACATAAATACAGCACAGACCAACCTCAGTACATAGATACAATACCAGAACCAAGCTCATAATATCTAAACTTATAACAGAAATACAGTAGAAGTACTAAGCAATTTTGTTGTGGAGGGAACTGATGGCTGACAACAGTGCTTTGGAACATCAGAGGGGCTGAGACAGAGCCAGGAGGAGGATGATTCATGCAGCTCTGCAAGATGCTACTGCACAGAGGAAAAACATCAGGTTGGACTGTCTTAAGGGGGCAGATTGCCCCCAGCCTGCATCTACCTGGTACCCCCATACAAGCTGGTAGTCATTGCCCTCTGTGACCATATGGGTTGCGCAAAGCCAAGATCAGCCATACTTTCTTCATATCTGAACCTGGCTTCATTTATTGGACTCCTATGATGAAGTTTATGCTGCCTGCCCTGACCTCAGCTAGTCTCCTGGATTCATCTTAATTCACACGCTCAGTCACTGCAAAAACTCTGTTCACACACTCAGTTAGCGTCAGCTGCCACATACTAGGACTATATTTAGTGTGTGGCACATCCATTCCCTGATAATGGGTACATGAGGGTTGTTTTTTTTTGCGGGAAGAGTTGTATTTTTAATACCTTGTAATTTATTGAAAAACTCTTGGTGGAGTGGAATGAAAAAAATGCTATTTATTTGCTTTAGACATTTTTATAGCGCATACTTATTCCACATCTGTTACTTGATGTCCCCATTGGGACTCACAATCTAAGTTCACCTATTAGCATGTTTTCAGAGTGTTGCAGGAATCCCATGCAAGCACAGGGAGAACATACAAATTCCATGCAGTTGTTGTCCTTGGTGGGATTTGACCCCAGGACCCCAGCACTGCAACTGGAAAACTGATTCTTTTAGCTTTTAATTGTCGTATTTTTTTCATACTTTTGAGATTTTTATTCTATTCTTTTTCTTTAATGCCACATTACCACATGCTTTGATTTGAAATAGTAGAAGCTTGTTGTAAGCAGGAGTTAGAAGTTGTGAATATTAACCATATATCCATTGCTGAACATTTGCAATATATTCCACAATGTGACACCTTCTACAGCCTCGGAATGCATTATTCAGCGTGTCATCTATCACACCTATGCTTCCATAGAGGAAAAACAATGTGACTATACACATCTGCTTGTATATTGAAAGAAGCTAATTTCCATTTTTTATTACATTTTGATTAGGATTAAGACTAATTTGCTACAAAGCTTCCTGAATTCATACATCTAATAGCTCCTAGGACTTATTCACAGCATGAATGCTTATTAGAAATGGCTCCATAGAGCTCAGTTTCAAATCCATTAATCACCACTCATAAGAAAAAAATCCAAAAATATGTTCAGCACTGGTTGTTACGTCTGTCCAGACCTGTCAAGGAAGCTGACCAATGGATTCAGAAACAGAAGATGGGGACAGGATGAATGATGTATAAATCCCATGGGGGTTCTGGGTAGTTAGACGTGCCAACTAATAAAATTGACAGTGGTAGAAACAGAGATAAGGCCTATGATCTTCTGCTAGATCTGCCCTGACTGGACCTGCCAATAAAGCAGAGCACCCTCCCCGAAGAAGGGTGACCCCACGACTGGAAACTAAATTGATTCCTTAAATGTCTCTAGGTGTACTATGAAAGAAAAGGAATTTGCAAAGACATGGAAGAGCAGAAAAGACAAACAGACAAACCAAAGCAAGAGCGACAATAGATAGCTCCAAAGAGAGAAATAGACAGCAGTAGACTTAGGTTCAAAGTTCATAAATGGAAGGTACAAAAAGAAGCACTCAGAAGCACAGAGCTAAACACCCCTAACCATTAAGCAGGACCAGTATACAAGTGTATTACCAGTATCCTCTGTGAAGAGGAGCTGTAATAAATACCCTAAGTAGCCCATTGATAGGCTGAATGGGATGATAGACAGCTCAGCCAACCTATCAACTCAACATCGGAAGGGAGATATTTCTCGCTTGGTCTCCAGCACCAAATACCACAGTGCATGCACCAACAAGTGCATCATGTGGCACTGATGCAGTGACGTCACTCTGGACCTGTGCATTCGCCAAGTCTCGTCAAGTCTGGTGCAGTGAACTTCAAGTCCATGCATGTTCTACACCCTTAAACCTTCTGGGCCTGGAGGACATGGAGAGGAAGGAGATCATTTAATGACCTCTCCCCTAATGAATGTTGCTTTTGTTCGGACTTCTCAACATTTTGGTCAAAAATGGGAGTTCACTTTAATGCTGTGTTAAAAATCTCCAGAGATTTGTATGCTAAAAAACATTAAACATGTTAGGGAAGGATATCTTGTAATGGTTGGCAGCCTGAACCCTGTACTTCCCGCCTGTGTCAGTAGACCTCTTACTCTCATCTATATTTATAGATTAATTCTTTTGATCAAGTCTGTTCTTAGCGGAGACAGTAGAGTAACCACCAAACCACGTGTTCTTGAAACATTTAGCACTAGGCCGCTGAATTATTTATTAATGTACTATTGATTGCTAAGCCTTTCATCATTAACTACATTAAGTCCTGCATCCTTTGAAATGGTTTCCAAACCTTTATTCATAGACTTAAAATAGGCTCAAAATCTTCTTAAGCAAACTAGCACGTCACTTTACATCTCATTTTCATGGCATAGTCCTGTGGTGATGGAGATAGACATTCTGAGTAGTCAATGGGCAGAACACCTTTGCTTCTCATCACCCTTCACGTATGGATTCCCTACGGAGGCTGCTCCATTTATGCAACAGACTACATAGCGTATATTACTGGAAAATTAAAGTGCTGAGGATCTAAAAGAAATCCTGCTACTATTTCTTTACTATGGAGAAAAGCACAAACAGATGTCACTTATTAGATTAGCAAAATAGTGATGTCACACCTATTATTTATATTTGCAAATTAGTGATGTCATCTGCTAAATCTGAAAATAAGTGATAACGCCATCATTATTGAATGATATTATCACGGAAGAACTGATCTGACTTGGGACTAGGTTGTCAGGTTTTCACCCCATCACCCCACCAACTGGGATTTGGTCTTTTCTGCGGGGAACCCAAGACCATTACCCTAGAAAGAGTATCAATTAAGAAGCAGCTGATGCACTTGGTCAGGTTTTCCATAATTCGGTATTGTAGGGCGTAGTCAGGGATGTAGTCGCAGAACAGAACCAAAGTCACAACAGGAGGGATATTTTCACAATGTAAGCCAAGGGCCATGGCAGGCCACAGACATGGAAAACATAGTCAAGTAACAAGCCAAGGTCAGGAAAGCTGGATGGTTTGGGCATGGATCAAATAGCAGGACATCAGACAGAAACAAACTTGCACTTTCACACAGTATGGACTAATTTTTCAGCCACCTGCTGATAAATGGCATAGCCTTGAATGGGCCAGGAGCTGTAAGAATTGATTGGAGACTGGAAAGCTGGGTGCGTGTGCTGGTCTTTTAAGATGTGGACTAGGCTCACACCTATAGAAACCAGTAAAAGGGATAGCTGGTGCACCATCTGCCACAATGGGTAAGATGGCATTGACCATGTCTAATGGCAGGAGGAGGTAGGGAGCGCTGTCAGCCATAACCAGCAACCAAAGCAGATGTCATCAACTGAATCAGGAAAGTAGTCGTGTTACTATTTTGTTGTGAAATTATCTTATATTTGGGGAATACTGATATCATTATCTGTTAGATGTGGAGAGTAGTGATGTCACCTGTGTCACAAAAAATAATAGTTATGAAACTTTTCTTTGCTTCTATTATTTTTAGTATGTTTGGATTTATCTATAGGCACAGAAACCACACCGCAGTGTTAACAACATACACCACATCCCAATGTCTCCGAACAGACCCATTGACTTACAGTGGCATCTATTGACGTTCTACTATGATGTCCGACTTTTATATGGCAAGAATGTAGGCATTAATGTACAGTACAGCTGTTTACGTTGTCTTGTGTATATAGTAGTAATACTGGTAGTCACAGACTATAGGCTCTTTATGGTATTCTGTTGTCTGTCTGGACCATTGGTTGCTCATGGGTGTTAGGGCAGTACCTAAGCTCCTTGTCACAAGTTGCCTAATAGCCAAGGTTGTTTTCCACCGCTTCTGCAAAGCTAAGATAGTATGTCTCGAATGCTCTAGTTATGGAAAATTACAAATCTATGATATGCCAAAGTGAAACATATAAGATGGATACAAGATACAAAATAGACACATATTTGCTGTCCCAACATAGGCAAATTACCGGGAATCTCATGTAGATTATTTTATATATAGAGATATAGTATGTACATTTACACAAAAGTGCTAGCCGTAGAAAAAAGTATAATGGTTTTAGTATGTTACATCATTTTTTGTTATTTAGAAGGAGTATAGACCAGACTTTTGAAATAAAAGTGCTACAGACTTTGATACCCTTCATACTCTGCACACTTATGTTTTATGGAAAGGTTGTTAGACCCTTTCTTGTACTCAATGACAAAAATAGCATATAGAACCTGGATATACAGAGATCAATACTTTTATCAAGTGACCAGACAGTGCCATATAGTGCCCAGATAAAGAGTAGTCCAAATTGTGTATGCAGTGCAGAATACCCAGTACATATTGCTTTCTCCATACTTCCTAAAAACTAAGACACAAAGCCATTCCACATAGGTAGGTCCATTTTTCAAGGGCTGATAATCGCTCGGATTCTCGCTGCATCATGGGATTCTGAATAGAGATGAGCGAGTATACTCGCTAAGGCACTTTACTCGAGAGGTAGTGCCTTAGCCGAGTATCTCCCCACTCGTCTCTAAAGATTTGGGGACCGGCGCGGGTGACAGGTGAGTTGCGGCGGGGAGCGGGGGTAGAGAGAGGGAGAGAGATCTCCCCTTCATTCCTCCCCGCTCTCCCCCGCCGCTTCCCGCCCCCGCCGGCCCCCGAATCTTTAGAGACGAGCGGGGAGATACTCGGCTAAGGCACTACTCGCTCGAGTTATGTGCCTTAGCGAGTATACTCGCTCATCTCTAATTCAGAACCATAATCGCTCAGTGTAAATGTGTGCAGTGACTGATCGACCAACAATAATTCATTCACTCGCCTATATTTTGCATGCGCAAAATTGCTTGCAAATATGTCTGTCTGAAGGAGCCCCCAAAGGGTCTTTGCAGGTCTTTTTCAACTTGCATAACAAATGCAGGTGAGACCTACAGTATTGTATTATAATAGCAGTCTGCATTTTATACATCATACTACATAGCTACAGGCTTGAGGAGGTCTTTGTTTCAGTAAGCACAATGATGCCATTGTCTTGACAAGAATGTGCTTTCTAAGGGCTCAGTCAGACGGGCGTTTTTTGCTGCACATGTTTTTTGCGTTTGCGATCCGTATCTATTAGATCCAATGCTTTTCAATGGCAGCAGTCACGTCCGTTTTTTACCTGCACAGAAAAAGTTGCACAAGTAAAAATAGGGCAGCGAATTTCAAAATGCAAGTAACTGCGGCATCCGTCTTTTTTGGATGTGAAACCCCTGTTTGCTATCACATCCAGGGGTTTCACCTTGTGGTCAATGGGGCCGACGGCAGCAGCGCCGACCTCACTGAGAACATACAGTGAAGATCGCGGTTGTCTGGCACAGCTGTGGCAGAGGATTTCTTCATCTCTGCAGGGAGTCCCCTCATCACTGAACAATGTGACAGCATTGTCACAGTGTCCTGTGACAAGGGGAGTCCCCGCGGGGATGAAGAATTCCCTTGCCACAGCTGTCACAGCTGTGGCACAGAAGCGCGATGTTCTCCCATTGCTTTCAATGGGGCGGGTGCTTCTGCAGCTCCATTGAAAGCAATGGGCTGCCGGCCACACCTGTAGTGATTTTGAGGGAAGAGCTTTAAATATAAGCCCTTCCCTGAAAAATCATCCCTAGAATGTGTATAAAAATATATACTCACCTCTACACTGCTGCCGGGGCTTTGGTGCATCCAGACGCTTGTCCTCCTGAACTGCTTAGCAGCTGAAAGGGCTGCCTGTGATTGCCTGAGCACTGTGACCAGTCAGAGGCAGCTCTCAGCCATTGAATGACAGCTGAGCGCTGCCTGTGATTGGTCCCTGCACTCAGTCAATCATTGAAATCAACGAATGGCTGAGCGCTGCCTCTGACTCGCTGAGTACAGGGACCAATCACGGGCAGCGCTTCCTGTATGTTCTCAATTGGGTTAGCACTGCTGCAAAAAAGTGTGCAGCAAACAAACTCCTGTCTGACTGAGCCCTAAAGCTTGTTTTCGGCTCGTTGCTATAAGTACACTTTATAGATATCACTATATACTAACAAGGTAAATGTATCTGAATGTATCTGAGCAAATGTATTGCTCTCAGTGAGAGAGACAAAGTAATTGTGTGGATGTGATATATTTTAATGGCTAACAAAAGAAGTGATGTTAACAGAGCAAGTTTTCAAGGCTACATAGGCCTCTTCATCAGGCATGTATAACTCAATATTATAGCAGCCTGATGAAGAGACCTAGGTAGTTTCAAAAGCTAGCTCTGTTAAAGGGGTTGTCCCGCGAAACAAAGTTGGGGTATACACTTCTGTATGGCCATATTAATGCACTTTGTAATATACATCGTGCATTAATTATGAGCCATACAGAAGTTATTCACTTACCTGTTCTGTTGCTAGCGTCCCCGTCACCATGGTGCCGTCTAATTTTCAGCGTCTAATCGCCCGATTAGACGCGCTTGCGCAGTCCGGTCTTCTCCGTGTTGAATGGGGCTGCTCGTGCTGGAGAGCTGCTCCTCGTAGCTCCGCCCCGTCACGTGTGCCGATTTCAGCCAATCAGGAGGCTGGAATCGGCAATGGACCGCACAGAAGACCTGCGGTCCACCGAGGGTGAAGATCCCGGCGGCCATCTTCGCAAGGTAGGTAAGAAGTCACCGGAGCGCGGGGATTCGGGTAAGTACTATCCGGTTTTTTTTTTCAACACATGCATCGGGTTTGTCTCGCGCCGAACTGGGGGGCTATTGAAAAAAAAAAAACGTTTCGGCGCGGGACAACCCCTTTAACATCACTTCTTTTGGTTAGCTATTAAAAAGGTATCATATCTACAAGATTACTTTGTCTCTCTCACTGAGAGCAATAACATTTGTTTCTACTGGCTAACACGGTGCCAATTTTTTTTCTTGAAACAGAAATCTAATAAAATCTGAAACACAACATAACTGTAACGCACATAATTTACTACTTAGAAACATGTAAAATTCTGCATACTTTAAGGATTAACTGTATTCCATTGCATCTTTGAAGGGCATTTCTCTGAACTGTATGCATCTTTCAAGTGGTTAAAAATAATATTTAGCAGTTTCTTAGTTATGTTTATGAGAAACTCTCTGAGGGTTGTAAATCTGTCGCTTTTCTAGACTCATGAACTGCAAATCTGCCTAGTTACGCAACCTTATGGGAGTGGAGAATGTCTTGCTGCTTAGAAGAAAAAGGCAAGGGTTTATATTTACAGAGGAACTTTTTTTTAAACTTTTGGAGTAAATATTTTAGTATGTGGGTTCCTTGAATTCAATATTAGTATCAGTTGGCCTGAAGATTAAAGGTAAGAGGTTGCAAAATGTCAGTGTTACATCTGTGCAGGGCAAAACCTTAGTGTCCTACCCAGACAAAAAAAAAACCAAAAATGAATGTGAACAACACAAAATATACTAATTTGTGATAAGGAGACGTAAATGGGGAAAGCAGGTAACTGACCCTAACCTACTGGTAAGAGGAAACCCTACCTATAAGCAATGTGATCACACTGATGACGGCTTTCTCACATCAGGAATTTGGGGTGACCCTGACATTCTCTAGATTGCAACAGGGAATGTAAAAAATGCAGAAAACACAGAAGTACAGGTGATAAGATGTTATAACACTGCAGAATTGTAATCACCAGACAGACTTATTGTTAGGTTGTGCATCTGGAACCTGCGGTTCTACCGGGTTCCTTGAGCAGAGCTTCACAGGTGAGGGTTAATTGAGCTGGCTGGGTGTGGTATTTCTCCAGACAATCCCCTCTGGTCTGCTGCACATAAATAGAAGCATATCTTGGTAGTAGATGCTGTACATTTTAGTGCTTTTCTGTTTTAGTCTTTGTTAATCCCATTCAGAGCTGGTGTTATGCATACTTGTCTGAAGTGTCTCTCTCTCCTTTCCTGAGGACAGTCTGGACACTTGTTGTTCCTCCCCTCATTGCATTCTTGGGTGCGTGCATCGAGTGGTGTGTGGTACGGTGACCACGTATGTGCATATGCCCGCAGTTTTCTTCTTTTACCTCAGCAGGTGCAGCTTCCAGACATCTGATGTCTTATGTGTGTGTCAGATGGGTGATGCCTGACATTATTCCCTGTATGTCAGCATGGTGACTGACTTTCTTTCCCCTTGTTGTGAGGACACTTGGACTGGCTTTGGTTTACTATCTGTATGCATGTGAGTTCTGGGTGGAGTTCTTGTTCTATGTGATTTGCATAATCTTGTGTGTTGGTGTGAACAGTGACTTGTTTTGTATGTCTCTGCAGGTGGCCGGACATGAGGTGTGAACAGTCGCATTCTGTGTTCTGTCTGTGTGCACAGTGTTGTGTCTTGTGTTTGATGCATCTCTCCAGGTTCCTAATCAGGGAAAGCCAAGTCCCAGATGAAGTCAGTGGGTCAGTCCTTATCGGGATAATAACCGCACTTTTAGGCAGGGGTTTCCCACTTTCCCTGATTAGTAAGGGGCAGGTGTCCTTCCATCCTTACCTAGAGTGGAACAATTGGCCTATGCAACATGATGAGAGTTGCTGCAGTTTTATTAGGATTCCAACTTGCGTCCATGCGGAGCTTTAGTGCGCCGCATGGACATGACACTTATCTTAACTAATATGCTAGTCAGAATCAGGAACTGTGGACTTGACCAGAAACCCCTTCAGACAGGGAATATTCAAAGAGATGTCAGACGTGCTCTGTACAGAAGACGGGCAGGAGTCAGGATACAATGAGAGGTGTAACTTGAAGTTGCTAGGCCCTAGTGAAAAATATATAACAGGGCCCCCAACTATATTCTTTCTTTCATAGTGGTGGTCTCCTTTGAGGAAGAAGGACCTTATGGGTCCCCTGAGGCTGCAGGGCTCAGGTACAGTCGCATGTTTTGCACCCGTTATTTTCTTGGATGCATTTCCTAAACGAGACATCTAGGCCATCCATAATGCTGTCCTGATCTTATTTTATTTATTGACCCATGACTTACTTCTCTTAAAGACTATTGTTTCCATTTCTTTAATGCGTAGATGTTGTGTTCTTATTTAGAGACTGTGATATTTTGCATATTAATTTCATAATGAAAACAGCTCATTAACCTCTTCTACCAGCAAAATATATTTCCAACCACACCGGTCTTACTCCACAGTCCATACACGGCCCTATGTATTGCTATGTATAAATCACCTGCAGGGGACAATACCCTCCCACCTTAAGTCTGCCGCAGGCCTCCCAAACACATGCGTATTCCCCGTCCTTGTGTCCGGGAGCATTAAATCTAAGAGCTATTGATTGTACAGAGCAGATCTGAGTCAGAGAGTCTTCAATATTTAATAGCATTGCTGATTTGCGAGGCTGGCTGTGTTCAAAGCTTCCAAATCCTTTGTTTTTTACTCATCCCACAGTTGTTCATCCTTGGATTGAAATCAGGGCATGATCAGACGGAGAAAAATGTCATCCAGTCTCTACTTTTTGCCATTGGATCTTGAGTATTTCGGACAGGCCTAATGGTGTTTCGTAGAGGTTATTCTCGTGTCTGTGAAGCTGTGCCGTAAAGCATGCAAAGGGCTTCACCTCAATCAGATCACAGAGTCTTTGAGTTTCCAGTAAATATAAGAAATGAAAAAGATAGCAATAGGTAATTTAATTCTACATTGAGTCTGAGGTTATCAAGGCCAGAATGAAAAAGTAATAGCTGATATTTGACTGTGGACAAATCCCGTCTCCAAGTAATAACTAAATTTTTAACAGATATATATATATATATATATATATATATATATATATATATATACTCACATCAGTCCGTGCGATGCTCATACACAAGTTTTAGACCAATTTCCATGGAAGCAAAGAAACTAATATGTTTTTCAACTGCTGGAGAAAACTATGGAATTGACCCGATGACCCTTGTGCTGCAATTAGACAAAATGATGGTTTTTACCATACCATTTGTAAAGGAAGCTTTAAAGCCAGGGTCACCTTTAGTGAACTTTTGCATATATATTAGTATATGTGTTCATGGCAGTTCCCTAATATATATCTAAAAGCAGCATTTCCCTGTTTTCATAGGATTTGCCCAAGCCTGCTCTCCGTTATTACTTCCATTGCTTCAGCTAAGGAGAATGGACTAATTAAAAGCTGTCCAGTTTAGAAAAAAATATATTTTAAATACCCTAATAGGAAATTCTGAGTTAATAGAGGTGGTCTTTAGTTCAGGATCCTCATTAATGAGCGGAAAGCAATTACACAGAACATCTCTCATTCTGGAGGACCAGTCCTGTCCTATATTACACAGAAAAGCTATTGATTTGAATAGACACTGTGTAATGCTTACTATTCCCCGTGGGGGTGCTGTAGGAAAATGGAATACTTGCTATCAAGCTTAACTATAAATTACAGCTGATTGCTGGGGGTTCCAGCGATGGCGCACTTTGTGATAAGCTTAAAGGGGCTTTCCAGGCAAATAAAAGGGTCCTTTGACATTAAAGGGGTTTGACATGAAAGGGTCCGTTGACATTAAAGAAGTTTTCCAGGCAAATACTATGGATAAACTATCCTCAGGATAGGTCATCAGTAGCTGATTGGCTGGGGTCCACTGCTTAGGGATCCCGACTGATCAGCTATGCCACAACACGCAGGATTATAGAGCAGAAGCTCTTAGCTCCGATCCCTCTGTAGAGGCCAGCACTTGCAATTGCAGACACAGCTCTCATTAAAATGAATTAAAATCAGTCAGCTTCTGCTCTGTACCCCTAAATATTGACAGCGATCACCTAATCAGCCTGGATCCTGAACAGCAGATTCCAGCCTATCAGCTATTGATGACCTTTGCTGAGCCATTGATGACCTTGCTATAATATTTGCCTGGAAACCCTCTTTTATGTCAATGGACCCTTTTAGTCACGTGGGACTGTCAAAAGTGGAGAACCCCTTCAAGAGGTGGCAGTTGCAATGGGTCCAGTGCCTGAGGGGGCTCAATTGCTTCTCAACCATATAAGGAGAGACCAGTGTTACAAAGGACACATGATAGTTGAGGAGAACAATTACCGATTTTGCACATGGTGCACTTGAGCCAATGCAATTAACTATTACAGTATATACAGCTACTATAGTGTTACTCTACCTAGGATGGGAATCTCTGCAGACAATACCTGCTGAACTGCTATAGGAAGGACTGACCTATGTGTGGTTGATGTCAGTGCAATAGGGCGATGGTTCTCAGTGTAGATAATGTCCAGTGTAACCACTTTTTAAATTTCTGTACAGTTGATAATAGTTGTGGACTCTTTTTCTAGTGTCCATGGAAAATAATGGAGCCTGTGAGGCTGGAGGAACTTGTACAGCTGATTATGATAGTAATTATCATCATTTTGCAGTTAATAGTGAATTCTGCTAAAGTGTTCATATGAGTATTCTTGTCTGCAGACAAGTATCACTTACTGTATAATCGTTGTGGTTTATTATGGTTTTTCAATTTGTCCATCAAAAATATTTCCTGTCCATGACTTTTTGCAAAGTTGTCCACTAAAAAAGATATATTCCGGTTGGCACCCCTGATGACATCAATGCTGCTGGGAGTGATTGTTCTGTGCGCGGGTGATAACAGTGTGATGGGGTGAATGTTGTGTGTGATAAAGTTCAATGGCAGGTTAATGTTCTCAGCTTTTAGCCTTCTTTAGAGTCAGGTCCACTGGTGCATAGAAACAAGTAAGCCCAGGGGTCATTCCAAAGAGGATAACATTTAACTGCAAAAAAGTTAAAGAGTTTTATAGGGCAACCCAGTTTCGGAGATATGGATCTGATATGGATCTGTTCACTTTTGAGTATTGCATTAAAGGGAGATATTGGTGACATTAAGTTTTCCCCTATCTGCTGAACAGGGGACAACTAACTGAAGGAAAGGGGGTTTAATTGCTAGGACCCCACTGATCCTCAAACATGAGTCCTGTGTCCCCTGAGGGACTGTGAAAATTAATAGAGCAGCAGCGCACATGCTTGGCCATTGCCCCATTCATTTCAATGATAGCACCAAAAATAGCCAACTTCAGGCGCTTGGCAATCTTCAGAACTCTCATTGAAATGAATGGAGTGGTGGCCGAGCATGCGAGCTGCTGCTTCTTTCATTTTGCTAGTCTCTTAGGGGCAACGGGACCCCTGTTTGGGTGATCAGTGGGATTCCGAGCATTGAAACCACCACCAATCAGCTAGTTATTCGTAATGTCACTGGAATACCCCATTAAGGTCCAAACATCTGGGTAGGTGAATAAAGCAATAAGCTGCTGCTGCTTTCTGCCTTCTTTAGATTGTAATAGACAGTTAGTAAATGCATATGAGGAAATATAGTAAAATATTCTCTGAGATCTTAAAGGCGTTGTCCGAGTTAAGTAAAAGCCATATCAATCAGTTCCCCATGTATTAAAATAGCAAATCAGCAGTAACTCATCTCTCCCCGCTTCCATGTTCGTCCCCTGCTGCTGGCTCTTGTCTCACTGTGACGTCACTTTACAGGCCGAGCCTGTTTACAAACAAGCTGCAGCAGCCAATGACAGTGATCAGCAATCATGCCTGAGAGCTGTCATTGGCTGCTAGAGCAGGTTAATGGGACGTCACAGCTGTGGACAGTGGAGCTGGCGGTGGATGACTAATGGGGCAAGGTGAGTAACTGCTGATTTGTTATTTTAACACATGGGGGATCTGTTCATTCCACGACTCAGACAACCTCTTTAAGATGATGAATAAATAAAAACTTTATTAAGTGATAAAATTGACATGTTTCAAGATTTGACCAGTCCTGGAGAGAAGGCCAGTCCAAGAACAATCTTGAAAAGTATCTAAAGACAGACTGTTTTGGAGGGTGTTTGCTACTCATCAGTGCAGAGAAGGGTCCTAGTTGGCTGGATGAAAGGTCTTTAACTTGGGACTGGGGGGGGGGATAAAGGTTCACTTCTCTGCAGATGAGTGTCTTTGTTTTCTGCAGAAGACTCTGGTTTAGCTTATATCCTTAGCTATGTTACAAGGCCTGTTGAAAGGTTCAACATTGACTTAAGGCCCATTTACACCAGCTGATGATCGCTTAAAAAAATCGCTAGTCGGCGATTGTTTTAACGATAATCGGTGCATGTAAATGTGCGCCCATCATCCGCTTTTCGGGCTCTGCTAGCTGATTGTTAATTTCAAGCTAACCTAAAAATCGTCCTTCACTCTTATCAGAAGTTCTCCACGGGGAGTGTTGATAGCATTGTTTCCCCATGGAGAACAAAAGATCTGAGCGCAGATAATAGCCTAGGGCTATTAACTGCTTTCAGTGAAGGCTTCATTTCCACGCCTAATTGGTATTTAAGTAGCTGAGTAGCTACTTAATACTTTATGCAAAATGATCGCTCAAAGCTGTCACTCAAACTGTCGTTTGAGTGATCTTTGAGGGATCGTCGGCATGTGTAAACCAGCCTTAAGGAAGCTACCTTCCAATAGGTGGTGCGGTGGAGGTAATCTTCTATATTTGCATACTTTTTGTTCCCAGGGAGCATTGTATGACCTATATAAGACTCCCTATGCCAACCTGGTGCATTCCTCAAGGACCCACAATTTTGAAGAAGCTATTTTTTGTCAATGAATGGAGAAAACAATATAACCTAATTCTGCATTTGTAGGCTTTCTGTGTTCTATTTCTTTGGAATCCCTGCTAACTTACTGTTCATAATAACTCTGTGGGGATCCTGTTTTCCGCATTCAAGGGCTTGTGTGGTTAGAAAACCCACTCTCAATTACTTTATTAAAGAGTTCTGAGTTAAATAGACAATGGTTCCTGTTCAGGATCTTTATCTATCTGCTGTAGCAAAAACTACCAAGAGAGTGTCTCTCAGTCTGGAGAAACAGAGCACTTGAGTCCAGGTTTGCCGAAATATTACCATTGATCGCAGCAGGTGGACATCCCATTCATCAGCTTATTGGCAGGAGAGCGTTGTAACAAAAATGGATTGTCCAAAGCAGACAACTCCTTAAAGTCAAGTTAAAATTTGCTGCATACATGCAAATAATTCATAGTAGCAACCTTCAAGTCCTTGATGCCAAAATTTGTTTAGGGACTAGAAGAGGGAAGTTATATCACCCGGCGCTCTCCTTTCTCCCTGTTCTATCCTGATCCAATTTATTCTTCCCAGAAGATGGTCCCATTAAACAAAGACATATAGAGATTGACAGTTCAAGTGGTTTGGAGCCACTTTAGAGATATCAGGATGACATTATCAGTAATTGCCTCATATAATAATATTATCACCATCTCTCTATATATACAGACAGGGCGATTGGAATAAGCCTGTAAGGTTGCAGGAATACAAGCACTGTCTCCAGAGGATCCCGAGGGCTCTTACAGTATGTGATAGCCGCATGAGATAGTCTATCAACAATATATAATAGAACGCCAATTCCAAAATAGTTGGGACACTGTGTAAAATGTAAACAAATGTTAAGAAAAAAAGAATGCACTGATTTGGAAATCTCATATTTTGTTAACCCTGTCCCAACTTTTTGGAGATGTGTTACTGCCATCGATTTCTGGATGAGTTAATGTTTTTACATGAAATGGTAAAATGTCTCCTTTTCCCCTTCGAATATCTCTTCTATGCTCTATTGGGAATAAATAGGGTTAGATGAGATTTGCAAATCATTGTATTCTTTTTTTCTTAACATTTATTTACATTTTACCCAACTTTTTTGGAATGGGGGTTGTCAATTCAAGATCAATGCCTTTCCCACATCGAGAGTCCATCATGTAATGACATGATAGAATAACATATTACCATTATGGAAAGTGCGCACATGAACATCATAGTATGTAATATCTGACGTGAGATTGTGTAGCTAGTATTACATGGTCATACAGTCTCGCAGTATAGTCTTCTCATGCCTTTCTATATTTCCCATGCATATACCGCAATTCCTCCTCATGCATGTTCCATTACGCGTGGCGTTTTTCGCTGCATCGTCCCCACTCTCCACTTTTTTCGGTTTTCTCTCTGAGCCAACAGAGTCTCTACAGTAAAAACATGTCCTTGATTTGCAGTGAATTGAAGCAGAAGGAGACAATGTATTATTGATGCAGTTTTCCTGTATCTAAGGAGTCATGTGTCAGGGCTGTAATATAGGACAAATCATCTATGAGCCGCTTCTCTCTAAACAATGACATAAACAGAGGAACGTACTGCTTAGAAATTTAATTCAGGATTGAGTCGTGTCCCCCCCCCCCCCCCCCCCCTGCATCCTAAGTGGCTTTTTAGAAAGCCGGGTCTAGTACAGAAAAAGAATACATTCCAAATATCAACATACAAATCTGTGTTAAAAATGCGGCAGGGCTTGTGATTTGGCGTAATTCACATTAACTCATAATGTATGAACAATGCAGAATCAAAAGGGCTGCTGACACAGTCAGCTCTGCTACATCTGCTTATCTGCTAAGACTATAATTGATAGAAATATGATACTTCAATCGAAGAAAATAATAGGAAGAAAAACACGGGCTATGAATTATTTATAAAGCTCAAATGAGCAATATTTTAGGATGGAGAGGGCCTAAAGTGATGGCTGATAGGACATTAAAGTGATGGGTTCAGTCTTTCCACTATGATTTGTGTGTAGGCGCTTGGAAAAATATGTGCAATAGGGAGGAGAAGACTTCTGACGGCAGGGAAGATACCTACAGAATATAAAGTCATCGTAGATCTGATCCGTCTTGTATAGCAAGGAACGCAGAACGAAAACGGTGTAAGGCGCTATAAAAGCTGGCGGAAAGGGCAGCGGCACATGGTTGAGGTGTGCAAACCATTTGGGTGGATGCAGAGGCGTAACCTGAAGGTCCTGGGCCCTAATGCAAAACCTGTAACAGGGCCCAAACTTTAATGCTTTAGTCATAGTACTGGGCTCCCTATATGGAGAAGAGAGGCCTCATGGGCCCCCTAAGGCTCCTGGGCCCGGGTGCAACCGCATCCCTGCATTCCCTATTGTTATGCCCCTGGGTGGATGTCTGAGAGCAAGATCTGTCCCATTCTCCTCTCTCTCTCTCTCTTTCTATCGCTCTCTTTCTCTCTCTTTGTCACATATACTAACTATGCAGAAAAACTAGTAATTTCTTGTAAAACAAGTTGTGATCTGACGAGATTTGCCAACTCATAGCTGATTTCCTGCATCTCAGTATCAAGAAGCAGTATGGAGGCACATGGAGTGGTAGGCACTGCATGTTCTGCCATATGTTGCTCCGTGCAGTGCCATATTACTTTATAGACAAACACTTATGTTCCTCCAGAAACAATTCTTATTTACTATTCACAATACGACAGTTTTCTGGCAGAAAACCGCTTTCCATGCTTTGCACCACATTTGCTCTGTGTTTTTAGACATTTTCGGGAAAGTTTCTCCGAATTATCCAAAAAAAGGGTCGCGTTCTAATTGTGCCAAAATTTTGGTGCAATAATTGGTGTCAGCTAAGCCAACTAATAGGTAATCTAAACTCAGGGTACTTTTACACGGGAAGATCTGTTGGGCAACAGATGCCCGACAACTCGTCCTAGCGATAATTGTTCCTGTGCTTCTACACAGGAAGGAGCATGACTGAATGTAGGCGGGGGCGGCTGGGGATTATTCAGTCTCCATTCACATTAAGCAGGCAGCCGTTCTGAAGCTTGCACAAAGCGATACGTCGTTCAGTTTACTGCATGCATTTACACAGAATGATATAGTTGTGCAGATTCACGCTGGATCGCAGGAATCTGAACGATAATTGTGTAAAAGCATCTTCAGGGCTTCTACCCACTAGCGTTTTTTTAATGCTGCCATATCGCTGCATTTTTTTCAATGGGACTTTCTAATGTTAAAATCGCATCGCACAAAAATCGCAAGTTTGTGCTTTTGCATTAGTGTGCAATGTGATTTTAACGTTAGAAAGTCCCATTGAAAAAACGCAGCGATATGGCAGCATTAAAAAAAAATGCTAGTGAGTAAAAGCCCTTAGGCCTCAGGTCCACGGGGAAAATCAGGCTCGCCGCGGATTCTCCATGCAGAATCCCGCAGTGGGTCCCTCCTTTCCCGGGGACGTGAGGCTGAAATTAAGATGAAACGCACCTGTCCGGATGCTGCGGATCTTCCCTCCGTCGCGGCCGGATCTTCTTTCTTCGGCCCGGCGGATGTGCTTTTTTTAACTGCTGCTCTCCTGCTCTCCCGCGCCGGAGAGCAGAAGTTCAGGTAGAGGTGTTCCACGGATCCGGACGGCTTCCATAGGCTTCAATAGAAGCCTGCGGGAGCTGTCCCCACGGGAGACCCGCACTAAAATGGAGCATGCCGCGGGTGTTTTCCCGCAGTCGCAATCCGCGCCTGAAGGGAAAATGACATAGGCAGGTATTTAAATACCTGCAGGTGGCCAATGCATCCCTATGGGGCACGGATCATGAGCCCTTAGGCTTGATGGTCTTAAAATTCGACAGACCTATAATTCAGCAGAGCTACTGTGATACATTTGGCATATTTTAAGGCTACGCTCACACAGACGTTTGTAAAAACACTGCGTTTTTTTCCCCTGCGTACCTCACTTTACTGTACTGTGGATAACCATGGAGGCTCGCAGGCGGTCATGCGCAGTACAGTTTTTTTTGTTTGTTTGTATTTTCTGCACCGTCGCTTAGCAATGACGCGGGTACCCGCAGCGCATATGCAATGTTAATTGTATATGGGCTGTGAGTCGGACACCTCCATTGACATGAATAGAGGCCGTCCATGCAGTAAAATAGAGTATGCTGCAATTTTTCTCCTGCTCACGTAATCCGTAATTTGTATTTGTGAGTGTGAAGGAAAATTCGTAAATGCGTGCTTTCAATGCCCACGTTTTACTGCGGAAAGTCTATCATGACGCCGGTCACGGAATCCGCCATTCAAATCCGCTCCGGTGAGCCCGACCTAAAACTGATCCATGGGAAACGTTTCACTTGATTTTATGCTGCACTCCGGGGTCGCAGGTCTAGAGAAGCTCCAAACGTGAAAGGACCAGTATCTCTCCTACTATGGCCATTCAGTATATAGTATGGGCTACGACAGTGGCCGCTCATTTACTCCTAGACAGGAGGCACTGGGCTATGATGATAATATGGCAGTCTTTAGTACAGAAACATCCGCGGTTTAGTAAAGAGGAAGTCTTTAGCAGCAGGCATCCATCCTAACCTCCTACAAAGGCAGGGCGCTAATTATCATCACTCTCTCCAAGTGAATTAACATTTATCCATGCGCATCTTCTGTTTTCCGATGTTCTAATCCAACAGCTAATAGGCCAGAAACCTCATTTTGCCCAAAATGGAAAAAAGCCAACTCCTCGTGTTGCCAGTCATTGCCATATGATGCTCATCTTCAATTCGTATCCCATTTTTACTTAGATTGGACAATCACAAGATAATTCCTGCCTATTGGCAGATAATGCGCAGCGAGACCATGAGCCAAAGTCTTCATCGTTTTATACAAGACGGAAATCCTGTTGCTTTCAATTGAACCAATGAATGTATTCATGCAATTCATGCAGTTCATTAAACATATCACACATCTGTTCCCTTGGAATGGACTCCAGGAATCGCAGGGGGTCCTCGTCAGACTCTTAGAACGCTTACATGGACCATTTCACTTGCACTTCACGTGTCTATCAATGCCAGATTACCGCACAGGGGGGAAGAGGCTTTAAGCTGTCGTTTGAACTTGTTATCCATTGATATTGACTACAATTTCACCCTGTGGTCTTATTTGTCTTTCAGCTTGCCTTCCAGGGTATTATAAGGCTTTGCTGACGGATGCCCTTTGTGCAATGTGCCCCGCTCACAGCTTCTCCCTGCAGGACAGCTCTACCGAATGCACTTGTGAAAAAGGCTTCTACAGGGCAGAGATGGACCCCAAGTCTGCAGCTTGTTCACGTGAGTTGTGTTGCTGTTTTTTAAACTTTTTAAAAATAATTTTCTAAAATGGTTTTTTCATGGATAAATTGGGATATATTGTTCAATCACCGTATACCCTAGTAGCATGCGGCAAGCCAGATTCTAATATAGAGGAGCAAAAGTGTTCATATGCAGACTAATGAGCAGCTGTACTTTAATACAGGGCAATGCACTGCATTGTCGGTGAGGGTTGTACTCCTGTATTGTGTGGCACACTTATCTATGGCTGTCATCTTAGGTATCAGTTCATATTGTGCAGATTAGGTTTGTCAGCAGTCACCCCTTATCCACCTTGGGTTGAGTTGAGTGGCTGCTTATTAGTCTGCACATGAACACTTTTGCTCCTGTATATATTGCAATCTGGCTTGCTGCATGCTATTAGGGTATATGGTGATTGAGCCTTCCCTACAGTAGATATCTTGTATCTGGCTTCCTTTTATGTGAGTTGTGTCTTTGTACATTTTTTCTCACTTCTGTGATTTTTGGGATATATTATTTAAAGCAACCCTTGGACAAACAAAGATGGTCACACCAGCTTTTCTGACTACCTAAGGCACGCTGTACATTAGTATACATCGGAAGTGTAAGACACTGCATGCTGATCTGACTGGCAAAATTTGTGAATGAGGGCGGTTTCTGACGGCCATTTGCGCAACGACGCTAACCGGTATGGGGTGTGGTTGTGCATGAACAACTTTTTGGATTTTTCAAGCTCTGCACCATTGTGCAGGACTTTGAAAAAAACAGTAGGAAGATTGGTCCTGCACTAGCTCTCTAGTTAATACTACTTGCGGGAAAGATAGGGCAAGTCCTATATTTTCTTGCCCATATTATTAACGGGTAAGAATCCGAATAGTGAAAACGGAATCACTGAAATCAATTGAAATCAGTGGCCTCGTTTCTTCCCATTACACAACAGTGATTATCCACATTATTTCACTATTAAAATTAATCCATGCCATGGAGAAAAGAATTGACATAACAACTCTTGATGCAGTTTCCATGCAGATTTGCCCCCACTGACTGGGCTAAACCCCCATGCAACAAATGAACAAGTGTATTTAGTGCTCCAGAAGTCACCCTGGCTTGATTTAAAAGGCTAATTTGCCTAATATGTTGCTGGTGATCGTGAGTATGCACTGCGGTTAGCGCATACCCGCTTGGGCAGCTGTGCGTGTTTGCCCACCACCCATAGACGTCTATGGGGCTCTTTTGTGCACAAACAAGATAGGGCAGGACCTATTTTTGTAGACCTGTGAAAAAAAAACAGGGGCAGAAAAAGTGAGAATGAACCCACTGAAATCAATGGATTCTATTCTCCGTATTATAAGTGCGGCGTATCACGATCATCTGTTTAAGCCCTAAAACGCAGAGATTTTCCAGTGAACTTGTTTGTGGGGTAATTTTATGCCACATGTGAAGCCAACCTAAGTGGTCATCTGGCTCCACTTCTGGTTCGTTCCCAGTGGTCACATATTGGTTCAATGGCCAGTATATGATGAACAGCCATACACATAGTATCCAGGATCTGCTGAATGGTGGTATACTTACTGTAGTGTGCAGTATTTGCCAAGATGGAAAACTTTCAGTCTTAGCAATGGCTGACAAGGAAGATGAAAGTGATCCGCTCCACCACCACCAGTCCTCTGGTTCATTGCTTGCTCCACTGTTGGGTCTCATGTCCCCTACTTTGGCTTATATCAAGTGGATCTTAATGCTTTCTAGCCATTTCTCCAAGTTTCATCCAGCACTGTCTTACTTAAAGTGAGATAAGCAGTATGAGAAAGGAATATGCTAAAATATCAGCCTAATGTTATTTCCCTGGAGTGTTAAAACGCAGGATTTTCAAGGTTTTCACCTACAGATTGATGATTTTAGAGTTTCTAGTGCTATCTACCTCTACAACAGGCATAGTCACTGTTGAGTTATCATCTAATTGTAAGCCAACGAATAAGCCAGAAGCAATTTTCTGGTGTTTTGTTATATTGTAGCCCCAGACAAGTAAAGTAACTTTACATAAAACACAAGTGCGTATTAATGGAAGACATACGTTAGTGTTGTTGAGCGTGCCTGTATTGACTGCACACTCAGGAATTGTATATTAAAGGACTAATCATGTAGTGTTTGTGAAACTTAATGGTACTAATCCATCAGATGGAGCTTAGCCTCTTCCATCTGCTCAGCCTTTTGTTTAGTAATGCAAGATGATAATAACTCACCAACGCATCATAAAGAGCAAGTTAAACGTGATATAAATGCATGTATGTTCCCCGGCTTTAATGCTCAGCAGCTGTGCTTCCTTACTTCTGCACAGCTCTACATATATATCATGCCTGAAATGACTCTCTTGTGCCATACAGAAAGGGAGCGTATTCCCAGAGGACTATTACCAGGCTCCTTACTCTGGAAATCTAGCAGATGACTCTGTTTTGATAGTCTCATAAGACTGATTTTAAGGTGGTCCAACTGGTTCTACTGCCTGAGATGCTGTGCAAAATGGCAGGCTTGATTAAATTTATGAGTGAAAGAGCCTAAAAAGTGCGGCTGTAAAGTGTAACAAGACAAGAGAAGAGTTTTAAGACTTTATCAGCTGTAAATATAACATCTTACATATACATTGGAAGTTTGTAGTGTTTTTAATAATGTACAGTAGAGTTCCATTATAATATGCAATTGATAGTAACTAGTGATGAGCGATTATTAGAATAATCAGATTGGGAGGGATCAGACCAATTTTCCAAAAAATAATGGGAATTTGGACAACCCGATTCCCATTAAAGTCTATGGGAGTAAAACTCAGGCTCACTAATTTGGCCTCCAGAAATTCCCTAGTGATGATGGAGGAGGAGAAGCTAACAACTGACCCACCACACTTATTCTTTCATCTCCATAGGAGAATAACAAGAAAAATTAACACAAAGAGAACATAAAGGCGCCATACAGATGTTGCCTTCAGTCAGATGTCGACCTAGAACCCCAGCACTGCCAGGCAGCGGTGCTAACAACTGAGCTACCACACTTGTTCTTTCATCTCCATAGGAGGAGAAGGACAAGAAGAGCAAACCCAAAGAGAACATTCAAACTCCGTACAAATGTTTCCCTTGGTCAGATTTGAACTACTAGGTTTAAATCTGACAAAGGGGCAACATTTGCAGTCCTGTGGTTCTAGGTTCACATTTGACCAAGGGAAGCATCTGTATGGAGATTTTCAAAGTCCATATGGATGTTATCCTTGATGAGCATTGGACTTATCATCCCAGCACTGTAAGATAACAATGCTAACCACTTAACCACATTCACTGAAGAAGAGGCACCATCACCACTGAAAAACGGGGTTGGTCTGATTAAATTTTGAGAAAATTGGCTAGATGCTATTACCTAACCAATCACAGCAAGCAGAACTAATTGTAAAATACATAGACACTAACCTATATACAGTAGTTTGTGTATGACCACTCCAGACATCACGGCTATAAATGTCATACAAAATCTGACTGTATGACCAAAAATTTAAGTGTTCCCTCTTCACCACTCATTCTGTGTAGTCATTGAAGGGGTATTCCTCTCTCGGTTTTTCATAGCCAAGATGGGAATCTGCTACTATAGTTACTGGTCACCCAGCCGGTAACTATGAAAACACTTGAGCACACCAGCACAGTGTTGTTTCGTAGCTCCCTTTGAAGTGAAAGGGAGCTATGGATACAGTGTAGCATAGTGCACTACGCTGTTTCTGTAACTCGGTGAGTTATGGAAATAACATAGCATCCTGTGCTACTCTTTTTCCATAACTTCCTTTCACTTCACTAAGAGCCGTGGAAAGAGTGCTGGCTGAAACACTGTTTCCAACCGATGGTTGGAAGCAAACAGCCGGGGCTTCCCATCTCGGCCAAGTAAAGCCCACTTGTACGACTGCCACTCTATTCAATCTCCTCCTCACTATGGGAGGGGGGAAATGTAGGGTGCAGTGAGCCTGCAGTGAGGAGGCAAGGGGGGCATGAGACAGCCATTCTTAGAATCAGGGATGGTCTCAATGGTGAGACCCCCACTGATCAGACTTTTTTGCCTATCCTGAAGCACTCTTTATAATGACAGCCTATGGTTCCATCTGGGGTTCCATTTGAATACCATTTTTGGCATTCAAATGTAAAGCCGCTGGCCTGAAACCATAGACATGTTCGCTGATGGAATGTGGACCTACAGTAACCTAACACTAGTTCCAATAACAATCTACCACAGAAGCAAACTGTTGAGTGCTGTGATTATGACGAGAATAATCAATGCCAATTATCAGTATAGCTTTCAATATATTGTGAGCTTGATATATTCTGTAACTGGCTATGGATATGATGGTTTCACATTTCACCTGTATCGGCCATAACTAAATGTTCTTTGCATAAACTAACATTAACAAGATATTCGGAGACATTAGTCTTGGGAATCCAACGTCCTCTGTATAGTTACAGATCTAGTAGTGCTTATGCATTAGAGTGTTAGTCTGTTCATAAGTCACACTGAGCGCTCGGTGCAGCTATGCTAATCGTGTAGCATCACTGCCATTTACTATGAATGGTAGTCACTGTGCTCCGATGGGCGCCAGGCTGTCTATGCTACAGATATAGAGTGCCAAACATCCTGGTTAGTGCTGCTACATCTGTACTACTGAAAAAAAAAATCAATGTGGTAGTATTGTATTAAAATAATGAACTCCTAAATGATTGGTCAAGAAAGGGCCAATCAATATGTGAGGTGGTTCTTGTTGACAGTTGGCTCGAATTTCTAAGCAATTGCCACGATATGGAGGGTAGATCTTGTTGCTACCTCCTAGCCAGGATCTCCATGGGAATGTATTCTTATCTCTTGTCTTATTATTTCTAATTGGTCAGCTAACTTACTTGTACTTACTTATTACTTCTACTTACATATTCCTTGTAATAAACCTTCTAAAATCTTTCTCCGTGAGACCAGATTATTGGGCCCCCAAATTTTTGGAAGTATTTTGCATATCAGTGGTCTAAATCTTTTCATTACTCAATATTGCCATATTTCAGTAAATTATCACAAAATGACTTGGATTAGATATAGCCGTATCTAAACACCTGGCCTGAACATAATAAAGGACATTGTATGTACAAAGAAGTGCAGTAGCTAACCAGCAAATGGATAGAAGCCAAATATGTTGCAAAGTTTTCAAAGTACACGACAGAGAATTTCTTGTCCAACAATTCATATGGAAGTTGTGTAACCCCGGCTCGCTTTCCTTCCACGCTGTGACAATGATGCATCATCAGTATGATGTTATATTTGGATGACGGCTGGTTGCAAATGCCATTGATCAATTAGGCTCAGATTTTGTTTTCTTCATTGATGATTTGCCAACTTTTCCGTACGTTCCTTCACCCCTTTCAAGACTTTGTTTGCAAGCTCATTTTAACATGAATCATTTCTGGCATTTCATAGAATAAAGCGTTGGCATCCGTTCAGATTACGCTGGGTACGCTCTTGCTTGGCTTCTCTCCAGAGTGCTTGTACAAGGGAGTGTCCTTTGTCAGAAACCTGATAGACTCACTTCCTATGAGGCCTCTGATAACGGAAACCTTAGATCAGTTTTGTGACAGGAAGATGAATTGCTGGAGATGTTTCAAATCCTGGGATAAATGGGACAGAGGTTGAGCTTTCCAGCAGAAGCTGTCATAAAATCTATGTTCCTATCAAAGGATGATTAATAGTGTCCCTTTAAAAGCCTTGTTATGATAAATAGTGCCTGTCTCTAAAAGGGTATCTTCTCTGGTGTCACTGATGGTATCTCGGAACAGGTATGCTTTCCTCCGATGCACTGTCCCTTATTAAATGTCACCATCCCTATCTTCTCTATCTTGTTTAGGTCCACCATCTGCTCCACATAATCCAATATCGACGGTCAATGAGACATCCGTCATTATGGAGTGGAGCCCCCCAGAGGACTCAGGAGGACGAAAGGATGTCACCTATAATATTCACTGTAGAAGATGCCAACCGGAAGGGCAGAAATGTAGCCCATGTGGAAGTGGGATCCATTACATACCGTGGCAATTTGGTTTGTCCCATCCTCGTGTGCTCATCACAGATCTGCTGCCTTACACCAACTATACGTTCGATATTGAGGCTCTGAATGGAGTCTCAGAGTTGAGCTCTGGACCAAAGCAATTTATTTCGGTTAAGATTACTACAAGTCAAGTAGGTAAGAAATTTTCCTTTAATGTACAAACTAGGACTATTTTGATTTCATATGGTAATAATAATATGGAGTGCTGATATTGAAAGGGTTGTACCAGAATTTCAAGCTATCCCCTATCCACGGGTGAAGACCTCCACTGAGCTAGAGTAATGGACTCCCGTGTCCAGCTCACCTGTCACTGCAGGAAACACATCTCCTCCTACAGTGACGTCACTCTGAATGGAGCGCTGACTGAGCATACACAGTCAGCATTCTATGAATTGCAATGGGGCTGATGGCAGTCCCATTGAAAGTGAATGGAGTGCCAGCACTCCATTTAGTCTCCTCCTCACTGTGAGGTTACTGTACCCTCTTAAGGGGCATATGGGACCCCCATTCTTATCATCAACAGGGGTCTCAGAAGTGAGAACCCCACTGATCAATAAGTTGTCTCCCATCCTAAGGATAACTGATAACTTGAAATTCTAGTACAACCCCTACAAATGGGAAATAACCTAGCAAACTTTACATATTATGGTCAAGAATCACAAAAAAGGGTCAACATTACTGATGCAAACGTAGAAGGACAGATAGAAACACCAATTCCACAGCATGCAGAAAAGGCATATTTATACTATAATAATGTCATTTGTGGGCACTGTGGGGGCAGAGGCTGTTTTTTTTAACCTGTTCCTCTTCTGTTTTCAATATTGTATAATTTTGCTCCTTCTGATTCTGCAAGGAATAATAAACAGCAAATACTAATCAGGTGACATTGCTATTTCCTGAGGGACAATGACCATATGACTGTAGCACTGACCTTCTCATAGTAGATGACTTCATATTCCACCACTGCATCTTTAGTCTTCTCTGGTCATGTGTATCCAAAAATGGTAGCACTAAAAATTACAATGTGCTCTGCAAAAAACAAGCTCTCACACAGCACCATCTATAGAATAATTAAAAAGATATAGGTCTCTGAATATGATGACAAAAGACGGTAAAGCGTCGATCAAACAACTATGTATAAATACATTAGGGGACAATACAAGGATCTCTCCCATGATCTGTTTATACCAAGGACTGTGACGGTAGCAAAAGGGCATCTGCTATGTCTAGAGGAAAGCAGGTTTCATCACCAACACAGAAGGGGGTTCTTTACAGTAAGAGCAGTGAGATTGTGGAACTCTCTGCCTGAGGACGTGGTGATGGCAAAATCCATAGAGGAGTTTAAGAGGGCACTAGATGTCTTTCCAGAGTGCTATGATACTACAGGATATCAACATTAAATAACCAACAGGGTTGTTGACCTGGGTCTTGGAGTCCGGTAAGAACATTCAAACATTGATCCAAGGATTATTCTGACTGCCATTATGGAGTCGGGTAGAAATTTTTTCCTCCAAAATGGGGTAAATTGGCTTCCAAATTTGCCTTCCTCTGGATCAACAAAGGAGGGTGGAAACAGGCTGAACTAGATAGAGATTGTCTTAATTCAGCCAAACATAATATGTTACTACTAGAGATAAGCGAGCATACTCGCTAAGGACAATTGCTCGATCGAGCATTGTCCTTAGCGAGTATCTCCCCGCTCGGAAGAAAAGGTTTGGCTGCCGGCACGGGTGACAGGTGAGTTGCAGCCATGAGCAGGAGGAGGCGGGGGGAGAGAATGAGATCTCCCCTCCGTTCCTCCTCGCTCTCCCCCGCCACTCCCCGCCTGCCGCCGGCAGCCGAATCTTTGCTCCCGAGCGGGCAGGTACTCGCTAAGGGCAATGCTCGATTGAGTAATTGCCCTTAGCGAGTATGCTCGCTCATCTCTAGTTACTACGTTACTATGTAATAGTTTTTGCCTGGTAAATCCCTTTTAAAATGTTTTAGCTATTGTAACACAAGGATGCTTAAAACAAAAACCTGAAAATGACTGGTAGTTAAAGAGTTAAGAAAGCAAGTATACACCAAAGTTTTTTGTGTAATGTATATAGTGTTCACTTACTGAACATAATTGTTTTTTTTCTAAATCGTAAAAAAAACCCTGAATCAGAGTTACTATGGTTGCAGTGGAGTGTAATCGTCGTTCTCCAATGTTCACACACGACCTTCAACAAATACCGTACACATCAACACGTGATGGAAGTTTCAATGTTACACTTACAATTGGAGTATGCATCACATTGATTTTCCGTTGTGTCACACATCGAACACAACTTATACAGAGCAGATAATATACAATGATGTTGTTCATTTTACCCTGAACAGCAAACATGATCTTAGGCAAGGAATAACAAAAATAGTTGTAACACATTAGAGGAAATTGTCTGCTTTGTGCAATCTGTTTTGGTTAGAAAGGTCCTTTGATGATACAATCATCTCTGGGCACCCCTTTGCTGGGACCTGTAGTGATCAGCTGAAAACAGGGCTGCTATGGCAGAGCCCTCTGCCCCAGGATCGGGATTGGCCAACAGGTGCTGTCATCCTTGAGGAGTCAGGGGACTACCTGGATCTGTTGATCTGGAATCCTTCACAGGGAACTTGGTGTCCATGTCATCTGCCCAGCTTACCTACTACCATATTTTCTCTCACTCTGTATATAAATGATGTTTCTTCTGGTTCTCACCTCCATGAGAAGTACCAGAATAAACATCCATAATAAACTTTTCAACAGAATTTTTAATGTGATGCTTTTATTCTCTTTTGGCGCTGGAGTGGAACACTCGGTGGAGCACAAAAGATAGTCCCCACCTCGCTAAATTCTCAGCTTTAGAATGTTAACTCACTCCATCATCCTGACTAACTTACTCACACTCTGCCCTACCTAAACATCACACCCTGGTTACTGGAGCAAGGAGGACTTTTGGCACATTGAACCAGCCACGGGTTGTACTGCCTCGCTTCCAGAGGGTACAGTAGTTGAAAAAAACATTATTCAAGACTACTTGTGATTCCATACATGTTTTTGAATGATACACAATATTGAAAAGTGCATACCACCAAAACGTAAGCCAGTTTTGATGGTATGGCCAGGCTGTCATCATAAATATCTGAGCACCATTAAAACAAATGGTCAGTTCTCTTAAACATCCAACAGACTCCATCTTTTGCCCTATGAAAGTGGTATTTGCAAGATTGACTTTTATCACCTGCAGTGATAAAAATCTGATTATTGGGGATCTCACTGCTCAGACCCCCATCATTCCCAAGAACGGAGGTCCAGTGTCCCACTCTCCTCTTCACTGTGGGCTCACTGCACCCCCCACAGTGAAGAGGAGCATGAATGGAGCAGCATTTGGGCATAAGCAATGTCATTCCATTCATCCTCAATAAGACTGCAGAAGATAGTTGAGCGCTTGTACTCCACTATTCTATCAGCCCTACTGAAGTGAATGGATTAGGACTGCACATACTTGGCTGCCAATCCATTCAACATTCATGTTCGTGTATGGGTGGATGCTGTGAGGCCACAGGAGGAGGAGAGAGGAAGATGGGACCTCTGAATCAGGGGGGATAACAGTGATGATACCCCCAACGATCATACTTTCATCACCTATACAGTAAATTGATGAAAAAAAGTCAAACTTGGGAATACCCCTTTAAGTACACTTGATATTTACCCGAGGAAGACCTTTTGGCTTTTATTCAAGCTCGGTAACGCACATTTTTTTTAGATGAAGCCGAATAATAGGATCTTCATCAATACCATATATTTAAAGGTTCCGTAGGGAAGGGAAAACCGTATACTTTCTAAGGCTTGTGCATGTACATTGATCCAAAATGAAGGGTACCATGTTGGGAACCAATTTTAACATCATTAAATAGGGCCATGTCATGAAACTTTTAAGGCTGGATTCACAATGCTTTATCTAGCCTTTCAGTTCTAGCATTTCATTAGAATTGCCCGAAACAGCATTCATATGGAATCCTGAACTGAATCATAGACCTTCATTAGTCAAATGGAGCACAATAAGATTTCCTTCTGACATTACCTTCCATCTATTTTGGAGGACAAAAGAGCATAGTCAACAATAGCTGGACAGAACCTGTCACACACTGAAATGATGTGTGAACCCTGACTTACTCCTACAAAGTATAAAAAGAGTTTGAGCCCCTAACTTCCCTGGACCCTGGACAACAGTACTGCCCTGTTGGTGGGCCTGACAAAGGGTTGCTTTTATGGCAAACATGGGGTGTAGTGTGAACATAGCTGGGCATGTCTCAAAAATCTGAAAATATGAAAGCAAAACATATAAATGAGTTACCATACACAACTATTAAGCTTTCTTCCATTTACTCTTGTAATTCCTTCCTCAGTCAATGTAATCCTAAAAGAACGAAAGAGCAAAGACAGCGTCACTTTAGCTTTTCAAGGACCAGAGAAGACTAAAGATGCAGTGGTGGAATATGAAGTCATCTACTATGAGAAGGTCAGTGCTACAGTCATATGGTCATTGTCCCTCAGGAAATAGCAATGTCACCTGATTAGTATTTGCTGTTTGTTATTCCTTGCAGAATCAGAAGGAGCAAAATTATACAATATTGAAAACAAAATCTACTTTTATGACTGTGGACGGTTTAAAACCTGGAACCACTTATGTGTTCAGAGTCCGAGCTCACACAGTGGGTGGACAAGGAATTTATGGAGGTGAAATAGAACTGGAAACAAGTACAGAAGGTAATTAGATATTTTATATATCAGCTGGCTGCATAGTGAAAGGTATAACCAGTAGAAAGAGAGAGATTGTGATCCAACTATATAGAGCTCTGGTGAGACATTATCTGGAGTACTGTGTTCAGTTCTGGAGACTTGATCTATAGAAAGACATTGATAGAGTAGAACGAGTCTAAAGATGGGCTACAAAAATGGTGGAAGTTCTCGAGAACAAAACTTATCAGGAAATACTGGAATAACTTAATTTATAAAGAAAAAAAACACGACTGTGAAATATAGGTCCATGTAAATAGATCCATGGATTTACATTAGTTCCATAAATGCACGGGCCAGAGATAGAGTAAAAATACGTTCGTCTGAAAGCGGGCCAATGATATATATTGCTGGTAGATAACTTTGAGCGGCAGAATTAACTTGCATATTTCCTAATCTCATGATCAGGCTAGCAGACTTGACAAGGTCTCACCTTATTTTGCTGACATTAACCCTGTAGGCTGATTCCTTTGCAATGCTGCAGTAATGGTTGTGTGTATCTCATTTCAGAAGGAGACACAATAGCTGAAGGTGTCAGACAATGTGATAATACTAGAAGGTGCCAGATGATAAGCAGATCTGAGATGGTGTTAGATTGTAACAAATTGAAGTGCTAGACGGCTAAGAATGTCTCATCATTGCAACAGATGCTGCCTGATTATTTTCTATCATTCTTTACTGTCGAGAAGTATTGACTCAACAGTAATAGTGGAGTTTATACAGTAATCCAATCTACCTGTTTTCTATTAGTTTATACTTATGTATTAGTGATTACCAGTGCATTCGGCAAACTACTGTCATGGATGGTGGTATCATGATGCAGATTCAGGATATGATGCAGCAGAAGGAGTTACAAAACAACATTTATTTGCTAACAAAGAAATGAAAATGAGTAATGTTATAATAACAACCAAGCAGGTTAACTTTTATCATAGATTCACTTACTAGCTACGGCTAACTAAATCCCAGGATTAACATTTTATGTACACTAAGAAACACTAATACTTTGCATTTGGCACAAAATAATAACAGCCAAACCGTATCAGTAACATATAACTGGATCAATCCTGTAGAACAGGAATATAAATCTCACAAAGTAATGCACAGTTCGTCCATGGAAAGGTTAACACTTCACCTTCTGTGATCAATACCCCACTCAGTCTTTTAGAATAGCTAATTCCCATATCCAAAACACTGTCTCTTTAAATATCGCAGCCCATAACTCCGATTCGAGCACCCAGAATTTACACAATGTCAGTGTCCACATTATTAACCCATCCTATAAAAAGCCTGCTGGCTAATGCATCATCCCTAGCGGTGTGCCCATCTAGCAGCTTTACTGAGACTGGCCTCACTTACAACTTGTCAATGCACTCCTCAATGTTCTCCTTGGTCTTGGTCCATGGCCCCACAGCAGAATCTCACGCTCTCTTTTGCTGGAAGTAGGCAGTCTTAATTTCCTCTGTATGGTGCTTTCTGAGAGAGCATGCTTAGTTCTGCTTGGATTATCCATCTTGATGCTCCATTGTGAAGCCCAGTAGACCCTTTAGGGAAGCTCCTTATGCTGCTGTAACTTATACCATATGTCTCCTACTGATTTAATCATTCATCTCAAAGAAATACGTCCTGGTGCTGTAGCCCAGTGTCAGCTACATACCTGGCTCATTGGCAAGTATTCTGCACAGAAGGATCAGCAAGAATAAATGTGAGACTTCAGGCTCATTGACATGGAGTTTTTTTTTCATATTTCCTGTTTTAGCAGCACTTGTCACATTACTGTGTAATGAGTAATCAAATGATTAATGCAATTTCTTTGCAGAAGAATCATTCAATTGTTAATATTTTTCATTCACATACCATGTCCTCTCTTGAACACAGAATTCTCATTTGCCAGTCTAATCACAACTTGAAGATTGACACAGTTAAACAATAACAAATGAAAAGTAATTCAAAATCTTCCACACAAAACATTAATCTATTAGGTAAATTAAATCCAAGAGTATTGTGCAGCACGTCTCCGGAGGACAGCAGAACTAAATATAAGACCAATGGAAGAAACAGGCTTGACGGTTATAGTCTACACAGAAAAGCTGCTTTATTAGAGACACCCACCTAATAACACCTTAGAACTCATTTGGTTTTTAGGAACACAACAGTTTGTGGTGGCGACATCCACAGGTATCAGCGGATCCAGGGTGTTTTAAGAAACCATTTCTTGAACTGTCACTCCAGCTCCACTAGCCTGACCTGCTGACGGCCCACACGATCATGACCAAAGAGACGGGTACGCACAGGTTTCACACGGGTTTCAGGCAACTGACCCTGTGCTACAGTGAGGATGACATGGCCCTACCTGAGCAGGGACATCGCCCCAATAAAGAGCGGCCCAGCGGTCTTCGGAACTGTGCCCTACCTGATCCTAGGAACCACGCCACAGAACAAGAAACATACACATGCCAAATGACAGGGACAGAACAGGACATACGGAGCAGAGAACACAGCATACAGCAGCCAGAATGCAAACACTAATAGCAGATAATAAGCTGAATATAAATACCAGGTATTAGTTGACATTTTGTACAAAACATGGAAGCTAGCAGGCCACTTCACAGCTCCTGATTATACTGCTAGTCCCTACACTAAAAAGGAGTCCAGCAGAGCCAGACAAAGATCACACAGCAAGCTGCCCCGGACAGGACACAGATCACAGGTCACACAGCAAGCAGACACAAAACTGACAGAAAATAAATGTACAAACGGACATGAACCAGCAAGACACTTCACACAGATGTAACTCACAGCAAGTCTATGTGTCCTTATACAGGGGGGATAGACAGTCAGCCACAGAGCTGACATGGGGAACTGTGTCAGAGATCCACCAACTGACACACAGAGCGAGACAAAAGATGTTTAGAGGCCTCACCTGTAAAGGGGGAAGGAAAAGGGAGCTCCATGTACCGCAGACTAGGACTACAGGTGTTCAAACCATCTTTAGGGAAGCAGAGAGACAGAACAGACCTACTTGCAAACACAGATCTGAGTGGGATCAAAACAGATACATCCAAACAGTACAAGACCAGCTTCCAGCTGACAGGAGCTGGGTTTATATGTGCTGAAGGCTAAAGAGGATTGGCTGCTGGAGAATACAACACCCAGCCAGCTCAATTAACCCTCAATCACCTGTGGAGCTGTGCTGCTAGGAAGCTTAGAACTACAGATCCCAGCAGCACACGTAACAGATTTATCAATTCATGCTGTTTCTACCAGATTTTGACTCTTCTATCAGCATGGTGCAACAGAAATCTGGCTTCATCTGAGTGTGTAGTGTTTTTCCACTGCTAAGTGATCCAATCTTTGCACTCTTTTGCCCACTAAAGTCTTGCCTCTCAGTTTCTGTTAAATAAAATAAATACATTTTGTTGTTTCTATAGGGCCAACTTATTCCACCGCGCTTTCAGATAATTTATTTATTACACCCCACCAAGCTGGGGACTCATTTTATAGACCTCAGAAGGATGGAAGGTTGACTTAACCTTAAGCCAACTACCTGAACCATATAGAGATTGAACTCACAACCTTCAGGTCGTGAGCAAGAGCTTAAGACTGCATTTCTCAATCTCTCAGTTACTTAGCAGGCCTGGCGTGGCGTCATTCCATGGACACGACTCATCATGGTACACACTCACAGTCTCTGTTGTAAGGATCTCCCTGACTCAGCAATTCAGTAGCGCTGCTACTACAGTCCGACTTCATCTCTGAGCAGGAGACTTCAGGGATTCTTATGCTGCTGCTCCCAACCTTCCAGCATGCATTCATGGCTTCCAACTAGGTTACACCCAAACTTACATAGAGGTCACGCTTGCTTGCACACTTCACCAACATGGCCAACACCAAAAAACTTGTGTGCCACACCTTGTCTTTTATTACTTAATAGGCAGCACTCTACCGGGCAGACATGTCTACCATTCGCTCATAGGTCATACATGCCCCCCAGCACAGTCACCTGGCGATATACACCTAGTTAGTGAGTCTGGAGATGAGACCACACATAACCTAACTGTACAGTTGTATGTAATCCCTACATTGATTGTGCAATAACACCAGTTGTATAGTATATAGTTCCCTGACCTTGTGCAAGTGTACCTGGAAAAAATGTTGCTATTATGGAGGTATAGGGTGGTCACACCACATATTGACGTGATTTAAATTGGAATTCTGCAGTTGTGGTTTTGGCTAATCTGTCCTGTGTGGAAGGTCCCTAGGACTTTTGCACAGTATTGTATGTGCCATTATGTTGGTTGCATATGCAGTATTATATGGGCATTATACAGGACTAATATTTATGTACTGCATAGCAGTTTTATTTGGGTGTTGAATAGCAGTGAGTAGGCAATATATGGAAGTTCTATGGGGTCACTATATGGTAGTGTTCAGATAGTGTACCGAGGCATTATTTGGAAATGTGTGGCAGTATTATTTTATATATGCTTTTTCTTAAATTTCAAGAGAATGTTGAACACTTATGAAACTGGTGTACGTTAACAGGACTTTAAGAAACCTATGGTAGCCTACTCCTATGAAATGCTAGTGCCTTCTTGCTATAATATTCGTTGTACACTCTAAATAAAATAAGGCCCCTAGAAGATGTTGTTGCTTTGCTACAAAGTTTGACATGCAATTACATTTCAGGCAGATATGCAAAGGATCAGAGTTGTTGAGTGATTAGAGGATCAGTCTTGTCACCTAAGGCCCTGACAGTGGTTCCACCCTCTCAGAGCCTACTTGTGTGTAATGGACCTCCTTTTCTGCTTCTGTAGTGTTCATTGACCACTAGATGCTTCTACGATGCAATTAACGAGATTTCAAAAAAATCACAGAGTTTGAGAGGGGGCGCATTATAGCAATGCGAAAAGCCGGATGGTTGTATTGAGAAATTGCCTGCTACTTGGTCCGTTCTGACCAGACTTTTAGGAGGTGTTGAGACCAGTGGATGAGTGAGGGCATGCACACAAGGCGACCGGGTTCAGGACGCCCTCGACAAAACAGCAGTCGATAGGATTGTCTCATAAGCACAAGCAGCTCCATCTAGAGACACGCGTTGTTCAGAATCCAGAGACATGTGGCCCCATAGTTACAGACCCTTGTGTCTGTCAGAACTATTTCCTGGTGCTTGGATGAAGGATATTTGGTCTCATGATGCCCATCACGCATACTATCTTTAATACGCACCATGTGTTTTTCTCATGGCAGTTTCCAAGAGGTATTTTCCAGCAGGATAATGCTCGGCCGCACACACAAGGGGGTCACAGCAATGTCCCCATAACATTGCTACACTTTCATTGCCTGCCCGGTCACCAGATTTATCATCATTAGAACATGTATGGGACCATCTAGGATACCAACTTCTACAGCCTAAGGGTTCTAGAGGCTCAGTTACAGTAAATGTGGTACAATGTGCTGCAGGATACAATATGAAACCTGTATGCCTCCATGCCCGCCTGTATCACATCTTGCATCCAAGTTAGACAAGGTCCAATAGGGTACTAGAGCCTCCATGACTGCCCATATTACATCTTGTATCTAAGCTAGAGGCCGCCCAACAGGGTACTAGAGCCCCCATGCTTGCCTGAATCAAACCTTGCATCCAAGCTAGAGGTGATCCAACAGGGTAATAGAGCCTCCATAACTGCCCATATCACATCTTGTATCCAAGCTAGAGGTGCCCAAAAGGGTAATAGGGCCTCCATGCCTGCCTGTATCACATCTTACATCCAAGCTAAAGATAACCCAACAGGGTATTACAACCTCCATGCCCGCCCATATCACATCTTGCATCCCAGCTAGAGACGATACAAGAGGGTACTAGAGCCTCCATGCCAACCCGTATCACATCATGTATCCAAGCTAGAGGCAGTACAACAGGGTACTAGAGCCTCTATGCTAACCCGTATCACATCATGTATCCAAGCTAGAGGCAGTACAACAGGGTACTAGAGCCTCCATGCCAACCCGTATCACATCATGTATCCAAGCTAGAGGAGGTACAACAAAGTACTAGAGCCTCCATGCCAACCCGTATCAAATCATGTATCCAAGCTAGAGGCAGCCCAGCAGGGTACTAGAGCCTCCCGCAAGTGTTTATTTTTTTTTCACAATAAAATATCCTTTTAATATCCTGATATTGTAATCAGTTACTTATATCAACCTTACAATCACACATACAAAGTTTCATTCCATTCCAACAACTCCTTCTAGATGACTGATTTTTTTTTTTTACAAAGAGTGTATTTCCGGTGCTTACATAAAGCTGATCTTGGGTATTATCAAACAGGTAATGGCAGATGCAGTTCAGAGTTGAGAATTTTATAGCAGGCACCACCCAATGAAATACACAATGGACAGGCTTTCACATAATCACCAATGTAAGCCCCTCGTTGCTGGAACAACTGATCTATGAGTAGCTTTTCCAAAATAAGAATTAATGTTCCCAAAGGATCCGTGTAATCTTGCGTTATCTGGGGTTTTGTCCCAATTACAGCCTGAATTGCTGTTATTCATAATAATGAATGAATTCTCTTAAGGATATTTTGGAAACCGTCCACTAATCCCACCTGAGTTATGTCATTTAATGTGTGAATCAAATTTACATAAACAATGTGATGCACAGGATTACGTACATCATTTAGTTGGGAGCAGAAAGGACAATTTTTTCATATATTTCTTATGATTTTATTCTCTTATATGGTAACCAAGAAACAGGATGAGCGACAAGTCTAAACAGTAGAGAGTACTTTGAATTCTAAAGATTGACTATTACATGCTTCCTTTTTGTTTCATAAATATATACTGCATGTTACTCTGCATTTAAAGGACATAAGCACAAATAAATCTAATACCATTGAAGCATACAGGTATGTTGTAGAATTACAATCTCAATGGGAACTCTGCCTGCAGTACCATTCCGAACCACTGCGGAGTGAATGGAGCTGTGAATTTCCAGCATACAGAAGCTCTGTGCACTTAAACATGCTAACCTGATGAGCGGGGGTCCTAGTTAGAGGACCACCACCACCAATATACTATTGAGGACTTATCCTGAGAAAAGCTCATCAAGAATTTACACCTGGAAAACTCCTTTGTAGGGCCTGTACCTTAATTCCAAGTTATCTCCTATCCAGTGCCATCTTAACGCATGGGCCTGATGGGCACTTGCCCGGGGACCCACAAGCATTAGGGCTAGAGATGAGCGAGCATACTCGTCCGAGCTTGATACTCGTTCGAGTATTAGGGTGTTCGAGATGCTCGTTACTCGTAACGAGTACCACGCGATGTTCGAGTTACTTTCACTTTCATCTCTGAGAAATTTGAGAAACACACGTGCCTTCAGCCAATCACAGCCAATGACAATGATGTCATTGAATGGCTGTGATTGGCTGTGTTTCTGGAGGCGGGGATTTCAAGCCCTGCGTCCAGAAAGCAATGTTCTGCCGTGGACCAGGAGGGAGCAACAGCCTGCAGGAGCGCCGCAGAACGTCAGAAGAAGTGAGTAATGATTTTTATTCTTTGCTCCGCTGTATTACCGGCGTATAAGGTGACAGTTGGGGGGTCGTCTAATACGCCCCGTCGCCTTATACGCCGGTATATATTTTTATTGTAACACATTTCTGGATGAATTGCAGGGAAGGGCTTATATATTTAACCCCTTCCCAACAATTCATCCTGCGATCGCCGGCAGCCCATTGCTTTCAGTGGAACCTGCTGTATTGCTGGCTCCATTGAATTCAATGGGCAAACATTGTTCTTCTCTGCCACAGCTGTTACAGCTATGGCAGAGGAGAACGATCTTTACGCTGACAGTGCGGGGGGGGGGGCACTCTTGCCGCTATTGTGGCTTAATAGTGGGACCTGGGAACTTGAGATGCAGCCCAACATGTAGCCCCTCGCCTGCCCTATCTGTTGCTGTGTCGTTCCCATCACTTTCTTGAATTGCCCAGATTTTCACAAATGAAAACCTTAGCGAGCATCGGCGATATACAAAAATGCTCGGGTCGCCCATTGACTTCAATGGGGTTCGTTACTCGAAACGAACCCTCGAGCATTGCGAAAATTTTGTCCCGAGTAATGAGCACCCGAGCATTTTGGTGCTCGCTCATCTCTAATTAGGGCCTCATATCAATCTATGTATGTTAACATTTCAATGCACCTTATATGATATATGATAATGCTGTGTGGCGGGATATGAAGGTTTCTCCAATCTGTCTATGCCATGTGTGAAGACTCTAGAGACTTAGACTTTTGGTTCTCCGGTCTAGGTCGCTGGTCACTAATTCCCTCATCCACTCTATTCCTGTGAGTAGGTGTTGTAGGGGTACACTGCTTTGCCTGGGGGCCCATAATGCTGTTAAGACGGTACTGCTCTTATCCACAGGATAGGGAATAACTTGCTGATCGGTGGGGTCTCACTTCTGAAACCCTATTGCTTCTCCCTCTGCAGTGACATCACTCTAAATGGACATGAGTGGTCAGCATCCCATTCATTTCAATAGGGCTAATGGAAATATCTGAGTGTGATATCTTGGCAGTCCCATTGAAAGTGAATGAAAGTGCTTGCACGACCAGCGCTCCATTCTGTCTCCTCCTTGCTGTGGGGGGTGCAGGAACTCCGCAATTAGGAGGATGGGATACACAGGATCCCCATTCTGGAGATTGGCAACCAGCAAGTTATCCCCTAGATTGTGGATAGGGAATAACTAGAAATTCTTTAACAAATCCCGCTTTAGTTTTTCTTTTCGGTACTTCCAAATATGGAGCAAATTAGATTGACCGTGCTGCCTTGCAGCCTTTGGGGTATTTGCTAGTAGCTTCTATGTTCACTGCAGAGAAACTCATACGGCACAAAATATCCCAAACTATTACTGCATATATAACCCCCTTATACTAGGAAATATACTACTGGTTTCATCATTTTTGAAGTGGGACTCATGAATTGCATCTCCATGGCCATCGGCCATGTGGTCCAACTAATCACAAGTCATTCACTAGTCTACTAGTGTGCTGCCTCCCTGGTTTATGAATTCGTAGTCTTATCACATATCTTACTCTTATTTTATTTACTTTTATTATATATTTTTTCTTATTTTTCCTTGTTTTTGTAGGTAATTTAATAATTACAATAAACTATTGTCCTTGCACATGCAGTGATAGTTTTAGTTTCTATGCTCTCCTCTTATTTGAGAGGGTTTACTCCTGATACCTCAGTTATCTTCCACGCTCCATACTTATAAGATAACCGGATAAATATGAAACTAGCTCCAGCGTGTGCATTAGGTCAAGAGATTACATTTTGAACCCTACTGGTCACAGGGATTGATGTGGGTAGTACCAACTGTGGGCAGTGAGTGAAGCCACAATTCCGACGTTGCCTATGACAATTGTCATCACTTGAAAATAAAGAATACTCTTTGGTTCTACAGAGGAATATTCCCCATGTACGGCCAGGTTTACTACTATCAGATAAAATATATGTGTCATTTTAATTGCATGCTGTATGTTTCTGTGTTTCAGATATGATCGCCATAACCGATCCGAACCAGATTACTATTTTGGCTATATCTGTGGCTGGTGGGATCATCCTGCTCATTTTCTTGGTGACCTGTTTCTTTGTCAGTGGAAGGTAAACCCTTTATACAAATCATTAGATTCTATCTCATTGTATTGTATGCTTTTGTATGTACAATCATGGACAAAATAATAGTGCACCCAGATAGAAATGTCCAATTGCTGGAAAACTTTTCATATACTTATGTCTCAGGCAGATATGTAAGTGATTCCAGTGGTGATCAGATTAGACACTGGGTCTTGTCACCAGAGGTCGTAAAAGTGCTCTCCTCTTGCCCTATAATTAGGCTCTCCGAAGCTACTTCTGTGTAGTGAACCTCTGGTTGAGAGATCATTGACTGCTAGACATGCCTCTATGATATACTCACAGGTATTTTGCCCAGCTAACAGACTTTGAGGAGGGCACATCATTGAAATGTTTTTTTTCAATGTATTGCCCGTCATCTAGGCCATTCTGACTAAGCTGTTGGGAGCAGTGAGGGCACACACACATGGCCAACAGCCTTAGCATGGCGAAAACAGACCACCCGTACAGAGGATCATTTGATCCACTGACAAAACATATTCAGATCCAACAGTTTCAATGGCCACCATCCAGATACAGGTGGCACCTTCAATACAGAACCCTATCACTGCCCTGACCATTTCCAGGTGCTTAGCAGAAGGAAATTTCATGTCATGGCATCCATTACGTGTCTCATTATTAACACCCCAACACTGTCGACTTTGTGTGCAGTGGTGCCATGAATACAAAACCTGGACTCCTATAGACTGGAACCGTATTGTCTTTAGCGATGATTCCAGGTTTGTTTTTGACCTGAGGGTAGTAATATTTTAATATGGAGGCCTTGTGGTGCTTGCGTCATTCCTGCCTTTGCTGTGGAACAACACTCTGCCTCAACTGCTGATGTAATGGTCTGGGGGCCATTGCATACAACAGTCGGTCACCCTTAGTAGTAGAACAAGAGACAATGACAACTCAGTGATATGTTTGGGACATCTTGCTGCCACATATGTTCCTTCTCATGGTAGGGCTTCCAACCACTATTTTTCAACAGGGTAATTTCTGTGCACACAGCAAGGGTGTCACAGGAATATCTCCACCAGGTCGCCACACTTCCTTGGCTTGCCTGGTTGCCAGATTTTTGCTAATTGAGCATTTTTGGGACCAACTGAGGGCCAACTTCGGCAGCCTATACGTGTGCAGGATCCAGAGTCCTGGTTGCAACATTTGTGGGCAAATTTGCCTTAGGATACCATACGGAGCTTGTATGCCTCCATGTCCAACCGTATCTCATCATGTACCCAGGCTAGAGGCGGCCCAATAGGTTATTAGAGCCTCCTTTTGAATTGTATAGATTCCTGCAGTAAATTTATCTTTTTACTTTAATATTGTATTCACTTATATGTATCATCATACACTCACACATATAAAGTTTCACTTGATTCCAACAAGTCTTTGCTGCATTATGTTTTTTTGTTAATGAGTATAAGTGCTCATGTGATACTCGGCAGAGATAGAATATACTGGACCATCGCAGACATCCTCCCCTTCCTTGTATGGATTTTCAGATGGATTTAATCATACAAATCACCTGTTGTAATGGCAGGGGTATGTCTGCAATGAAATCTATAACTTTTGTTGCACATTTAATAATGTATCCAAAATTCTTCTGCAATGTGTGAATGGGTTTTTTGAAATTCCATTGATTTACATTGTAAACTTAGCTGTAAAGCCTTCATTAAAAACCAAGCAAAAATTCCTAACAAATCCACCATTGTGAAACCTACCCTACTAGGGAAGCTGTTTTCTAACATCAATATGCATACGGTATGGTGGTGGCATCAGGATCAACCATTCCGACCATCAAATGTTTAACCGTATCCCCAATATTGGAGAACGCAGCTTATCACATCACTTTATCCACAACCCAAAATACATAAATATTTATATATCAGAGTATCAGCTTTTTAGTGTAAATGAAGAATTCTTGTCATCTCGTTGCTAACAGTGACTACTACGGCTGCAGTGCTCTCTGTATTTGTCTCTGGCAGTATCTAAGTCAAGGTAACCTTGTAGCCGTTACCTATTTTTACTGATTACGCTATTGATTACTGCTCTCGCTCTAATGATTGCTGCTTCTTTTTCAGGAAGATCTTTGCTCTGTTTTCTATCATTGCCTTTCCTGCTCATTCAGCTCTAGTGGTTTATATTGACTGTTACTGGAGAATTCTGCAGTTATTTAGCAGAAGGTTGCAGGGCCGATATCTACTGTACACATTACAGCTATATCGAGGAATATTCACCTATATAGCAGTAGTCATGCATTGTATCAAGAATAGTGTTGAGCGAACTCAAACAGTCGAACCTGGTTCGGATCGAACTTTGCTGAAAGAAGACGGAAGAGGAAGGGAAAATAATAGAGATGAGCGAGTATACTCGCTAAGGCACATTACTCGAGCGAGTAGTGCCTTAGCCGAGTATCTCCCCACTCGTCTCTAAAGATTCGGGGGCCGGCGCTGGTGACAGGTGAGTTGCGGCGGGAAGCGGGGGGGAGAGAGGGAGAGAGAGATCTCCCCTCCGTTCCTCCCCGCTCTCCCCCGCCCCCCCCACCGGCCCCTGAATCTTTAGAGACGAGTGGAGAGATACTCTGCTAAGGCACTACTCGCTCGAGTAATGTGCCTTAGCGAGTATACTCGCTCATCTCTAGAAAATAATCTTTTTCCTTCTTCCTTTCCCTTCTTTTTTCTTTCTTCTCTTTCTTATTCCTGTTTTTCTTCATCTTTTTTTTCTTCTTCTCCTTCGTTTTCCTTCTTTTTCCTTCTCCTTTTCCCTTCTTCTTTCTATTATTTTTTCTTCTTTCTTTTTTTCTTCATCATTAATCTTGCCTTAAAAACAGTTCAAAGTACTTAGATATACTCTTAGGCAACGTAAGAGTGTTATGCAGGAATTCATAGAATTTTATGACACTTGGGGCTCCCACACACTTGCGTTATTTTAACGCTACGTTAACGCTGTGTTATTTTACTGTGAATGTCAATGGGACTTTCTAAAGTTAAAAACGCATTGCACAAAAATCGCAAAGCAGAAACCGCAAAACACAGGGAATAGAACCCATTAATTTCAATGCGTTCGTTCTCACAAGTGCGTTTTCCGTATGCATTTCGCGCCCATATAGAAAAGTAGGACGTGCTGTATTTTCCTGCGTTTTGCACAGCAAAAGTCCCATAGACATCCCATTTGGCAGGTGCAAAAATACGCAAGGGGAAAGGGGTGACACTGTGCAAAATGCAGGGAAAAGAAGACATCTGGAGCTCATTAGGCTTTAAATAGCCATTAAATCTACAAAAAAGGTTTGTCTAGCCATTAAATCAAGCACACGTGAACTAGCCTGACATGTGCAAAAAGTATCTGCAGTCCAGATACTTGTCTCAGACAGGGTCCTGTAGCACCGCAGATCATCTCAAGTTTTCCTATAGTGACCGTCCTTTCTTGCAAATGGTGGGCTCTGATCCCTGTGTCCAAGGAGCCTCCCACACAGTACTTTAGTAGCCTGGTGCTGTAGTCCTGAAGCTTATCTTGGGCAGCAGCACCACAGCTCTACAGTCTTCAACTAGTGGGAGCACCAGCATCCTACACTACACTGCAATACCCAAGGTCGCAACTCTGCTTACTCACTCATATCACCTGCGGTCTCTGTAATGGTGCAGCTCCAATTAATTTTTATAGGGCGCTCATAGTGCCATGAATGTTTGAAATAGGGGAGGGCCTAATCACTAAGGCTCCCTATGGTGGGGGCAGTCATTTTCCAGTGGTGATGCGCTAGTTGGAACACCACTGACATCATAGGGGGGCGAAGTCTCCTTGCACAAAGTTTCAATGCCTCTGTTAACACCCTCATTGCCTCACTTACCCTGCTAGGTCACTGGCAGGGGAGTGTCACCCCTACCTGGTGCCTGGAGCCCTGCTCACAGTCTCTTCCCTTCCCATCCCACTCCAGGCCTTATCTCAGACTGGGGGGGGGGGGGGGTGGCAGAGCTTAGAACGACCACCAGACCACTTTCATTTGTAAGGGGAAGAGCAGAGTAGTGCTGCCCCCTTACATCAGGATGCAATGTTTATACAAATATTTTCTAGAGATATGTTGATGGAAAATGTCCTTAAATGTTAATTATACTGTAGAACAGTCGTTGAATATCTCGGTTCTGCTTATGTCGGTGCTTCTAGCATAATACTCTATTTAAAAACGCCATTGTTCTTGAATATATGTTGTGACCTAGAAATTCTGGTTTAATTGAATCTTTTTGCACCGCTCTGATGAGACACTCAAAGGATGAAAGGCCGTCACATTCAATGGTAATAGCAAAACAACACTCCAATTCAATGAAGCATGAGTCAGACAAATAAGGAAGGACTTAAAGAGGGTATGCCATCATACTATGATGCTCTACTTAAGGGGAGCGTAGTGGGAGCACAAAGTCGCTTCCATAACCACGATAGATTCATGAATGTTTCTTATCCCATATGTTTATGGCTTTAATTTAGTTTAAGGCTGGACTCTGGACGTTGCATTCCAAAATCAGTTGATTTAAAAAAAAAAATAATGCTTTTGGTGTTTATGGCGGTGTACCGGCTCATCCACAAAGTCCTCTTTTAGTTCTATACATATTTTATAGTCTACCAATCAGAAATGAAGACATTTATTTAAAAGCACTCTGTCATCTCCTACGAGCCCCATAAACTAAAGTAATGAGCTCATAGGAAATGCAGTGCCGAGTCTAGGGATGCCTCTCTTATACTCACTGTTGTCTCATTGTCCGCCCGCAGACCTGCTGCTCCATGCATCCCGAGCAGAGGCGTAACTTGAAGCTTCTGGGCCCCAATGCAAAATCTGTAACGGGGCTCCCAATTTTAATGCTTTAGTCATAGTACTGGGCTCCCTATATGGAGAAGAGAGGCCTTATGGGCCCCCTAAGGCTCCTGGGCCCGGGTGCAACCGCATCATCTGCACCCCCTATAGTTACACCCCTGATCCCGAGGACTACTTAGGCAAGTGTACATAACAAGAAGACTAGTATGTCATGTTTCACACATACTATGCACATGTCTGTCCTAAAAATGCACTTGTACTGCTTATTTTTTATATCGCCAGTATAATCAATGTAGTGGATTGCGGCTACCTCTCCATTGCCGCCTATGGGAAGCATTGCCACCTATCACATATTTATTGCATATTCTGTGTATATACCATAGATTATTATGATGGGAATACTCGGGTATCAAGAAAGGACTTCTATTTCTTTTTTCACATCCTCTTCTTGGTTTGGTCAAAAAAATTGCAATAAAATTGCACTATGACCCTGAACTAAAGATTTCCTCTAACCTTCAGTGATGATGCCTGTTCATATACATGTTACTACATATTACTTATGTAATCACTAATCAGTAATCATGTGTTATTTACTGCTACCTTGTCCTAAATTAACCTCAGCACAGTGGCGTTGTAGATTTAATAAGTGCCCATGCTATATTCTGCACTCACTACTGCAGGTCGCAGTAGGATACTTGTGTAGGATAACTACAGATGTAGCAAAATTCAATCAAAAATGTTGTCAAGTTAAACTTTGCTATATTTGTACCATATATAAACAACATTAATTTTTTTCTTTTATTTTCTGTATTCCTATGTATGATTAGATTCAGGGTTTTTACTGCTTTAGCACCCAACAGTCGCTCCGTGTATGAGGGCCTTAGGTCACTGAAGACCCAGATTTGTAAGATTCAGAAAGCTATTAATCTGTAGGTCAGGTTGATAAATTGCACCCCCCTCCCCCATGGTGCAATCCTGTTTTGTTTTCCCATTTTGCCCCACTTTTCTATTTTTCACATTTTTAAAAGGCTTCCTATTATAAAAGGAATATTAACAACACAACAAACAAGCCCTTATATAGCTGTGTCACCCAAAAAATAAAAAAGTTATGATTTTTTGAAAGTGGGAGTATCACAACTAGAGTTGAGCGAACATACTCTGCCGAGCTTGATGCTCGTTCGAGTATTAGCATACTCGATGGTGCTCGTTACTCGAGCGAGCATCACGCCGTGTTCGACCCCGCCCCAGTTTTTGGCTCCTCCCCTCTGTGATGTGCCTGTTTTGCCCCCTCCCCGCCGCAGGCAAATTTTTTTTTTGTTTGGGGAGGGGGGAGAGAGAGAGAGTCCCACATGCAAATATGCTCGAGTCTCCCATTGTAGTCAATGGGGTTCGTTACTCGAGTAGTGCTCTCGAATTTTACGTAAAGCTCGACTCGAATAACGTGGACCCGAGCATTTGGGTGCTGGCTCATCTCTAATCCCAACTGCAGAATGTGAAGCAGGTGCATTAGTGCCCCTTGTTCATGAATGGGTTAAAGAGTAGAGATGAGGGAACGTACTCGGTAAGGCCGATTTCACAATCGAGCACCGTGATTTTCGAGTACTTCACTACTCGGGTGAAAAGATTCGGGGGTCGCCGGGGGGCGGGGGGTAGCAGCGCGGAACAGGGGGGAGCTCTCTCTCTCTCTCCCTCTCCCCCCCACTCCCCTCTGCTGCAACCCCCCGCTCACCCACGGCGCCCCCCGGATCTTTTCACCCGAGTAGTGAAGTACTCAAAAATCGCGGTGCTCGATTGCAAAATCGGCCTTACTGAGTACGTTCGCTCATCTCTATTAAAGAGCATTTACATTTGGATAATATTTCTGCACAGATATTTTGTTCAATACGCCTATAGCCACACACGGTGGAATGTGATACCGGGCCGTGAAGCATGGCCACATATCGCGCTCCCCACCATGTGAAAGCCTCGTCGATGCAAGGAGTTTTCATGTGAAAACAGCCTTCCACCACTTCAGGGATGCAGGGGTCCTCCGGCGCGGCTGTCAATGCGGCCAGCATGGCGGACGCTGCTGACGCCAGCCCCATTGGAGACAGTGGGGCTGTAATTTGAGAGCATGCAGGAAGACAGAACATGCTGCAATGTGTTCCCCCGCATAGCATCACACCGTTGTGCCATGCAGGAAAACATTTTTCATGTGTATGATCCCATTCCAATGAAAGGGGTTTATATTTGTGCTGTGAGGTCCAGCGGCTCTTGGGGTCTCCGTGCCCGCACCACCTGTCCTAGTTCCCGAGCTGAGGGAGTGCGGCGCAGGGAAGCCGAGGTTTTAGTGACATCCCCTCGCCACCGTGATACGGGGCTCCTCGCGCAGTGGGCGTGCGCCTAGTTAGCCACGTTCTGGATACGAGGCAGGTTACCGCCCCACACTGTGTTCACGTTACCATGACACCCTGACACGCCTGCTCGGTATTCGCTGTTTGTTGACTGGATCTCTGATCTGCACTCGCTGCGCTATGTCTGGATCCTTGCTCTGGAATCTCTGGGTAATAACTGGGTCTCTGTCTGTCGTTTGCAGGCACTGGGGGCTGTTCTCCCAGTGTCCATGGATTGGCTCCTATTGCTGTCAGGCTCCCTGCCCCTATCAGCTGCTGGGGCGGGAGTTGTGACAACATTTAAACGTTCAGTGTTCCTTCCCCCAGTGCCAGTGCATGTTAGGTCTTCTGCTACACCCACAACTCCAGACTTGATCTCCATATTGACTTTGCCCTCGCCCAACCCCTTGTACTGCGTTCTCTCGTTGCCAACTTGGATTGGCTGACCTGCCTCTGTGTTTGTTTGTTCCGTGTTTGTCTTTGTCTGACTCCCTTCCGAGAGTTTAGGGACTGTCACCCAGTTGTCGCCCTATTGCTTAGCCCAGGGGGTCAAGTTAGGTAGGAACAGGGGTTGTGGGCAGTTTTCAGAGACTTCTAGTTACCCGGACCCCCATCCCTGACATGTGCGATATTTGTGTGTCTCTTTTTGTGGATCACCAAAAAATGCAACTATGAATGGAAGAAGGTCCCCCGACAATTCCCTAATCCTGAGTATCAAAAAATTAGGGTATATGAGGCACTGTTGAATAGCTGCAGCCTATCAGATGTACATATACGGAAATCCACAGGTCAAAAACTACAGTCTATAGACTCGCAGGATTCACAAACTCTATAATGACAGAATTTAGAGGCTGATGATTAAAAAAAGTAGGTAAACCGCATTATAATCCCAGCAATCACTAGCGACCTCTAATAACATTACAGTAAATGGAATATGTCGCCAGACAAGATCCCTTTAACGAAGAACGTCTATTAACCATGGCGATTCTTGGCCTAATTAGCCAAGAGGCACCATGCGGTCACGACCGCAGCACTTTACTGCAAAAAGGAGCCGCGTTGATGTGATGCCTCTCAGCCGGCATGTTAATTTGTATATAGTACTGTAAGTTAGGAGGATCAGGCGGGATTTCAGCCTCTACGTACAGTAGACAAGGGCCTCACAGGGCAAATATATACGGCACATTTTCAAAGCATTCTATTGTTCCCTTCACTCCCATTCGATTACGGTATAGAAAATAGATTTCTGCCAATTTCCAGCTCTGACCAATCAGAGAGCAGATATAGTGCATTGGTAGTCTAACACTTGCAATGCACTGTGGAGATTGGGTAATTAGAAGATTGTGTTGGTCAACTAGGACCTGGGGAGGGATGGCAGGGAAGAACAGTTACAGGCAATATATACCCCCAATTCCTCTGGTTTCGGAACCGCATTTTGTCCCGAAACTATTGAGTCATTTTAATAAATTCATTTTGGTGGATATACATTAACCCTTTCCAATCCACTGTCTGACCTCTGAAGACATTATGATTTAAGGCTGTACAGCTCCGATGTTAGAAGACATCCGTTGGGGTTTCCTTACTCTATATTGCCAGCCTCTCTGCTGTCAGAGCCTACAAGTCACCTTAAGCAGTACTGGCTTTAGCCAGTACATAGCGCCGTTGTATAATGGCAGAAAAAGAGTAAGCCCCCTAGGAAAACCAAGATACAAATTGGATTGGAAAGGGTTAATAACTTGACCTTCTCGGATGTTTGGCTGGAAGGGATCATAGGGCCACCTCTCAGCTGTTCTAATCGAGCCCTTTAAAGGTATCCTGTCACAACCCTAAAACGGACTTCACTGGCCAGCAGGGGATGAAAAATCAATCACTTTTGATGCCCTCTCTTTACCTAATAAGTCCACATACCTCCCCGATCAGCGTCATATGCACATCAGCAGAGAAAAGTAATCAGGCTGAGATACCAAGCTATCCACAGCCCCTTTCTCTGGTGGGCTCGGCAGCTCATGAGTCAGCTGTATTATGGAGATAGTCTACCCCATGAGCATTACCAGGGGAAGACACCTCAGTTATATGTCGAAGGGTCCCTTCATAATCTCCGGCTGCTCCACCTCCATTCACTGAATGATCATGGCTCCTGTGTGAGAGCTGCAACCCTACAGGCTCCTTCCCATAAGCGTAGACACAAATACGCTCGTAATCAGGGGCGTAACTATAGAGGATGCAGGAGCCTTAGGGGGCCCATAAGGCCTATATTCTCCATATAGGGAACCCAGTACTATGAGTAAAGCATTATAGTTGGGGGCCCTGTTACAAGTTTTGCATTGGGGCCCAGAAGCTTCAAGTTACGCCTCTGCTCGTAATAGTGCAACTTTTTGCGCTGTGAAGATTGCACTGTTGCAGGCGTATCAGTGCTTTTAACTATGCTTTCTGCGCTGCTGAGGACCGCTCACATTGGTGTGGGACACACCCGCGCCATGATTAAAAAAGCTGTGCCTTTTAATTAGTCCCCGCTGTTATCAATTTCCTTGCAAAAATTGCCCAGTTCATTGCGCAGTTTCCCAGTGATCGGGTGCGCACCCCCATAGTCAGAGCATGTCATGTTCCTTTTTCTGCATGCACAAAAGTGATAGTGTGAATTAACCCATTGAAAACGAGTTCTATTCTCTGCACAATGTGTGCACATACTTTGCATTCGCAAACACACTCATATGAATAAGCCCTATGGGCAGCCTCACACGGGCGTATTCGCATGTGTTTTTGAGAATAGAATCCATTGATGTTACTGTGTCTGTACACTTTTCTGTATTTTGCGCATGTAACGAAAAAAAGCAGCATGCCTGACTTGTGCGCATGTGCCCAAAAAAAATCTATGGGGGGGGTGCACAAATGTGAGCGCAATACACAAGGAGATGCGCAATGCGTATCCTGCGTACAACGGAGAGAAAAAAAGACAGCTCGCTGTAATTAGGTATTTAATTGCCATTCTGTTCCCTGGGAAGGGTGTAGCACGCTAGCGGGTGAACTGGCATCTGCATTGCAAAAAAAAAAACAATCGATCTGCTGGCATGGACGTATCAGCCTGCTTCTTGCCATCTCCTAACTTGATTCATACGGAAATACGTTCCGTACAGGTGAATGTGTTTACGCAGTCACTCGTCTGATGCCACCCTAAGGCCTCCTAATATGGAACAGTAGGGTCTCCACGTGCCCTCGTACCGGCCCTGTACGGCTCTGTCATGTGCACGACACCTACTTGTGGCAGAAAGTTTGCTTAGAATTGCAGTTCTCCCGCCAATAATGTTTTGGCGTACACGTTTAATAATTACCTCCCAGCATTTTTCAGCTCTGTTTCGCTCGCAGCAGTGAGTATAAGGCGATATTTGAACCACATCTATTATAAACAGGCATCTCATTGCCTGAGAGACAAGTAATGAAGATACATGGGGAGGAACGCGGTGGAACTGCATAAAGTGCAGTCATTTTTAATGATGCCGCATTAAAAGACTAATGTTCTCGTAAACAAATAATTCAAGGCATTGTAAGAAGCGATCCCGACGCGCACACAATACTCCGACTTCACGGTTATCCGTCTCTCTACCCAACTCATTTACTTGTCCATTTGTCAAAATTCAGCAGGAGACAATGAACTAAAGCGTCTTATGTATTAGTACTACAGCAGAGAAAGGCGTAGAGCGCCACGTACAAATGGAGCAACGTAACCCAATGCAGACAATCTGCTGCAACACGTTATCTTCTCCTAAGGGCTCCTCCTCTGCGTATGTGCAAATGGGCACACTTCGGCGCAACGCATGTTTGCTATGAACGAGGTTGATTTGTGCGTGTTTCTGTGCATTGTAATCAATGGGAGCTGCCTTTTTTTTTGCAAAGGCTGGAATCCCATTGATTTTAGTGATAACTGCACCTCCAATTATGAGCACAATCCGCTATACAGGGGTCGGAGCAGTGCTTCCGCTCCAACTCCGGTGGATACCATTGGGAGAACCATTTAAAGGGGTATTCCAGTGATTCAAAATGGAACTTACATTCTTTATAAGCTGCTAACAGGTAATTTTGCAGTATACTATTATAACTCGTTTTACAAAGCTGCAGGGACATTGCTTTACCTGTAGTTTCCAATGGCTATGACCCATATGCTCCACTATTTTACTGGTCAGACATGCTCACTGCCTTCTAATTCTGTAAGGATGACAGTTTGTACAGTTGTGAATGAGCACTTGTCAGTACCTGGCAGTGGGGCATTGTGGGAGATGTAGTTTTTGCACAGACATTTTGAATAAAACAAATCTTGTTATTTGTATAGTGCCAACTTATTTTGCAGCGCTTTCAGGTAATTTATTTATTACCCCCCCACCAAGCTGGGTAGTCATTTTACCGACCTCGGAAGGCTGAGTCAACCTTGAGCCGGCTACCTGAACCATGTAGGGATTGAACTCGCAATTTTCAGGTCGTGAGTAAAAGCTTAGGACTGCATTTCTGCTCATCATTATAAATATCAATGTAGAAATCTGAAGCTGGTTGGAAAGCAGCGGTGGCGCAGATCACCTAAAAACATGTACTGGAGTTGAGCTTGATGATTTAGATGGATGTTTGGAATAATGGCAATGAGTGCGAAAATTGTTGCCATAATTGCAAGGAAATTTTGAAAATTTTGCCCATTCTCCGAAATACCCCTAATAAAGCCCAACCTTCTGTACATCACTAGGTAATATCCAGCAACTACCCCAGATCACCAGGACCATCCAGTATTATCCCAGGTGGTTCGGGGGGGGGGGGGGGGGGGGCAGGATTTTTATAACTGGCCCTGTCTTGTCTATATTATAAAGTGCTAAGTTCAGCGTCATTTTAGCATTTTTAAGAATCCAAGTCTAACACTTTGTTCCAAGTTGTACACTTTATAATCAGGTTGAGCACCTCAAGAGATAAAGTATGCATATGATGCCATTTGCTCGTAGTGGCTGTGAGAACATGCTACAACCTGCTCATTCTATTCCTTTGAGGCCTATGGAGTACGCTTCCAACGTCTGTCTCTATAGTCCATCAAAACAGCAACTCACAAGTGTGTCGAATCCATAGACAAAGTACCCTTGAGAGAGATGCTCCACTTCATCATGGAGTGCATGCACCTGATACCTAATGTAGAGTCGTGGAAACAATGATGCAAGACAGCTGACATGTCCCGAGGTCTACAGTGTGGTCTAGCACAAAGTGTCACATGTATCTATTTAATGAGCGCGCTATGATGAGTAGTCCGACTTAATGGGGAGCGGATCTGTCTTCCAGAAGGAGCAAACCAAAAGAAAATCAATTTCCCTGTAGAGATGAGTCTCATTAACGGGTGGTGAAAATTGATTAACACCTCTCGGCCGTCCTGCTGTGACTGCAGACACACTTTAACATGCAGATATGATGAGGTGTATGCTAAGAAAGCTGCCGCAGCTGGCATCCTTCACAAGTCCGCCATCGCTGGTACAGGATTTTGGCCATTGATTGGAATCACAGAGAAACTGTGTGTTTTCACATGGAATTTATAGTGCGAAGTGAAGCTATTATTATTACAGCGCTCACAAAGGCCCAAGTATCAGATTCTTTCCTGGAGATAATAAAACCGGGGCTTGTGACATTTATTTGTTACTGCTTAGAACACAGCAACCATTCATAGACTGCCGAGACGCCTATCGGTATTTTATAGATGAGAAGTAAGTTATATCTTGTGAAGATGTAAACAAACAAGGTTTGAAAGAGAAAGCTGTAGGGAGTTGAGTTTCCTGGATTGAAACAAGAATAGTGTGTCTGTTATATGTATTAGATTGGTGTAGCTATCTTGTGGAGCTGCTTTTGGCATCTTCGAAAGAGATGAGGGGGGGGGGGGGGTGCATAGCTAAAATCAACATTAACTCCCCTGCTGGTTTCGGTTTATACACTATCGTAACATCTCAAGGCCTAGGTGTCAATATTCCCACAACACTTCCATGCATTACAGAGATGAAAGCCTTGGTGTGCTTTACAACCCTTGCAAAATTTTCCATTGAGCATGAACTTTGGAAGATAGTTGGGTTTGCTTAGAAGAATAATTGGAGAATTGTTGATAGACTTGGTAAATGTAGTCAGAAGACAACTGCTTTCGTTCTTTAGTGGTTTGTGTATGTGGTTCTGGTGACGGTAGGGGCAGAAATATTGGTCATTTGCACCAATGGACCAAAAGGCTATAATTCAAGATGAAAATGTGTAATAAGGGGTTGATGAATAAACACATAGTAACATAGTATGTAAGGCCGAAAAAAGACATGTGTCCATCCAGATTAGCCCATTAACCCCCAATGTTGATCCAGAGGAAGGCAAAAAAAACAAAGAGGTAGAAGGCAATTTGAGGTAGAAGCCAAAATTCCTTCCTGTCTGCAATCTGGCAATCGGAATAATCCCTGGAACAACAACCCATCTGAAGTTGAAGTTCACCGGGTCGTATGATCTATAGCTGGGGTTTCCAACCTGAAGCTAGCTCACGGTACGCTGCTGTGGGGTTATTGGCTGTCTGCTAGACCCAGAACACTTGCGCCAGGTCTACCAGACAGCTGATGCATAATGGGTAATGAAGGCAAACATAGGCGCAGATAGAGTGGAGCCTGCACCTGTGCACCGGGACATCCAAGTGGTGGCCTGGAGGCTGGAGCACAAGAAGATGTCGCCTTCTTCCAGGCAGATTTCAGAGAAGCTCCTCTCTCCGACTCGGTAGGCATTGACATTGCCACAGCTGCGCACTACAGAAGGTGACTAACGCTTGCAATGCGGGCCCGCAGCAATTTCACAGTTAAAGCTGCAGTGCATGTGGACCATGGCTCAGGTTTGTGGCCTTATGTCTGCCTAGTTAGGGTGGCATGAAAATTTAATGGCAATTCCCTGGTTCCTGATAATTGAGCCTCACTGGAGCTGCTCCTTAGCCTTCCAAGCTCAAACCAACTCCTAGTGCCGAATGAGGCTCAGGTTGGAGACCACTGATCCAGACCAGATTTTCTGTGACAGATTTTCAGTGCCATATTGAGAAGACTGACCCCATGTAGATCACTTTTCAATGCAATTTTGGATGGTCATCTGTTTATAACAGAACTTTATATGAATACATTGTACACTTAGAGACCTAGACAATGAAGAGTTCAACATGTTGCAACTACTGGCTCAGTATAGTATTTATGGTTATATACTAGATGGAGAGTGTTGCAATATTTTATCTTTCAAGGGTATACTATAGAGGAAACCCATGAGTTAGTTTTCGGTGAGGAGGATCTGTGGTTGGAGCTGAGCTTGCTAAGAGGAATAGTGGCCTGAGATACGATGAGGTGCTTTTGGACTGCTGTCTATGGCTGGACTTGCTATGGACTGCGGTTGTTGGTTTGACTTGCTGGAGCAAGTGCTCCAAATAGTAAGGTGACCCTGATTCTTGTAAATGGTTACAGACTGCCCTCAGCATACAACTTGTACTGACTATAGCGAAGGCATATAGAGAGCCAAAAGCCCTCATTATTTGTGTGATCAGTACACATTGTCATAACCATTACATACACCAATATCAAATACCCCATAGGAAAAGCGTCCTCACTTACAGATCGTGTCACATCATAGACATCTCTATGAGGTCGTCACGTCATCATCATCTTCATAATACTAGCAGTTTCACTTCTGTGTTACACATTACTCTACGTGTTGCCTGCTGTATCACCTACTGTGCTGTCACATAACCTGCATCATAATATGCATCACATATCTGCATTAACACTTTGCATGACAATTTAGGCATAACACATAACATATTCTTTTAACCTTCGCAAAGCCTTGCATAACTTAAGGGTGCCATATTGAACCTATACACCAATGCTATTAAAGTCCCATGAGTCCATTACCCCCCACCCTGTCCAGGAATTTCACTGAACATAATTTCAGGGGTCGATGTCTTTTTACTTTTAAACAAACCAACCTTTGCTCCTCGCTTTCACTTCTTTTATGCCCTTTGAGCTCCTGCACAGCCGCCATGGTGTCTTCCAATGCGAAAAGGGCACCTCCCTTTCCTCCCATGTGCTGTGGGGTACTTCACCCCAGGAATGCAGCTGACTCTCCATCTTTGGCCCAAGGTCTTCAGGGCTCATGATGGTCACTGTCACTCTCAGCGGCTCCCCAGTATGGAGAAACTGCCTACAACAGTCCCTCAGTAATAGTCGCCACCACAATGCACCCAAGCCTGCTGGTACTGCTCTCTCCTGCTGTCCCCAGGTCTTGAGCTGTGACGCAGCTCCATCACTTATATATCAGGTGCCTATCGTGCCAAAAATCTCTCTCGCACTGCAGGAAAGGGGCAGGCGCCAATTTTTGTAGCTGTAGCATTACTGCCTTACATTGTGGCAGTAGGAAACTCAGATATTGTTGGCAACCACCTGCTGGAGCTACAATACTTTGCAGACTGTATATTGAGACTGCTTTGTTGTTACCGATAACCACCAAGCTCTGAGTCACATTACTTGTGTGCAACCATCAAGTTTGTGCCCTCTGCGAGATACTGTAACCTTATACCCATTGCCTGAGCAAGCTGCTGCTTAGGGAAAAACCTTGCCGAGTCACTCCTCCATCCATGAGGGAGGTACCAAGTAATAGCCACAGGTCACACCAGTAGCTACTGCCCCTTTTACAAGCTGGCCCAAAGACATAAGCTAGCTTGGTGGTTGATTCCACAGATAACATCTAGTGGAGATGGAACCAAAATGAGCAGAAAAAAATTGGACATATGATTGCTTTGAGTGACAACAGGTTAGACTGTTGAGGGGCAAATATACAATTGTATTCAAACAGGCCAGAGATCAGGTAAGACAGGTCAGAAAAAGTGGATAAGTGGATATGTAGTAGAGAGAATACTGTGTATGCTCTAGTGTGGACCAGACATAAGTGTAGTCGAACAAGTCAGGGATTGGGGGACAGAGGTCAATCACGATGTGGTACTGGAAAGCTGGTCAAGCTCAAGTTCAATAGCAAAATAGAGTCACATCTAGAACTGGCATAGAGGTCAGCATGGAACTCTTTTAAGTATAGATCCTTTGATTTTAGTTGGCAAGGTGGCTGCATGCACTGCGTATGTGCCATCTGGCTTCCTTACATGCCCTGCTGGGATTCTTATTGCTACAGTGGCCAAGAGGAGAAGGTTATGGTGATGAACATGTTAAGCTTTCAAATCAATATTGCTTATCATTGGCCAGTCGTGTTCTTTACTCCTCACACTCTTCGAAGGCAAATTATTAATATTTGTTAGCTCATATCTATATCTGTGTTGCGGCCCTACGCCCCTCCTTGCTTCTTCTCGTGTTCTGCTTCCTTCATATTTACTCAAGTCTTGCAAATGCTATCTGGGCAGTGAAACAGCAGGGAGGTATACACTTGTGATTGCAATCATCTGCTTCCTATTTCCAACAGTGATGGTCAGACAAGTATAGGCTGTGATCACGGAGACCCCGTAATAGCCCCCCACAGGATGTAAACCATTGAAGTAGTCTTCAGAGCACAACAGTTCAGACCTCTTGTGGATTTTTCTATTGCTATAGCAATACTGTTCAGTTTCCGGCAATATGGACCATGTGTATATAGACCTATGTAACATTTATACATAAATACAGTATAATGGGCTGCATATCACATGGCATAATGAGCCTTTGAAGCAGCATTGCATTAGTATTGATTCGGAGGCTAGGAGGCTGAGAAGCTCTTTCAAGTGTCATTGAGCTCCCCATGGAGTTTAGATAACTTCATCCAAGATTGTACATGCATGAAACACCTTTACCCCCTACCAGCACTATTCTGAAATGTCACTAATTCATGTCGAAAGACAGAAAAACGAGCATGAAAATGGACATTTCCTATAATGGGATTATCTATCTTGCCTTCTTTCGACTATAGAACCAGCTTCATGGCAAATAGATTTACTTTTATGAACCTCCCAAAAAAGGCCACAGGTCCTGATCAGCACATATAGAGCCCAGGGGAGACGAGGTAGTTAATATTAACCAATAAATGGATAATATGGAAAATTCCTTTCAAATTAAGACACCAAACACAAGGCAGCATTATGTTTCCCTGCAAGCTCCAAGTTGTACAGAGTGGTAATATAGCGCCCATAGAAGAAGATGGGTCCATACTGTACCTCCGTATGACTGATTGTATGCAGTATGAAGGCTTTTTTCTGTTAAAGTGCTTTATACATGCTATTTTCCACTGGATGTATTTGTATATTACTGAAATATTCTTCCCTAGAATACTTCCCTAATGTAGAGCCATAAGGAGGAACCATATGGTGGCACATGGAGTGCCTACGGCTTCAAAGTACAGATCCGTATTTCCTGTATGCCAGGCCATTTTTAATTGTAAGAGTTGGCTTCATTAGAGAAACCTTTCAAACTACATTGAATCCGTCTGTGGGGGCCAAAGTCAAAATATCATGTGAGGACTTTTTCTTTTTTTTTTGGAAGAAGGAAATATGGCTCAAAAATAGCTGCAAAACAATAATAGTCCTTCCAATGATGCTACATAAAGCTAAAGTGTCACTGGCACTCTGTCTGTAGTTTGGCCCCTGCTACTGTATGCTACCATCTAATGAGGTGCCTAAGTTGTGGTTGCCAAGGAGCAATTTTTCATACGGCCCCTCTTGTACTTCATCCCTGCTAGTAAAGGTAGCAACTAAGATAGTAACATAGCATGTAAGGCTGACAAAAACCTATGTTCATCTAGTTCCACCTATTAACCCGCAATGTTGATCCAGAGGAAAGCAAAAAACAAAAAACCCATCAAGTATAAGCCAATTTTCCTCATTTTATGGAAAAAAATTCCATCCTGACTCCAAATCTGGCAACTAGAATGACTCCCTGGATAACCGACATTCTGAAATCTAGGGACTTAACATATAATATTACTACACTCAAGAAAGGTGTCTGGGCCCCTCTTGAACCCTTTTAACAAGTTCACAATGACCATGTCTTCTGGCAGAGAGTTTCATAGTCACACTGCTCTTACAGTAGAGAACCCCCTTCTATGTTTGTGTAAAATAGTTGGTCAGAGATGTATAAAGAGGACAGGACATGGACCATTGATGTATTGGGAGGTATTTGGAAGATTTGGTAAGATATGTATGGAGATGACATGTTGTGGACAGCCTCATATGTCCTTGGTAATATTATGATAATACAAGGGGTAGCCAGTAAAGAGATTGGCAGAGGTGAGAGGCAGAGGATGAAGGAGAGGATGACTTGATTAGTCAGGCGGCAAAGTTGAAGATGGATTGGAGAGATGCAAAAGTGTTGAGTGGCAGGGAACAGAAAACCATATTACAGTATTCTAGTTGAGAGATGACAGGGGCTTGCATAAAAAAAGTATAAAAAGTATATATACAGTATGACCCCAAATACCACCAATACATTTTGGGCAAATATCACATCCATGATGATGATGATTATCCGTTCAGTCGAGGCTATTTTTTTTTCACTTTATGGATCATCGTTCTCCTTATTTTCCTATCCTTCTTTCAGTTCTTCCATGCTATACAATTACCTAAGTAATAATGCTATACAGCTCTGCCACAGCTGTGGCAGGGGTTTCCTTCATCCCTGCGGGGACCGCAGGGATGAAGGAATCCTCTGCCACAGCTGTGGTGGAAGTCCAGGATGCTATACCATTGCTTTCAATGGGGTCGGCGCTGCTGCAGCCCCATTGAAAACAGTGGGTTGTAGGCAACCTGCACAGCGATGATTTTCGGGGAAGGGCTTGAAATATAAGCTCTTTCATCAATGAATGGCTGAGCGCTGCCTGTGATTGGCTGAGCGCTCAGCCAATCAGCACGGCCCTTTCAGGAGGCGGAAATTTTTAAATCCCTACCTGCTGAAAGAGCTTCACAGCAGTGCCGGGTGCCAGCCAGGGGACATGCCTGAGCAGCGGAGAGGTGAGTATATAATTTTTTTTCACCAGCTAGGGATGATTTTGTGACAGCTGTGGCAGAAGTCCTCGATATACTCCGTATGTTTTCAATGGGGCTAGCGCTGCTGCCACTGGCCCCATTGAGAAATCTGAGTGATATCACAGATTTTTTACCTGTGATGCGAGGCTGGAGTGAAAAATCGCAAATGAGTATGAAACCATTGAAAATCATTGGTTTCATAATCATCGCTCTCGCGTCGCAGGGAAAAATATCGCTAGTGCATAGACGCCCTCAGTGAGAGGGAAACAGAGATTCCAGGAAAGTTGTTGGCTGGTTGGTGAAAAACAGTTTGCCTGATTACACCAGATGATAATTTGCCCACCAGCTACTTTTCTTTAGGTTAAGTGAGATAAAGCGATCAGTAATTAGTGAATGAATTTTCAGTCATCACTATGTTAGTGGCCGGTTTTTATGTGAAACAACTATTGCTTATATTCCCTCTATTAAGCTTCTATTTGTTGTCGCATGCCAAGCCACTCTAGCCGTTCCACACAATGCAAACACCACCATACTGTGTAAATATTACCAACATACCAACGTGACCTCCTGGTTATCTGTGGGTCCGGGGTGATCTTAGTGGTCATCCTGGACGATGTGATGCACCAGTAGGCGCATATACTGTGCCATTCTAGTACCAGTGTGGAGAGGTTGGCTGGGTTGCCTGTTAACCCAGTCAGCCTATCAATTTTAGTTAACTAACATATATAAACCAGCCTCTTGGTAGTATGGGCACCAGTTATACTATTTATTCACTTGCTGTGCTGTGCCATACATTTTCCCTAGTGTATTTAGTGGTAGTTAAACAGCCACTTCTGAACACTTGTATACCCAGTGTCAGTTATCTAAGGTTTAGAGTAGTTGTCACCACTATTGTCTCGGATTGGATTCTGTTCTCTCTGATATAGTGGGGTTGCCCTTTTCGGAGCAGGTGCTCTGCTTAAGGAACTGGTCTGGGCGACTCTCTGAAGTCCTCTATATCTTGTTACATTCTATCCTTCCATTATAAGTTAGTCTGAAAGAGTTCTGTATAATCCGCATTTGGTTTAGTTCCTCCTTTGAATTCTAATGTTATCACATCTGGATGTGCAAACTAGTCATACCAGATATAACAATACCATGTAGTCACCACACAACAGCCCTGTACATGAAGAAGTAATCTAACAAAAACGCATGCAATGTCTCTTATATGTCTATTCTCATTTACGTTGATGACATTGACGAAAAAAGCGGCGCAGAAATGGAAGGAGATTAAGAAATAGAGAGCATATTGCAGTGTGAAAAAAAAACGATGACAGGAAAAGCAAAGGAGAATATCTGAGATTAATGGGCAATTGATACACGGCTTAGATGTTCACGTTCCAACACATAAGGGGTGTGTGATATCTGCACTGGATGAATAATTTAGGAAGGACTCAGAATGCTCCAGAATTATGCTGCATTACACGGGGATTTGGAGAGGTGTACATTTCAGAAACAATTAGCCAGATCCGTGTGCAGAGGAAAGAGATTTCTGCAGCTCTTGACATAACACACAGAGGGGCACGAAGAAGATTTACCACTGTGTAAATGCAGCATGTTAACACTATCCCCCGGGGAGACCGGCCTCTATTTTATTGCTATCACCTTATCAGCTATAGAATATCCATTTAGAAGTAATCCGATCTGTAGTGTAAAATTGTAGGCCATGTATTACTGTACGTGTCACACTGGTTAGTGGCATCTGGGGACAATAAGGACACATTTTCCAGAGGTCTGCTATTAAAGCGTAAAGTCTTTGTGTTAGCATCTTATTGGATTTAATGGAGCAACTGGGAGATACTGAAAAGGTTTAGAAATGTGTTATACATTAATATTACTGATGGGTCTTGCCATTGCATAGACCTGGTGACTCATAGTTATGGAAGTTTAATGCCCATTATTTATACTCATGGGACTGACCAAAAACTCTTAAATCTTGTGTATATAATATGTCGAGATGGTATGGTAAGGCACAAGGAATAGTCACCAGATGGTACCTGCAGCAATAAAAAGTCTTACATGAATGTCAGCTGCAAAAGTTACTTCTTTAACGTTTGAGAGGCACATCAAAGTAAGTGGTTCTCGCAGGTCTTTAGAATAGCACAATGGCACATGGAATTTGTGCCTAGTCTATTAATGGTACGCCAATCTTTTCATGGCGTTCATTTGACTGGTCCAAGAACTGTATCCATATCAGTCTCCACAGCGGTGTACCTCACCAGGCAGTCTACACAGCTCACACTCCAAGGCTGGTCTCAGACAGTAGTAGGGCTCCTAAGGAAAATAGTGGCTCGCCACTTCCAGCTCCAACCATCTCTCACGCCTGGGTCACACTGTGTACTTTACAGAATTTGTGGCCCTGGCAGGGAAGTGGCTCTAGTCCCTCAATCTCTGGAGCTGCTCATCTGGAGGCAAACACATTGAACTACAGTGTTGAGGGTGGTGGTGCAATGCAGGGTTCAGGATACAATACAGCAGATGGAGTAACCAAAGTTTACAATATTTATCGATAAACAGAGAAATAGAAATGAGCAGTAATAATATAGGTTACACAATTAAACCTTTTTACTTAGAATCACCCATCGCTAACTTTGTGCACAATAGGAAATAATTCACGAACAACAATATCAATAACACTCGACTATTATTAGTACTGTTTCACACAATGTCCAATTATGGAGTATATGGTCTAGTGGCCCAGCTTTCCCTTAAGGGTTAACACTCCAATACAGTCTCTTAGAAAAGCTCCTTTCCGTGTTCATTTATAATTTCTTTTTGAATAACACAGTCCATAGTCTGGATTTGAGCATCAGAAACGTGTATGATCCACAATATGAGCCCTGGCTCTATAGCAGGCCTGCTCGCACACTGCCTTTAACCCTTTCCTTGGTGTGCACACCTATTGTTAGACTGAGGCTGGCCATACTTACAATATGTGTGAGCACTCATTTTGACTGTCCCAGGCTCAGAGATCAGAGCAGAGCAATTTGC